>NC_090934.1:761783967-762091032 GCF_040938575.1 Ambystoma mexicanum
GCGGAGGCTTCCCCTGACCTCCTTAGACCCCCCGGACACCCTTCCTACCCGCCCTCCATGGAGGAGTCGGGGCGGGCTCTGCGTAGCAGCCGCTCGAGCCGTGAGGACTTTGGACTGGATCTAAGGAGTCCATTGAAAAAAAGCATCCGCCAACGGCGTCTACCCACTACATCAGCCACAACAACGACTACACCAGCGACGCCTCTACAGGATCTGTCAGGTAGGATCCATCGAGAACCTACCCACAAAAACATGACTTTAACCTCTCAATCCACTTCCCTCAAACTCCTTCTCCCCATTCCCCCCTCCTCCCAACCATCCCCCTCACGGAAAGAACTAGACTCGCCCACTGTAGCTTGGGACATCTCGTCTCTCCCTGCCCCGGCGTTATGGGCGGTGCTCCCGCTGGCGGAGCCGTCGGACGGGGGCCCCGAAACGGAGGGAGCACTGTCTCTGATGGGACAGCTCTTGGGCCCACGGTTGGAGGGAGTGGTTGGTTATGTGAAGGGGGATGAGGCTGGTGTCTCTGTTTCAAAGACGTCAGCGAGGAATTTGATGAAGGAGGACGCGCGCGAGTTGTTCGCATTGAGGGAAATAGACTGTGTGGACGAGGGGGGAGAAGTCAATGCTCCGCTCTCCCCCGGAGGTGCTGCTGAAGCAGCGGTAGACGGGAGCAGGGGGGAAGGAAAGGTAAGTCCCACAAAGGGAACCGCAGACATACACTGCAAATGTAAACCTTGGAACTCATGTTGACATCGCCATAGAGGTACATCCGACAAAGTTATGTGCCGACCTGAAAAGCCCGGCCAACGTCCTGACAATGGACGAATCAATTTCTAAGGAAAGTGTGACTATTGAGGACACTTCAATATTGGAAAATTCTATGGTCGATTTGAGGATTGACATGGGCGACAGCTATGCCCCAAATCTGGCCCCCTCCCCAACAGGCGACGGGGGTAAAACAATAACGAAGGACTTAAAGAGCTCTAATAAAATCATTAAGCTAGACAAACCGGCTTCAGAAGTAAATATCCAACCAGAAATTCTGTGTGAGGTGGCCCTGGCAAATAAAGAAACGGTTGCTGCGCTACCTGATAACAACTCTGACAACATCAATCTCGCACAATCGCATAACGTATCCCAGGAGGGCGAGGAGGTGTTATTATCCGGGAAACCATCATCAATCAACCCGGCAAAAAAAACAGCCCAAAAGCAACGAGGCAGAAAATTTAAATCACCCACGGACAAGAGGAAAAATTCTTTAGAGTTCCAACCTAAAAGAACGATGAGAAAAGCTAAATCCAGATGAAAATCAAATATGTATCTGATAAACTCAGTAGCCAGATTCTTTAAAAAAAAACACGCTGGAAACTCATGACCTAACTGAGGAACTATCAGATGCAGAACTTTTAGAGGGTGATATCTCTCAATTACCAGACGGCATCCATGAACCAAGGACCGATCGGATAGGGATGAGAATAATCACCCCCAAAACTGGCTTAAAACCAGGAATTCGATATTTTAAAGACCCAGAAGTGCAGGGGCCATCTCCTGATCCGGGGCCGCAACATCACAATAGCAAGTCGATTGAGAAAACATATGAAGCCCGGAGCGAAGGAAGTAAGACGAACAATAATCACCCGAATATAGGGAGATCCGGGATACCTAAGGGAGCCTTTGTAAGTGACAGCACAAAGGAGACAATGGACACTATACTACTGGAGCCCAACATTGAGACAGTAGTAGAAAAAGCTTCGACTGACACGGAGTCCCCGACAAAGGAACAACTTCAGGAGACTCCACCGATGGAAAAGACCGACAGAACTCCAACTAAGGAAAAAACGAAGTCTCTAGAAGCTAGTGGTCCAATGGAGAAATTGACGGAGGGCGAACTGAGAAAGAAATTGTATGAGCACCCTCCAGGAGAGAAAACAACTATAGAAGACGATTCTCAAAGCGAAAAACAAGTAAGGTCAAATGACCTCAGTAACAGTGTCACACCAGGTCCGTATGTATGCCCCCAATCACAAAATAGAAGATCATGGAATGGGATTGAGAATAACGAGATAAACACACCAATGCAAAACAGGTGAGCTTCAACAAGGAACACCGATAGCGAGGAAGAACCTTCGACAAAAAAAACGGACATTTTTGCAATAATGTCTGCAATAAACATCGCCATGAACCCATTTTGTAAACTATACGAATCCCTGCATGACACTCTAAAGGATAAACTGACTTTGGTAGCAATGCTACATACGAAAATGATCTACGTGGAAGGCTTCATTACGGCTAGGGAACCCAGAGGAGGGCAACCCCTCACACCTAATAGGGTAAAAAGTAGAGATAACGGTCAACAAACCAACATAGAACTAATGAAGTGTAGCCAGCACCTTGCCTCAACTGCCACCCAGACGGAGAACAATTTAAAAGAATTGAGAAATGAAAAGGAGCAAGACCCAGGAGAACGACTGGGTCATCTATTAACGACAAAAAAGAGTGAAAACGACTCCGGTGAAGAGCCTCAGAATACCCCCCAAACTAAAGTACGAACTCAACAAGGGGGCAAATTAAAAGAATTGCAAAAAAAACAATCCACAAATGGATGCGTAGTTTTGACTTTGGGAAAAGAGGGGAAAAGTACAATATCCAAAGAGGACATCGGAAATAGAAAGCCCCAAACTGAGAAGAAGAAACCCAATCCAGTAAGCGAAAACTCTGAATTAAAACACCTAAACACATTACCCAGAGTACAGTCAACATACCCACTTTTTGAGAATGGCAAAATAAATGTAAACAAAGCTGGTGATAGAGTGGTTATACTAGAAGGAAAGCGACCACTTAGCAAATCGACGAAAGAATCCTCTAACCATGAGGAAATAACAACGAAATTAAATGAAAAAGTGAATAATTGACCAGTAGCCCCTTCTGAAATAGAACATATAATCAGGGGAGAAGAAGCTTACACCACATCAATAATTATAAGCGACCAAAATACTGAAGACAGTGAAGATAGCATCGACATCATGGACCTGTCAATATATCCTGATGACAGTGAGGTTTCTGATGTCGATCAAGAGTCACCTCAACTGGAAACCGAGACAACAGAAGCCAAAGTTAATAACAGCGATATGGCAGAAAAAGACAGTAATAGCCCGTTCCTAACGCTAGAAGATAAGCGTACAAAAATCGTTGGGGCACAAGTAGACAGTGCAAGAGCCAAAATTCCAACCAAGGAAAAGGGAAAAAGGGCAGCTGTTACCAGAGAGAAGGAACGTGAATCAAGGACATCGACCCAGCAAAGAAGAACCAGAAGCCCCAAAAGAGTCTCTAAAACTCAAACATGGAAAGAAGTAAAATCCACTAACAATCAAAAACCAGACGATATGCGAAAGAGAAATCAAAGAGACGAAACTACGGACAGAAAGGGGAGAAACAAAAGAAAGAATTCAGAGTACGAGAAAGAGGCCTATATTCCATATAGCAAAAAAATTGGAAGTGAAAGGTCGTTCAAATTGGAGCGTGTAAGAAAAACGCGAGACAACCTGATACTGAACAGAAAGAACACACTGGCCCTTATGAAGTGCATTCCTAACTTGAGACAGATCAATTCCAACGACATCAGATTCGTAGAATTCAGCACGTCGGGTAAAAGAGACAGTGTGTATCTACACATTCCATCCCCAATAATCAGAGCCATGATAACAGCTGAATTAGAAAGTTTGCAAATGGTATGGGGTATGATCTAAGCGTTTACCGCTCAAGAAACCGACAACTGGACCAGGAGAAAGGCAAACGAGTAAGACGAGACCCCTCACACTCAAGAAGAACTCAAACAGGGGCTGACATAAGTGATCACCAATGGAGATCAAATGAAAGAGCAATCCACAGTGACAAAAAGCCCTCAAACACATTAAGAACTCATACAGAGGAGAAGATAACCCAAAAAGGAACCCAGCCCCTGGTGGACCCAGTTAGAACTATATATCGGGACCCCTTAAATAACGGAAGACATCCCAAGGGCCCAGTGAAGACCCTGACAATAACAGTCCCCCAGGAAGAACCATCAAGAGATAATGGCTCAACCGTATCGCACACGCTAAAGGACAAAACAGACAGTGTGTCCTCAAGATGGGCTTGGATCTCAAAAGCACTAAGCAGAAAGAGCTAGCCACGCAGAGAACCAACGGAGCTCCGGGAGCAAGGGCCGAGAGGAGGGCTGGTCGAGCAGATGAACAACATCGTAATGGGTAGCTGGAACACTAGAGGTTTTAGCCATCTTCTGGCAAAAAGCGACGTGAATCTTGGAGATTTTGATATCTTATGCCTCCAAGAAACATGGCTAATTAACAAACCCTTTCTGGAAGGATATGAAACCTTTTTAGCGCCAGCCTCCTTCTCTGGAAAGGGCCGACCAACATAAGGCTTAATGACAGCCATGAGATCTGGGGTGGGAATCAAACATATGAACACGGAGGTTTCCAACGCTCACTTCCAAGTATCCGTTTTAGGCTGGACGAAAACGGTGACAGACATCAACAACCAGAATTCTGTAAAGAAATAAATTATTGTTGTGATAAATGCCTATTGGAACCTGGCAGTAATTAAAAATGAAGTCTTTCTGAAAACAGGAAACATCATACTAGAGAAAATGTATCTAGATTGGGCACCAAAATTTGTCATGATATGTGGGGACCTGAATGCGGTTTGCCCAAAAATCAAATCGCACAAGAGAAACACGAAAAAAGTACCCCTAAATATGGTCCGAGGACTCCTATGGATGGAGATGATGTCTGCGTGGAACCTCCATAACTTAGAAACATCTATGCTTAATGAAGGGACGACAATTCCGACGTGGGAACGTAATAACCAGAAAGCAAACCTTGACCATATGTTCGTCTCCAACGAATTGCTGAGAATAATGGTCAACTACGAGGTCATGAAAACATCTAATAGCGACCACAACTTATTAAAGGCAACTTGGACAAATATAAGATCACCTAGCCCAAGTATGACAGCAAAAATCGAGGAATGGAGTGGAGGCACAAGGTTAAGACTGCCAGCTAAGGCGGTCTAACAACTCACACAACTCATCTATACTGCCATATGTAAACCAAATTGAGCGACAGGATTAAGTACGGAAAAAGATAACATTGACTACCGTCCTCTACTAAAAATCTTTGAGAAAAAGAAAAAACTGTGGGCCAGTCGTGAAATAAAAAACCATATGCACGAATTCAATAAAAGTATTGTGGAGGAAAGAAAAAAATTAAGAAAACTTAAAGGCTCAGCAAAAAAAGTAAACACCCTTGAGCTGCTGAATCAAGTGAAATCTGCTGAAAGATCTTATAAAAGCTGGCTTTGGCTCAACAGAGCAACAATTGAGCAGGCAGAACGCCACTGCAATGCTGCGGACCCTATGCAGCAGGAAATCGAGAGACTTCTGGTCCTTGATCAGAACAACTTCTGGGGCGCAAGTGAATGCAATAAATAACTTTGTTGGAGAAGAGGCCTGGATGAAACATTTTAGAGCCCTATTCCAGAAAGTTGGAAGGCAAAATACTATAACATCTGCCACCTTAGACTCCCCCTGGAAAACAACATGGGACCGGGACGACATTATGAGAAAATTGGTGCGTTTAAATAACTCGAGGGCACCCGGCCCTGATGGCATAAGAAAGGTTGACCTAAAAGAGAATAAAGAAGAATGGGCTGACTTCATCCATGAAGTAATAAAGAAGTGCACTCTCCATAGATCCATTCCTACCTCATGGACAACGGCAACTATAGTGCCGATATATAAACACGGACCGAGAGGGGACCCTAAGAACTATCGCCCAATAGCGCTCCTTGATGTGATTGGAAAAATCTTCGGCTCACTTCTTCTGGAAAATTTTCAACATTGGGCAAGAACCTCGGGCAATGAAGACCCACTACAATCAGGTTTCGTGAAGGATGCCGGGACTGCTGTTAATATCCTGCTACTAAGCACCTTAAAAAGCAGGATTCACAAAGGTAGCCCAAAAATCTAACTGGCGTTTGTAGACCTGGTCCAGGCCTTTGACCAGGTCAACAGAGAAACCTTATGGGACAAATTAAGAGCGAAAAACTGCCCGGCAGGGATTTTGGAACCGATTATAGCCCTCCATCAAAATACCACCATCAGAGTACGTCTAAACCATGCTGGGCTCCTGTCTGAACAAATAACTACGGCTAGAGGAGTGAAGCAAGGGTGCCCCCTCGCCCCAACGTTATTCAATTCGTATCTATGGGACATCAAAGAAGGAGAATCAGTGACTCGTGCATTTCCACCTACTATAGGAGCATCAAAAATCTCAAGACTGCTTTATGCAGATGATCTCATTTTGTTGGATTTTACACCAATCGGTTTACAGCGCCAACTAAATGAGCTGGCAGCTTACGTAAAGAATAACAACTTAGAAATTAGTAAAACCAAAACCAAAGTGATGATCATGGAAAGAAAAACCTACAGTGCTGAAAACTTCAGATGGACCCTGGATGGAGAAAAGATCGAACAGGTAAACGAATTCAAATACCTAGGGGTAATCCTCAGTAACAACAATCAGGAATCTGCAATGCAAGCTCATCTCCTGGAAAAAACAAGGAAATTGGCTACCCAGACAAAAATGATAGACGTAAGGTTCTGTAAATATACAATAACTCCCCTGATACAATTTTACAAGGGGAAAGTGGTTCCAGCCCTCATATATCGAGCCGATGCAATGTTGATGATGCCACGTAAATTCTGGAGGCGAATTGAAGGCCTTTTCTGGAGAACTACTCTGAAGCTACCAACCTCGACACCCATTTCAACAATACGTCAAGAACTGGGACTACAATCACTCGAGTCGATGGTGATAAGAAATATAATAATGCTATACAGAAAAATCAAAATCAGTAAATGCTACCATCATCAATGCTGAGCTTGTAGCCCACAGAAGCAACCTTCTCACAAACTGGGCGACAGAAAACCAAAATACTCTCGCCGAGATTGACAGTACTGAAGAAGAGCTGATCCAAAACCCAAATAAAGTTAGACAAAAACTGTGGGAACGAGATTGGATCCAGACAACGTCCTTGGAAAATAGAAGCAAACTAATAAACCACCAACCACATATAACAAGAGGTATAAATGACATCCCAAATTATTTTTAAAAGTTTCCAAATAGACGTCTAAGAAGCACGTTTATGCGTTTTCGCATTAACCTCTTACCCACAAATGAAATCAGGGTGATAAGAAAGATCTCACTGGAAAACAGCTGTCGTTTTTGTAAAAAACCAGCGGAAATTGAATCACTGAGACATCTGCTGTTGACATGTATAAACCTGAGGGTCCAGCGAAGTAAACACCTTGGCCATATATTTAAAGAGTCAACCACATGTGGAGAAGAGGACTGGTGGAACAAGCTTATAGAGGGAGATAACACCTCCTATGTTATAGCGGTCACACAATTCCTCTTGAACCTTAATCTGGAACTGTTGGAATGAGAAAAGTGGGAGACCCTTTTGTACTATACTACGCTAAGCTAGTACCTGGCTTGGTGTCAGCATAGAGGGCTATTCCCCATCCTCTATCTACTTCTCGTTCTTTCTCTTCTTTCGTCTGAGGAGGCTATCTGCCTCTCTCACACCATAGACCGGAACAGACTGGAACTGACAACTTGGAAGGTGGAAGGGAGGGAAAATGTTTTTCTATCTTGTAAAAATTTCTTTTGTAAATTGAATCAAGTAAAATAAAAAAAAAATATAAAAAATAAAAAAAACAATAATTGAAGCAGTGAATTAGACACCTTTTGGACCAAGTGAGGAAGTGACCTATATTCAGTAATTTTTGCTACACGTCCTGAGGAAGACTTCTCTGAGGAGGTTGAACCACATGTTGGCGAGACCATTAAAGAACATAAATTGGAATTATATTTACATTGGAAGAGATGGTATTTGAAAGAGTATTTTCAATATTGTTTTGCCTAGAATACATTAGATTAATATTTTCAATAATTGAAAAGCTTGTAATTATGCTGCCATCAACACAGAAACTCCCAGCATTAATTGGAGGAATTACATCACAGGATGACCGTGCAAACGAAAGCCCTGTGTGGTATAAATCCCATTAACATAACATTACATAACCCAACTCCAGAACACCCTCCACCAGAACCAACATCTCCTTCTTCAATGAACACGCATTTTCTACTTTAAGCTGCCTCCTTTGAAAGGCCATTGAAGCAGGGTTAATAGAGGGCAGTAAGGGGTGAGGAGATTTGGAGTTATGTTGCAGGTTTGTCATGTTCAGTACAGCAGCCAGTATGCTATCTATATAGTCACGTCCAACTGCAGGTAAATGTGCTCCAGAGATGGGATGCACGACCTATTCAAAATCACGTTAAAAATTGATATCCTAATACGAGAAAACTGCACGAATGGTTCTAAATCAATATTTCTTTCAGCATAAACGTTACTACTAAACATCCCTCATTCACCTTGAGACACCATTTATAACACTCCCCACTTGACTTGGAGCAATTGGAATGATAGAAGAGTGGCAGGTCTGTACCCTAGTTGCTCACTCCCACTCCTTCTCAATGCTGTTTCTAGATCCCATTGTTCTTATTAGCTGTAACAGCTGATTAGTAACCAGGAGGCAGTGAAGCAACCAATGAATATGCAGGAACCGATCCGACTAAGGGAGGCCGAACCAAGAACTAGCCATTACGTATTCAAGATGCAGGGTGTTCCCATCTAGGGAAAAGTGTTTTAAATAATGGGTTAATTTGCTGCATCTTGTAGCATTCCTTCGTTAAAAAATAAGATAAAAAGCCACACAGTTTACAATCAGTTTTGTAGTGCAAGACATGAAAACATGCACTAGATACCAACTCCCTAACAGTGGACAGGAGCATTTTAAAATAAATTTTGATGGTGCCTTGGCTCACTATATACCCCTATTCTGCCAGGTAATAATTCATGCTGGCTGTGCCCATACATGGCCATGCTGGCTGCAACAATATATGTGCATCTTCCCACATAAGAACGTACTCCTGTTTGCTTTGCTCATAATGCCAATAATGATACTGTAAGAAAAGATGCCTCTGCTGGCTTTGCCAATTTATGCTAGTATCCCCAAGTAAGAACATATGCTTGTTGGCTTTGCCCATAATGGCAGTAAACAATGCTAGGCTACTGTAAGTAAACATGTCCATACTGGCCACATAAAGGTAGACCATTGTGGCCACCTAAGAGCCTTCATCTTTTAGGCTTTGCCTATAATGCCAGTAAAAAGATGCCAGGCTACTGTATAAAACGTATCCTTACTGGCTACACTCATATAGGCCAGCATGACCATGTAAGAATACTCATCATGTTAGCATTTCACATAAATCCAGTAAAAATGTCAAAGTAAGAAAACATATTCATACTATTGGACCCGTGTAGGTGAGAATGGCCACATAAGAATCCTCATTATTTTGGCTTTGCCCAAAATGACAGCAAAAACTGTGATTCCACAGTAAGAAAGACATGCCCTTGCTAGTATCAAAGTAAAGTAAAAAAAAAGGCTAAGAGGCCTGGTACAGAATGGACACATCGGGTTCCATTTATTCAGACTTCTAAGTCAACAAACAGACCGGATCCAACCTTGACCAACTACCCGAGCCAGCCCAACCACCGAAGCCAACCCAACCCGCCCAGCAACTCACTCCAGTGGTCAGACCCCTCTAGGACAGATCACTTCCATTTGACCTACCCCACACAACAATATAACAATAGACGTCTTTGTATCCCTTCTATGTCCTTCTACTGTCTCTAGTTTATTACAAGCAGTCACGTGATATTCTTCTTCCAGATCAACGGCCTCTATCTGACGACATCCAGTGTCCACCTACTAAGGCGAGGGGCATCGAACCACCACCCCCTGACACACTTTTGCTGGGGAATATGACTCCATTGTCTCAACTGCCACGGGCCAGTTGAATCCAAAAATGTGGCTGGGTGGCCATCACCAAGTGCATCTGAGAGAGTCTCCTGAAGTGGTCCCTCAGCAGTCCTACAGTGCATGCTTCTCAGAGAACTCTCGAGTAAAAGCCTTGTCCAAAGTCCATAGGTGGGGATTACCTTATCAATGTCCGCAAAAATGAAAAGGAAAATAATAAGCACTTATACAATGCTTACAAATAATGCAGGTATTCCATGTTTGGAGTAATAGTTCACAAGTGAACAAGAGCTTTCCCTCATCATTTACCAACATACAAACTGCACATCATACGGTGCCTTTATGGCACTGCTGCATCACTGATCTTTCCCCCTCCATCGGGGGCTGCAAACATTAACACTAGCTGCACACACGTAGCCCTGCCCACCCATGCAGAGCTCTCAAGTTTCTCAAGGTCAATTACGAGAAGGCCATCCAGTCCTGTTTTTTCTTTAGAATTCTGTGATTTGTAGTTTTATTCTTTCCCTTTTAAAATCGAGGAGAACTACACCTCCTAGGAAACACTGGCACAGGCCTTCGATGGCTTACTTCCTTTCTCATAGACCACTCTCACCATGTACAACTAGGTTCCTTCACTTACCACTTCAACAAGATCACCTGCCACTGGCGCTTTTCAATGCATACATGGCCCGATTGGCCTTAAACATCCACACTCTACCCATGGGCTTTCACATGTACCAAGACAATACACACCTCCATCTGAATGTACAAAAGGTACTGTGTGCAACTTAAAATCTGATTCTGTTAATGTGTGCCACATTGAGGCAGCTTGATGATGAAGTGATTGAACCGTCTTCAGCGATGTCCTCTGGTTAGTGCCATCCGCAGTACATGAAGAATGGAACTCAAGCGAGATAAACTGGAAACAACAGCAGAGCTACAAAAGAACTCAACTGAACTGAGTGGGAATAGGTTCAACATGAAAATGTTGGACCAAGTTCCTAAACTTTGTTTGGCACAAGTGATGAAACGCATTGGTGCCTCTCATCACTTGTGCCACAAAAGATGCACCTTATCCAGAAAGGGCATTTGAATGTGTGTCTCGTAGGTGCAAGCATTCAAAAAAACCTTTCAAACCCTTTGCCCATTTGTGCAATTAAGGGACCATTTCTGCGCATTGCAATGAATAACTCGAGCTCACATATGGCATGCGCATTGAAATGTGGAGAAAACAAACACATTTCCCTGGCCCTATTTTGAACAGGTGCAGGGCAAGGGTCTAACCCTGACTTGCACCCTGTCATCCATGCAGTTCTTAATTTATAGTTAAATATGTGCCAGGCCCGAAATATGTTCTAGTACACCTCTGACCCATCGTGGCAGACAGCTCCCCACCCCTGTTATCACCACCCGCGATTGGGGTTACATCTGAAACACCCACTGGCTCATTGGGGGTGATGGATGCCCTACCCACGGGAGATGTTCAATTTACAGATACCAATCAACATATCATAAAATAACATAACATAAATAGGCGTGTCTTGAAATAAGAGAAATGTTTAGGTGCTTCTTTCAAACACTTCATGATTGCTAATATTTGCTCTGATACTATTGGTGGCAAGTGGAAACTGTTGACCGTCTGTCCACGGAGAAAAGAGAAAACATGCTTTTCTCCTATGGTAAACTGTTGGACCAATGCAGGAAATTCCATATCGAACTGATGAGCTTGCCTTTCAAACGCTGCAGCAAGATCTTATTTACTTATTTATTTATCGTGCATTTTTTTAGGCGCTTATACAAGAAGCAAATTGTGTGTTCAAAGCACCCACAAGGCAACAGGTAGGAAACAAGGGATTGAAACAATAATACACAGGAAGATAAGACACACCTACTAGGCCGCGTGAGCATTCAGAGCGTGCAAGTGCAGAGCGAGTAGAGGGGAATAGGGAGAGTGTGGTCATTGCTGGAGGGCCCGTGGTCGTGGGTGAGCAGCGGATCTAAGTGCCCAGTGTAAGAAGTGCTACAGAGCTTTTAGCTGCAATAAATAGGTACGTGCAGGCCTACAGTGGCGTAGGCTAGTTAGAGCCAAGGCAAGAGCTGTGGGTGGGCAGAGGCTGTAGGCGATTGGGTGTGGGAGGCCAGTGCCCGAAGATACGTAAGGGCCCCGGTCACCAATCTCAGCAACTGTGGTATTAGCAGAGGAGGGAATAAGGGAAGGAGGAGGAGAAGAGGACAGCCTTGAGGAGCTTCCGGAATTTGAGGAGATCTGGCTCAAGACAAAGAGGGAGCGGGGAGGCTGTTCCATAAGAGGGAGCCAGCTGTGGAAAAAGATTGTCCACCATCTCTCTGTTTAGCGAACAGCTTGACACACAGTGTCCAGAGGAGTGTAGAGGTCTAGAGGGGGAGTATTTAGTAAGAGCAAGTTGCAGATAGCGTGGTCCCCGGCCCCAGACGGCCTTAGGGATGATGCAGAGGGATTTGAAATGGATCCTTTCAGGAACCAGTGAAGAGTTTTTAGGGCAGCAGAGATGCAGTCCCTAGCCTTGAGGCCAAGGATAAGTCTTGCTGCCCTATTCTGGATTAGCTGGAGGGGTTGTAGGGAGGAAGAAGGTAGATTGAAGAGAAAGCTACTGCAGTAGTCTAGCCTAGAGAGAACCAGATCTTTAGTGACATTGAGCTTCTGGGGGGAAGTGAGATAAGGGAGAATTCCTTTGAGAAGGAAGAATTGAAAGTGGGACTTCTTGGCAATGTCCTAAATGTGAGGGAGGAAGGAGAGAGAGGAGGCGAAGATAACTCCAAGGTTTCTGGCTTCAGATGAAGGAGAAGGGGGAGAGCCCACAGATGATGGCCAGAGTGAGGGGAAGAAAGAAGGAGCAGGGGTCCTGATAGGGAGGATCTCAGTCTTGCTGGCATTGTGGCAGAGATCATTGGAAGTGCACCGGGAATGGGTGGCAGATAGGCAGCATGGGATGATGGAAGAGGTAAGAGGGTCAGCGGGAAGTTTGAAGAAACTTTGTGTGCCATCTACGTAGCAGTGGAATTTAAGGGAGAAGGTAGAGATGAGGAGTGACAATGGGTCAAGGTAAGTGTTAAAGAGCCAGGGGAAGCGGTTGGAGCCCTGAGGGACACCACATGTGGATAAAGAGGTTGGAGAGGAGAAGGTGCCCAGAATAACGTGGGATGGATGGTCACTTAGGAAGGAGGTCAGCCAGTCTAGTGCCCGCTCCGAGATACCCAGGGTATCATGGAGCTATTTTATGAGGATGGAGTGGTTGACCGTGTCAGAGGCAGAGGAGAGATCAAGTAGGATGAGGGCAGCTGGAGAGTTAGAATCCAGAGATGAGAGCAATCCTTCATGGGTGTTTAGAAGAGCAGTTTCTGTGCCTCTGGATGCTCGGAATCCAGACTGATGGTCATGAAGACCGCCAACACGTTCAGTGTGTGAGGTAAATTGGCAGAAGGTTTAAATTACTTACCTCTAACTATTGTTCCCCAGCATGGGTCTGGCATGGATTCACATGCTCATGAATATTCCCTGTCGTCAGGCTGGGAATCCTCGGTAAAAGAAAAAAACGGTTTCACTGTCACTTAAACACTTTATATCTCCTCTAAACGAATCACTGTCCTCTGGGTCATACTGCCCCCATCCAATGACAGTCCTCTCCCTAAGCCCCTTCTCTGGCAGTCATCTTCAGATTTGGTAAGCACTTAAAGTGGCAGTATACCCAAGAAGAGCCTCAGAGGTGCTGAAGGGAGGGTTTGCATGTAAATCCATGTCAGACCCATGCTGGAGAACAATAGTTACAGGTAAGTAACTTAAACCTTCTCCAGCACAAAGTCTGGCATGGATTCACATGCTCATGAATAACAAATACATAGCAGTACAACATTACACAACCATGGGAGGTTGCAAGGCTCAACAGAAGCAATTAACTCTTACCTCTGGAACAGACTCACCTCAAGCAAACAGGTTGCGTAGCACTGCTTGGCCGACCCTGGACTCCTCCCCGGAATACCCGTTGATGCAGTAGAACTTCGTGAAGGTGTGTGTGGACCTCCACGTAGCAGCCCTGCGGATGTCCAGCAGGGGCACACCAGAAAGGAATGCTGATAGTCGCAGCGATCGCTGTGGTGCAGTGGGCTCTCAGACGGCCAGGCAGCGGTCGGTTCGCCAACCAATGACAGTGCATGATGCAGGCGGAGAGCCACCTTGAAATGGAAGCCTTCACAGGATCAAAGTTTGTGAACATTTGTGAAGTCTGTTGAAAACTCTTCGTGCAAGACCCTGTACGACGGTGACAAAGGTTTTGGGAAGAAAACAGGTAACACCAAAGACTCATTGAGGTGAAATTCTGACTGAACCTTCGGCATGAAAGAGGGGTGTGTACGTATCACCACCCTTGATTCGTGGAAAGTCAGATACGGTGTCTTGCAGGATAGGGCCTGGATCTCACCTACATGTCTGGCTGAGGTGATGGCCACAAGGAATGACACCTTCCATGAGAGAAACTTGGGTGGGCCTGATGCATAGGCTCTAAGAGGACCCCCATGAACCTCGTCAGAACCATGTTGAGCTCCCACACTGGGACAGGAGCCTTCACTAGCGGGAAAGATCAGAAAAGTGCTTTGAGAAACTCCTTGATGAGTCTGTGGGACCACAGCAAGGATCTTCGTGGGGATCTGGTGTAGCAGGAGATAGCTGCCAAATGCACCTTGATGGAGGTGTATTCCAGACTAGCCTTTGCCAAGGATAGTAAGTGTGGAAGGATCTGTGGAGCCGTGACTCTTAGAGGGGTAATCTTTTGCGACTGGCACCACAAAGCAAAACTCTTCCACTTAAGGCCGTAGCACTTTAAGGTCGACGATGCCCTGGCCTTGGCAAGGACCTCCCTGCAGTCCTCTGGCAACTCATAACCTCCAAACTCTAAGGCTGCAGGTGCCAAGCCCTCAGGTTCAGCGATCCTGGGTCGTGATGAAGGATTGCACCTCCCTCTCTGGTGAGAAGATCCGGAACCACCGGCAACTTGATTGGAGGCAACGCTGACACGCTGGGAAGGTCCGGATACCAAATCCGCCTCGGCCACGCCAGGACAATGAGCATCATCTTGCATTGACACTGTCCGAGTGTGTTGATGATTCGTAGCAGGAGAGGAAACAGAGGAAACACGTACAGAAACAGACCTTCCCACAGGAAGGAGAAAGCGTCCCCAGGCTCCTTGGCTGGTGGAATCTACTGGCAAACCTGCGGCATTTGGAGCTCGACGCAGTCGCAAACACATTGATCTGGGGTCTGCCCCATTTGACGAACAGGCGGTCCACCTGATCCTGACAAAGCTCCCACTCGTGGTATGAGTGCAGTTCCCTGCTCAGGGAGTCTGCGATAGTGTTCTTGACTCCCGCCAGGTGGAGAGGGACGAGCAATATCCCCTGTCTGGAGGCCCAGTGCCACAAGTCCTGCGCTTCCTTGGAAAGTGCCGGGGATCGAGTGCCCCCTGCTTCCTGGTGTAGAACATGGTGGTGGTGGTGTCTGTGAAGATCCTCACCACCTTTCCTTTCAGAGACGGTAGAAATGACTTGAGGGCCCAGAACACTGCCCGTAGCTCCTGGATGTTGATATGCAGATGTTTCTCCTCCGGCACCCACAGGCCTCTGGCGTGCAGATGTCTGGTGTGCACTCCCCCCCCCTTCCAGGGAGGCCTTAGTGGTGACCGACTCGTGGTATCAGGGTTTTGCAATCCCATTCCTTGGGCGATGTTGGAGCGGACACCCCACCACTCTTTTGCCCGTAGGAACTCCTCGTTGACAGGGATCTTGTGTGTGAAGTGTCTGGACACCTGTATCCAGCGTGTGTCCAGGAATTCCTGTGGGGGTCACATTTTTAACCTGCAGAGACTGATGAGGTAGATGCAGGATGACATCATGCCCAGGAACAACTTGATGGCCCGCACCATGGCCGTCTTTGTCGATGACAGTTGTTGCACCTTTCCTTGAATGGCTGCTAGACTCTACGAGGGGGATGTGGCCTAGACTCTGTTTTGAGTCTGGTGCCTAGTAACAGCGTGTTCTGCGATGACATTAAGCAGGACTTCGGATAGTTGACATAGAATCCCAGATCCATCAATAGCCAGACGGTCATCTCTGTGTTTCCATAGGCCAGCTCCCGCGAGTGGGCACATATCAACCAGTCATTCAGATATGGGTATACGTGAATGCCCTGTGAAGGCAGATGAGCCACCACTGGTGCCAGGCATTTCATGAACACTCTGTGGGCCGACTTCAAGCCGAAAGGTAGGGCCTTAAACTAGTAGTGCTGGCCTTGCACCACGAAAGCAGAAACTTCTGATGTTTCTTGTGAATGGGGACGTGGAAATAGGCATCCTCCAGGTCCAACAACGACAAGAAGTGTCCTTTTTCTAGTTGGCTGAGCATGTGTTGCAACGTGACCATCCTGAATTTTGGGACTTTAGGTATTTATTCAGACGTTGTAGGTCCAGGATGAGCTTCCAGCCCCCTGTCTTCTTTCTGACTAGAAATGATCTGGAATAGACTCCAGAGCCCTGAAGCCATTAGGGAACCAGCTCTATTGCTCCTTTTCACAGCATGGCTTGTACCTCTTCCAGAAGCAGAGGGATGTGCTGCTCCTGACAGGGAACCAGAGGGATCCGCAGACACCTGCTTTGGAACTCCAGGGTGTGTCCTTGGGCTAGAGCGTCCAGCGCCCATCTGTCAGTGGTGATCTTTCTCCACTTGCTGATGAATCTCGTCAGCCGGCCTCCCACCGGGGTGCACGAGTGGGGGCCCGATGTCCCAGTCGGTTCAGGCTTGCTTCAGCACTGGTGTCCTGCCGTGCATGTGACGGCGACGCTGTCCTATTCTACCATAGCCCTGGGAACCGCCTCTGTAGGCTTCTTGAGTTGAGGATCTGGAAGGCTGTCTGTATGATGTGGAGAAATCTTTTGAAGACCTGCTCGACTTTCCTATGGAAGAGCGAAAAGAAGTAGAGCAGTGCTGCTGAAGAGTGCCCAGGGAACGGGCCCTCTCCATATCCGCTTTGATGGCCTGGAGGGACTCGTCGATGGCCTTCTCAAACAGATTTTCCCAGCCGAAGGGCATGTCCAGCACTTTCGCTTGGACCTCCTGATGGAAATGAGTGTCTTTCATCCAACCCTGTCAACGAAAGGCAAACACTGTTCCCCATTTGCCAGAACACTGTGTCGGCGATGCCACTATGATGGTGTGATCCGACGCTACTTCCCTTTTCTGGATGGGAGCGAGGGCTTCCATCTTCTTATCATCAGGGAGGAACTCCAGGATCGGTCCTAGTTTGTACCACAATTCCCTGTCGTACCTGGCCAGAATTGCCAGTGTGTTGGCCACCTTGATAGTGGACACTGCACTGTAAATCACCTTCTTTCCCATGGCGTCCATCCTTTTCCCCTCGCTGTCTGGAGGAACCGAAGATGACGAGGGTGGGTTAGCCGACCGTTTTTTCGCGGCCGCCGACACCACGAATCCGGCGATGGTTGCGACCTCAGACCCTTGGGTGCGGAGTCCGGCACCCTATATTTCTTCTCCACCTTATCCCGCTTTGCTGGAGCCGTGCAAGGGTTCTTCATGAGGGCCAGGTCCTCCTCCCAAACAACGTGCAGAAAAGGCACTGCCATGATCGTCTTCCTCTTGGCCTTGCGCCTTTGATACAAGAAGCCCTCCTTCTTGGTTTCCCCAGGCACCACCTGGAATAGCTCGAAGGCCCTGGCGATCATGGAGTGGAACGACCCCACCTCATCTGGTGGTGACACACTATGTAGAGTCTCCAAATGTGGTGATTCACCATCCACTGCGACAATGTCTTCATCATCATCCGTCATCATGGCTGTATCCGTTCCCATACCTGTGTTTGGGTCTGCTGGGGGAGAAGGGGCCCAACATGGTGGAGGAGGTTGATATTAGGGCATCAGATGAAGCTTCCTCTTCTTTGCTGGAGGCTGATCGGGGACCTGGGGGACACAGATACTGGCGCCAGAGTCATTCTCGTCTGGATCTCTGACACCAAGGTGTGTAGAGTCGACAGAAAGCCCAAGGAAATGTCCCTCGGCTGAGAAGGCAGAACAGGAAAACTAAGCCGTGTGCCATCATCACCATCGTCCTCCTTTTCAACGTCCTTGTAAACCATATACAAGAACTCCTGATTTTCGTTGTCCATGGACATGACCTCCATGGCCTGGGAGGGCTGTTTCGGGGCCCCACTACCGCTGTGAACCCAGTGGACTCAGACTTGCGGCTCTTGGTCTTATCTTAGGCCCACACGTATGAGGCACCTTAAAAGCACTTAGAAGACCGCTCCTCAGACTGGTCGGACCTGGACGAGGCATGACCCTGCTCGGAGCACAGGTCAGAGGCCTTGTTCATGTTAAGTCATAGCGCCAGCCTACTATACCAATCCTTTGTCATTTTCTTGGAGAAACCGAGGCATATCTCCCACTCTACTTCCTTGTGGTCCGGGTGCAGACAGTAGAGGCATTGCAAGTGCTTGTCATCCACAAACACATTCCGTATTCCGCATTTGGTGCAGGGCTTGAAGAGGGACCTTCCCTCTTTCTTCTCCTCTGTCATGGTCGGAGGGCGCGAAGTAGACCCAAGATTGCCTTGTAGAATCTTCGATGGATCTTCGCCCTTGAGGGGCGCAGAACTTCACCGACAATGGGTCTCCACTGTCGGCAGATGAAGAAAAGGGCACAAAGGCTTCTTTGAAACAAAAATGAAACTTTTTCCGTCGAAGAATACGAAAAAATGTACAAATCACTCAGGGAGCAAACTCAAGGATTCCCAACATTGAAGCGTGCAGTAAAAATCTGAATAAGACTGCCAGAGGCGGGCCTTAGGGAGAGGACTGTCATTGGATGGGGGCAGTATGACCCAGATGACAGTGATTGGTTTAGTGGAGAAATACCGTTTTTAAGTGAAAGTGAAACTGTTTTTCTTTTACTGAGGATTCCCAGTCTGTCGACGGGGAATATTCATGAGCATGTGAATCCATGCCAGACCCCATGCTGGAAATGGCCAGCTTCTCTCAGAGTTTCCTGAGGAAGGGGGTGATAGAAATAGGGTGGTAGTTGGCTGGGCACTTGGGAGTCTGATGAAGGTGTTTTCAGGAGGGCGCGCACAAGGGAGTGCTTGAGGGAGGAGGGGAAAGATCTAGTGGCAAAAGAGTGGTTGCAGACATCAGAAAGTGCAGAGGCAGGAGAGACGTTGTCCTTAATGGTTCTGGAGGAGCAAGAGGAGACCTGTTTGGAGGAGACCTTCATGGAGCGGACCACTCTGGTGACCTCATCAGGTGTGTCAGGGGAGAAGGAGGAGAGAGGGAGGAAGGTTTGAGGCCATAGTAAGCAAGGGAGTGGAGGAGGGGTTGGGGGAGAGGGTAGCAAGGGAGCTCAGGATGTCCAGGGTTTTAGTAGTAAAGTGTGAGGCCAGTGCATTGCAGGGGGCTTCGGAGGGGATGGTGAGGTGGAGACTGCTGAACGGTTGGCTAGTTCCCTGCAGATTTTAAAGAGTTCAGCCATGTTGTTGGTTGCACCAGAGACTCGCGCCTGGATCCCGACCCTTTTCTTGTTGCGGATGGAGAGTCTGTATTGTCTGTGGAGCAGGCGACAGGCCAGTTTGTCAGAGGGTGAGCCAGAGGTCTGCCACTTCCATTCTGCAACTCTGCACTTGCGTTTCAGGGCTGCAAGTTCAGAGTTGTACTATATACAGAGTCTAGTATAGGTTGGCATTCATTACAGGAGCTCTTCTGCGGCAGTGGCCTTATGCTTGTCCAAGGCCTTGCCTCTGTGTTGGTGCTGCTGGCTGGCGACTGTCATGTTATCAACCCACACTTCTGTAGTAGTGCTACTTGTTGCTACCCAATTTCATGCAGGCTGCCTGGAGCACAGTGTCAGAATGGCCAGCACAGGCACCAGGCATTGTCACTTCCAACTCATTTTAATCCATGAAAATGTATAACTAGCACTGCCCTGTCCACCTGGGTCATGAGGTTCATAAAAAACAGTGAGCCAGACCAGGATGCAGAGACCATGGCGAGTGCACATTGTTCCTGCTTGTTGTGAATGACAGTTAACAAAAAATAAAATCCTATTCAAACTGAGTCTGAGACAATAAGTGTCAGGGCTTAGAAATAAGTGCTGGGCCTGAGCCCTGGCAAACGCCCCCCCAAAAATTAAGCACTGCATCCAGGCACGTCCTTATAATACATGTCCAAGGGAAACTTGAGAGCTCTACCCATGCAAGAACCCTCATCATGTTGGCTTTGCCCATAATGCAACTAAAAAAAATGCCACTTTAAGAAACCATGCCCTTGCTTGGTGTTGCTGGGCCAATGTAACCCTCCACCACAATCAGTGGCCTATTCCCAGGCTGAAACAAACATTCACACATGCATCCAACAGCGTGAACCCATACAATAAACTTTCTAATTTGCATACACTCCAATACTATATAATACCCTCATTCATACCCCTGGTGCTCTCTCAGTCATACGAGCAACCAAACATACACACCAACGTATAGTTAGACAGACACACGCACATACATACATACTTTTAGTAAATGTTTTTTCTTACTTGCAGCCCAGACTCAGATCCCACATCCTGGCATACTGCCATGGCCCCTCGACTCAAACACATTGCACAAACAAGAAGTAGGAAGCAGGGAGAGCTTCCAGGTTCCTGACGTGTGGTGGAGCCTGAGTGCAGCCATCACACCCCCCCTAGACATTGTGAATGTGTGTCGAAGCCAGGCTGAGATGGCATTGTGCTTGCATCAGTGCCTCTCTGCTGTGGGTGACTGGATGAACCTCAATTGGCTGAAATTGAATGGAGACAAGACAGATGTACTGGTGGTGGGTTCTCCCCCTGATCCTGCACTTTGAGTGTCCTCCTTTTGGCCGTCTTCCTAACGTCGACTTCCCGTTCCAGCTACCACGGTTAAGAATCTGGAAGTGGTTATTTCTTTTCCTCTGGCGATGGATGCACAGGTGTCTGCTGTTTGTAAAGCCGGTCACTATCATCTTAAAATACTGCGTAAGGTACTCCCCTTTTTACCTTTGGAGCTCAGGCCCCTGGTGATAGCAGCTTGGGTTGTGAGCCGGCTGGACTACTGCAATTAATTATACTTGTCCCAGCCTACAGGCCTTGTCCAGCGGCTCCAGCGCCTCCAAAATCTGACCGCACGAGTGCCGACTGGATCCCCTTATGGGGCACATATTACGCCGGTTTTATGCTCTCTGCAATGGCTTCTAGTGGCCCAAGTATTAAGTTCAAAGCACTCTGCTTGGTTCACTGTGCCTTGAATGATGTAGGAGCAGAATATTTGCGTGCTAAATTTATCCGCTATTACCCAAATCGCATATTGCGATCTGCTTCTCTGTGTGGTGACTTTCCGCCGCATCCGCATTGGAGTTTGGGCTTTCTCGGTGGCTGCAGCCCTACTGTGGAACAGCCTGCCACTCTCGCTAAAAAACCTGCCTAACCATTTTGTAATCAAAGGATCTCTGAAGATGTGCTTGTTTTAGATGGACCATGCCAGCTGTTTTCCTTCCTCTGAGCGCCATGATACCTTAGGGTGAGTGTGCGCTTTATAAATCATCTTAACATAACCTACACACATTTGGCAACGCATTAGCCAAGTCTGCATCACCAATCGGCCCTGCAAAGCTGGGGAAACAAGATGCCCTTAACCTATTATGGACTGGTCGCCCTTAGAAGCAACACAGCAGAGCAGAGGAAGCAAGTTGGGCATTGCTGTCTCAGAAAGAAATGCTTCACATCTCTGCAGGAAAATAAGGTAATATCCTGGTCACACGCCACACTGAAACTTACTGTGGGGCTAGAATTCCCTTACAGCGATCTTTTTATACAATCAACCTTCTTAACAAAAGCTGAACATCACAGAGCCGTGCCCCAAGTAGAACGCAGCCAGCAGACTCAGCTCAGGCTGCACGTAGACAGAGACGTTATTGCTTATTTTCAATTGTATTTTACTGACTTTGCGAGCAGTCAACTAAAACCATCCCTGGGAAAAATCATTCATAAGAGTCCCGCATACCGAGTAAGAGCCGAGTGGTGTATTTTACATTGCAATTTTCAAAATATATGGGCTAAAAAGCTTTCAGTTACCGTAGGTTCGGAATTGGCTGAATTAAATATTCGAATGCTTCCGGGTCTGCCATTCCACCCGGCAGCAATGCGTGCCTGCGTCAGTAACCGTGACATGTGAACGTAAGCAAATAAGTGCGTGACAGATATGAAACAGTGCGCGCACAGCAGGCAGACAGTTGCCCCGCCGGTAAAATGCGTGTTGACAATCGGTTGCCAGGAGAAATAACAACACTTAAATATGGCGCCAGAACTTCTAAAAGATCACCGTTTCTGCGCCAAATAGGCAGCCCATCAAAATGTTGGTGCCAGATGATTAAATAATATCAGAATGATTACAATGTTTAAGCAAAGGCCCTATCATTGTGTGTTTCCGTCTTCGAATATGCAAGCTTGCTGAGCTGCTTAGACATTCCCGTGGGCGGCTGATAATATGCTGTTCATAGCGTCAGCTTGGCAGAGGTGCTTCTCAAATATGCCAGAGTACTGACCAGTTCATTACCTCATCGTGGGCAATCACTGGGACTGTTATGGGACAGGATTGATGAATGTGCCCGGAGGCTGCTCTCTTGACATGGGGTTCTCAGGGCACCATGCTGGTTGCGCAGGCTGCTGGGGCTGAAGCAGGTTACCCGTTAACGCCCCGGCTACAGTTCTTAACAGGCCTCAGCCCAAACATCAGAGATGTCCATGCTGCCAGCCACCGTACCCTAGAATGCCAACCAGACATCTCAGTGCTATCAATGTTCATAGACTCCGGCAGATACAACGTCCTCGCCATGCCAGTAATCTACCGGGCATGTAATGCATGATTGCCATGCAAATAAGCAACATAGACCTCGCAACATGAAAAGCATCACCTGCATTGCCAGTAACTCACATGGCCACCAACAAGTAACACACCATTGCAATTCCAGTGATCCACACCACCAACACCACAGAGGAGGGCAAGCCAGAAAATCCATAGGAAACTCGAGCTAGGGGCCTGGCTTTAAAAACCAAAGGATGGGCAGGGCCATCTGTCAAGGGTTTTTGGAAGCAGCAGTATGGCAGACAGATACTGGTCAATATTTGACTGGTGCTGTGCAGCTTTAAGGCAACTAGACAATTATTGGCTAAAGAAAAGAAAAAACAGGTTTTGTTCTAAGTAAGTTGTAGCTTGCAATGTTACTGCTACTTTGGCCGCAGGAGAGTCGCCAGGATGTTAAAAACAGGGGCTGTTGTTGCAACCACTGAGGGTGCGTTTAGAGAGAGGACACTGGCTAAAGTTGGAGCCACAGACAAGGAAATGGCACTGAGATGCACACAGTCACTGAGACACACGAGAACAGCTGTTGAAGACAACACACAAACTGGTTGTGAGGGCTTGGGCTGGACTAGCCGTATTCAACCCATGGGATTTCTCCAGTGCGTGGTTTAGAGGTGGGTGAAGTATTTTCTGAAATAATTCGGCGTCCAGAAGAACAACATGGCCTCAAGCTGGCACTGCCCAAATTAGTATATATGGCGTTTGGTTTTCAGGCCTTTTACTGTTAGGGTGAGAGTTGTGACAGACCAGTGTGATTTACATTCTTAGAAGGGATTCGTACTTGATTCACTATCACAGACATATTTTAAATATGGTCCAGAAATGCTCTTTGATTTCATACAAATCGTCAGGAACCCACGTTGCTGCTATATGTCCCTCTCCCCTTAAGTGATCGATTTACAGAATGAGGCTTATTTATTTACTCTCTGATTGAATTGCATATATACTGAGTGTGATTCATTTACAAACCCCGGAGAAGTTAATTTTGCACTATGCAGACTGGATACAAACAACCAGGCCATTCTGAGTGACGCAATCTACGTGTTCGCAGGGACCCATGGTCTACTGTTTCTCATGAGGGGCCACCTTTAGGCCACGCCCCCTTATTTAATGCCTCCCTTGATTTCACCCCCCACTTCAAGCACTGCTGGCCGTAGAACAACTTTCAAGGAGGTGTGTGCGTAGAGCGGCAAGTATAAGAACTTGGAGGAGAGCCAAAGCCCTCGGTGACATCCCGCAGCTTCCTAGACGAGCTAAAACACTGACGACGTCATATTGGTACTGCATATGCCCATCCACGAAACACTATCTCTCTCACATGTGTATGGTGGTGAACATCTGGACACTGATTTTCCTATGGAGGATACCGTGTCGGTTTCAGAAACGGAGCTAGCGTCAGTCAGGTAAGGTCTTCCAATACACAGCCCACAATGCAACGCGCGGTTTGGGCATGACATGATGCCGACCCTTGGGAACCGCGATGACGTGACATGGAACGTTAAGGAAATAATCCAACATAATGTCTTGCAAATCACAGAATAAAAAATGATGCTATTTCTCTTCTCATTATAATCCATGGGATGCAAGACGTAGAACCTTTTGACTCGCCTGGAAAGTACTGTTAAGCTGTCCTGTCAATGCAACCACTGCAATAATGTACTGCTTTGTAATTAAATTATTTCTATTTATAGGTTAGACTGTATATGGGTTTAAACTTGCTCAGTCAGTCCTCCCACCTAGTCAGCTGAGCCGTCACTCAGTGCACAGATTTTACAGATTCCACTGTATCTGTGAGCTTAATATAGAAGACCCCCCCCCCCTGGGAGTCATCGCTCTCGTTTAGAATATCAACTGGATCACAAGGATTAACCCCCAAAAGCGACCCCGCTGTTGTTTTTAGATGGTGCCGTTTTTATGAGTTCATGCTTGGTGCCATAGCTTCTGCCCAGGCCATCAATATTAGGTGAAATTACCGCCCATCAAAGAAATAGTTTGCAATTCAAAAAGAAAAAAAAAACAATACTTAAAAATACACCACCTAGTTTGAGATTCCACGTCGACGGCCTAGTCACTCTGCAACAATGTAAGGTCTGTGTTTGGAGGGGGACATGCTGCCTTCGAGGGCTGCTTCTGATTAACGTAAACAGTAAAACCGAGAGGATCTGATGTGGGGCCAGAATTGTCTCTCAGACCTGGAGTTTCCACAGGCAGGAGACTTGCCTCAACCATAAAAGAAAGCATGTATGGCACGCCATGTGACTAAAGGGCCCAGAAACATGGGACCAGAGTCATGTTAGTGGGAAAGTAAATGGCAGCAGTTTGCACCAGGGTAGATTCAGAAAACAGAGAATTCCATGTGCAAATGTCCTTGGGCATGTAGTTTTGCCCTCACACATATTGTGTTTTTTGGAGGCATGCCAGGGTGCTCTCGAACCACTTTTTTTTGTGGCACTTTCCTCTGTCTGCAAAAATAAATGGAGCTTTGTATAGCGTGTTATGGCGGAGGCGGGATACGAACCCCCTAATCTCTGTTTTGTGTCGAAGACAAACGTGCTGCTTATGAGGTATTCTCCGAGATATGATCATCATAAATCATATGTATCATATCAGTCATATGTGTAGCAGTTTAAAAATGCTTTTCAACAATTTTTTCAAGAACCATTAGTGATCACTTCCAAACAAGACATTGCAATGTGTTAAGGATTCGTAAATAATATGTATTAATGCAAATCATTAATGACCCTAATTGTGCTGCATTATTGAATTATATACTACAAACAACGGCAAAATAAAGAAATTCATTATGAATACCTTCTAAACATATAAATGCATTTAGACCCCCTAAACTAATACACTTGTACACAATGGCTCCCTATGGACAGCCTCGTTGCCAAAATCCCTCAAATTGCAACATTTGAACCCTCTCAAAAAAATACACACGCACGCGCACGCACTCGCGCTGATCGTTAAGGTCACCTCCTAAAGGTGTATTTGAAATCAAAGACGACCCCGTGGGGTCTTCAGATTCCGACTGCCTCTGTTTTGTTCTTGGACGACGAAGATGACAAAGTTGGGTTTTCTCAGATTGCTAAGAAATGTATTCATGACCTGATGCTGCATGCGATCAACAGAGCAGCCAGGCATGCCAAGAAACTCACAAGCAAGGAACAGTAGCGCCAGTATTGTTTAAAGTCAAAATTACTGGAAAGTCATTCTACAAATTGATAAACCATCAAACACTGTATGGTTTATAAACTGAACATATTTTAATCAAAATGGATTCAAGAAAATCACTGAAATTACCACACACACACACATACACACATACATACACCCTCCCCCCTGCCTGTCAGCTCCCACCATCTGTTTTTACAAAAAGCAGCAGGTGCTGTCAATAATAAACACTCTGCGCCATTACTCAGAACGACGTGGCAGATCAGAGAGTCTTACACTTATGCCACTGTTATTTCTGTGCAAAGGCCTGAGGCAGTTACTAGAGATTGGTTATAAGGAAGTCATCAACTTGTGCCAATTCGAGTTTCGGCCGTGGCTGTGACAATTCAACTGTGGGTCATAAAGACCTTCAGGCAAAGGAGATGAAGGCAGATAGAATCGACAAAAGTTGCAGTCACAGGATCTGTTACAAAGGCAATAGCAGTTAGGTCAGGTGTTGGAGGGGGGAAAAGAGGGAAGAAACCTCCCCTACTTTCTCTCTGCCGCAAAGGTGGGATACTGTGTTGTCCCAGTTGGTGGTGGCTACTGGAGTGGGCTCTGCTGGAGAGCGATATGGCAAGTGTGGTTGGATATCACCTCTCCGCTTTGCAGAGCACAGCAATGCTGTTGTAACCTCCTGGGCGATCCGGACCTGGAGAGGGTTTTGATACCGGACACAATTCGATCTCAGGAACAGGGAGCCAAGTCCCAGTGAGGTGCGCATGTGAGAGAGAAAATCAAACAGGAGTTGGAACTGCTGGATCGTACATCTTCGACCAGCATTTTGATAGCTGATGCTGCTACCAAATTAGAAAGTATCAACAAAGAAATTGAGGATTTCAAGAATTTCAACCTACAGAAGAAGTTGACCAGACTCCCACAATACACCAAATAGAAGGTCTACCCATACCTATGTTTAGGCTACAGACCACTGGCCTTTGGTAATGGTCCAACATCTAGACCCCAGGCGAGGCCCCAATGCAAATGGATCACTTTCTCAGATACCTCGAGTTCCTTGAACGAGAAACTAGAGCAGACATCTCATCAGGACTGGCAGTAAGATTCCAATCAGCCTGTTATAGGTTGTGGCCGAGCAAGGGGTCCACGCCCTGCTCAACACCAGCAGAATCAATCCACCAGGGAAGAATACAACACCTTCAATTCGCGCCATCACATTTACCCACATTGAGCCTTCCCATCTTTATTGTCTGCCAAAAATAAAACTCAACACAACTGCATATCCAATCAAAGGGCCCCAGCTTTGTACCCACTCAGGAGGGTAGTCAAGATCAAACTGAACTGGAGATGTGAGCTTTCTTTAAAAAAGTGAGATTAGCAGCATATCTCAAGGACAAGGAGCACACAGAGGACCAAGCCCAAACTACTTTTAGACCCCCTGCTTCCTTTGCCCCAACAGATCAGGAGACACCAGCTGAAATCTAAGCATTTGAAAAAACTATGATGCAGGATCTGTCAAAAGAAATCCTGATGCAAACTACGTACGGAACAATACGAGCAAAGAAGAGTTTTGTGCTCTTTGTCAATTTCAGAACAATCACACTATAGTCATCAAACTGGCTGATAAGGGGGGGAGGAGTGGTGGTAATGGATGTTGCCTTTTACAAGAACATGGTGCATCCATTACTTTCAAATCAAGAGCAGTACCACTTGTCAGGACAGACCTACAAATCAATCATGGGACAGATTCTGGATTTGTGCATGGAGGGGATGGAGGCAGGTTATTCCACACAAAAGGAGGCTAGGTTCCTCACTCCAAGTGATGTTAGGATGCCAGCAATATAAACACAGCCCAAAATTCATATAAACCCTCCTGATCGACCCATAGTATCCCTTAGTGGGTCAGTACTTGACCCTAGTGGGAAATATGTGGATCTGTTCCTACAACCACTTATCACTGAGTCCCGCTCCTACTTGAAAGATACTACCGACACCATCAGATTATTGGAAGGTGTAGAGTTTTGTTCAGACCAAGTGCTGCTTGACACCTGCAATATAACAGCACTGTATACTAATATCACGCAGGATGATGCTGTCACAGTTTGAGAAACTAGACTAAACACCCGCCCTCTCCCCCATGGGGTTCCCACCAGCTTCATTATTAGGCTAATTAGGATTGTCTTATGTCAAAACTTTTTTGCCTTTGAGAAGGATATTTACATAAAAAGAAAATGGACCGCGATGGGGGCAGCTTTTGTCCTCAGCCTAGCTAATTTGTTTAGTACTGATTTTGAAGAGAGGCATATTTACGCTAACAATCCATATATCTCCTCCAACCGGCTGTAGGGGAGATATATATTGATGATATATTCTTCTTCTGGAGGGGCTCTGTGGGATATATTGACCCACTCAACAGCATTTCACCACATCACCAAGCTGCATTTGCGCTAGAAAAAGCAATATGGCTGCGCTGGCTCCTGTGCACCCAAGGACCTCCAAACTGTGGTTTTGCAACAAACAAAACGATGGCTGCACCGTCCTGACAAGCACACTTCAGGCAGGATCGAACAAGGGTACACACTGAAGGAGTGTGCCAGTGTGTTCTGAAACATAAATAGAATGAAGTGAAAAGGCAGCACTACTTTGCTGAAAATCCAAAATTCCCCTTCAAAATGAAACTTTTCACCCTTTAAAATGCTGCTTTGACGCTAATTCCGTCTGTTCATTCTGAAACCACTGTGATTAAAAAGGCCCTGTCATGCCCAGGATATTTCACTGTGCTTCACCAAAACTAGGCATAATTCCTGAGTGACAGGCCCAATCAAACCAACTCTGAGAGAAATCAATAAGCAACTTCACTTTCACTTGCACGGGAACACGCGCTTATTTCTTTCCAAAAGTATCCAGGCTCAGCAGTTCAAAGAGACTTTAATTCTCTGAGCCAGGTCAGTGTCAATGTATCTATGCTTCAGATAAAACTCCTGCATTCAAGGGAATGACTATAGCTGCAAAGACAGTGTGGGAATCTGAAGGAGCTGCCAAACCGAATTTAAAGAAAGAAATGCTAGCAGTTTTCAACATGTGTAAAAATGGGTTTTGCTGACTGAAAAAAATGGCCTGTTTAAAAATAAATTGTTGAATGAAAGCCTGCTCATTTAGCAATGTGAAGGGGTTGTGTTGCTGGTGAAAATACATACATGGGTTAGTTTCTTTGACATGTTTGTTTTAATTCAGGACCCAAAATAAGAAAATAAAGAGTTTAAAACAAATGGGCTGAATTTTCAAGCTCTCAAAAACCAGTTACTCCAGTTGTCAGCCCTGAAACTTCCCCCGCGGTAGGGAATCACGCCATAAACTCTCAGCAGAGACTAACAACCCACTGATAATTACAGGGTGGGAAAGAATCTTGTCTACAGAAACCCACTGACAATGGGACTCCCAGGGCAAGGAAGTTGGAAGTGTGAAGGGGCAATAAAACCTCCAATCAAGATGAGAAACTCCACCTTGCCTTGAAAGAAATGACAATTGGTTGCAGTTGAAGGAAGAAAAAAAATGATCTATTGACAATGGACTGCCTTTTGGTTCCAAAGACTGTTTAATAAATAAACTTTAACGACTTTTATCTCAACAGCAATACTTTGTAAACATGTAGAATTTTCGCAGTGTAAAAGGGAATTTTTGGGCTTTCCTTTAAGACTTGGTAGAATTCACAGACACCTTGGGAACAGAGATGGGAGAATATGGTGGATTACAAGAAAAGCATCCATGTTGCAAATGTAATTTGTTTTACATGCATCCCAGATGATCATCCACATCCATCTATAAAGTGATAAAATCTTGAGTAATATAAATCCAATTGAAAAGTGCGAAAAATTGGTAGAAGGGTGAAACAAGGTCTCACGGACTGGAGGATTGGACTGCAATGTGCTGCACAAAAAATAGGTAACCTGTATATATAATTTGCTAAGAGATTGAAATTGTATAAATGTATGTTTTTGGCAAAATTAGATTTTAGTTAAAGTAACTGTGGGAGGTTTTTGGCCATTATAAAACTCACACCATGAATCTGACATCATTTTCCTGAAATCCAACCAACTGAGAGCGAGGCAGAGATTACCACCCTTGTCCAATCCTATTGTTAAGGCGTGTTTAGTTAAGCCTGCCCCAGTCATATACTTGTATGATGTCACTAGGCATTATAAATAAGAGTCCCTGACAAGACTCTAGACACACACTCTTCCTTATTTTCCTGCGCCGTCGTCCTTTTCCTGTTCCATCCATCCAGACTCCAGATCCCACTACAAGGCCAAGCTTTGCTGACCCTACTCCAGGGCCCACTGCAATACCCAAGCATTGCTGATCCTGCTCCAGCAAGGCCTAAATTCCGAAAACCACTCAAATAACCAAAAGGGAAAGCTGTGGTGTTTTTGGGAAGCATCCTGATCCCACTAACTGCATCCAGCAGTACCTCTGCCATCCAGCAGGTCTGTAGTATCCGGTAACCAGAACTGCCCAGCTGTTTGCTAGGCGCCCTGCCATGTAGTGATCAGAACCATTGACTGTCCTAAATCCAAAAAAAGTGTTGTTGGGCTCATGTCACTTCTTGTGAGCACTGCACGCTGAATGCCCTTTATACGAAGAATAATAGTACGACAATATGAATAATTGACTTTATTGATGTACTTAGCTTGATGGAGTTATAGCCCTACCTTTATAGATACTGATCCAGTAGTTGGTCACTTTCAATGTGTCAACTGCAATGCATGCCAATTTTGTATCTCTGGCCGGAAGTGATCCATAACAATGATCCATAACAACATCCACTGGAGGTTAATGACTCACACCAATTTTAAGACCGCCAATGTGCTATAAATGATCTTGTGTCCCTGTGAGCAACCCAACATTGGTATGACCACCCGAAAGGTATCCACCAGGATAGGGGAACATTGGTTTCACATTCGGAATGGGACTTTGACAGCACCTTTGGTGCAACATTTTGTGGCTAACCAACCCACGGACTCACACATACAATGGATGGTTATGGTTGTAGATTCAGTGAAACCAGATGTGAGGGAATACAGTACCAGCAATCACCAGTCCACTTAAAAACACACTTGTCAGGATTGAATGAAAAGATACACTAGACATCCCTATTGTAGTCTTGTCGTGGACTGTTACACAGAGTTTCCCACACAGAGAACTGCTTTGTCTCCATTAGAATGACCACTTTCTGGTCAGCCAGTGTTCCCTGTCTATACACAACTAATTTCTTAGTCGCATCCGGTACATTGTTGGATACATTGTTTCTGTTACATTTGCATTAGGCTGCAATTGATACCAATGTGTAGTGTTGATTTGTATATCATTTCCCCTCTGGCTAGTGCGTAACAACTGTTTTTATCATACATTTGAATGCTTTTGTTTCATTCATGAATAGATAACTCACCTTTCAAGTGAATCTATGTATGGGTTTTGACAATTGCATTAGCCTGCGCTGTTGGCCACAGTATAGTGTTGATTTGAATACATTTGCCCTCCCCTTCAGTGTGTAGAACATGATTCCACCTTATACTCAAATCCGCTCTGTTTCATCTTCTGCGGTCTCAGGATTTGCCATTAGGGTGCCTTTTTGGATGGCCAAGGATTTCACATTTCTCCTACTATTTCCCTGACTCAATAGTCTAAGATGGCCTTTCCATTCACCTGCCCGAGGTCACATGATGTCTAGTAGTTTTAGATAGCCGACTTCCGGTGAAACAGTTTAATTGATGCTGACCCTGTAGGAGGGTGAATCAGACGCCTGGCGATTTCGTGGTCCTCCATGCTTCAACTATCAAGTTTCAGGGTGGGTAAAGTGAGTGATACAACTGGCTATATGCTATGTGCTCTGACGAGAAGTGATTGTTATTGTATACACACACAATACAATCTGTTTTGCAGCTCTGCCTAGATTCAAGTTGACAATCTGCTGACTCTTGCGCCAGAAATTTGGCAGTCTTGCTTTTGAGGTCAGTAGACTTTACTTTGTTTGTGTACTATTGGGGTTTTCGTTTTATAAGAATTGGGTGATTTTTATGCTGTTGCAATTCACCAAACATTGAGCAAGACATTGGGCTTGATTTTAAGGACCTTTTTATCCTTTTACAGACTCTGTTTGTCAATGGGGACCCTGGATGTAATGGGGAGGATTGTGCCATTTAACTGAGATCAGTTTTATCTTGGATCATGTACATCACACTACAAACACTGTGTGTTTTCAATGTTTTCATGTTTAGTTTGTCTGTGAGCAGCATCCTATGGACTTGTTGACGCAGTTTTAAATATGAATATTTTTGTTTTTGTGGATGTTTGACGTTGACTTCCCAAAGGCTGGGTCATCTTTTCAAAGCAATGGCCAATTCTGCAGCCGAAACGCAATTTGGGAATTCAATGAATGTTATATGTAGCCAAGAAGTGTTCTAGTTTGTTCCATGCAAACTCACCTTGACTAAGCATTTATTGCTTATGTGTTACATTAAGTGGATACCAAATTCATATTGGTCTGCATACCTGTTCTCTCTGTATGCAGGAGTTGATGCTATGGTACGGCTAGAGGGCTATACCAAAGATACCCCTGGCGATGCAATTGCTATTGGTATTTCCTTTTTTACTTGTTGTCTTTGGTGTTCTTTAAATCGCTATTTTGTTTCTTCGTACACTGTTGGCTCATTAGTGATGGGTGTGCAGAGGGCAAGGTTTCCTTTGTGTTGCTGATGTCGGCAGCACTTGATTAATTACTTGTTTCATGCACTATGTCAACATTAATTAATTATTTAAGAACATGTTTTCATTTTCACTTTCTATGTAGTGATGTTTATTTACTGTTTTCCATTAAAAGAATTGCATTTGTGATTAATTTCTTTGTTTGGCTTTTTATCTACTTCATCTTTTGAATTCTCTTAGAATTCTGCTTCCCTTGTGTTGTGTGATCCTCATATAATGGCAAGTTACAGGCCTAACGGCAACATGCTTTATATTGCAAAGGTTCTCACAGAACTTAATTATAATGTTAAAACAATAACATTCTCGTCAGCAAGCTAGCACTAACTTCACAATACAGAATCAGTGGAGGCAGCCATGATGGAGGAATTTAGAAAGATGGTCAATTCAGGAGGCGTAAATGCTGTGATCTTTTCAAACCTATCACCAGAGTTCTACAAAGTAGATTACTGCAACCTGTTGGACAGGCTGAAAATAGTGGGATTGACAGCGTTAGCCAGCAGGTAGTGTACATTTAACTATTCCTAAAGAGAGGGGGAAACCAATGACTACCCCACCCTCGCTCTTTGCTTGCACACTGACCTATGGCGAATTACAAAGGGATCAGCTCTCTCGCCCCTGGTAACTAATGTTTACATTCTACCTTTCATAACATTATTGAAATCACTCGCACTATACATCATGAACTGGGAAGATGACACACAAATCTTGGTTGGAACCACCCTTTTTCCTGAAACAAGGCACATTTCAACCTCAGCAAGACTGAGATCAATGCTTGGATGTCAATGAGCAAAATACAGCTAAATAGCTTTTAGCCCATTAAGACTTAGAGATACATGTCTAGAGGCAAATAGGCCAGCTGGCCATCTACTTTTGACTCTTGCCCTCCGGCTGTCACTCAGGATTGAAATCGGGCATCATTATTGATGCTGAGTTGTCAATTAAACTCAGATCGCAGCAGTTGTGAAAATATTTTTCTATACTCCTATATTGTTAAAATGTGCAATGCTTTTTCTTACCTAACATCACAATACCAAAGCATTATTAGCACTCATCTCTTGTATAGACCATGCTAATGGAATGTACCTTGGCCTTCGGCATACTTGATACATGTTCTACCAAGGCTACACAATGCAGCAGCCTATCTGATTATTCTTCTTCTTCTTTTTTTTGTAATCTATAGTTTATTTCAAAAATCTTGTTACAACAATCCTAAACTTTACTTTAAATCTTTTTTTACGAGGAAAAAACAAAGAAAAACATCTCTTGGCATTACTTCATCAGTCCAAGCTTAACCGGGGTCGTGGGTTGATGCAACAGAAAAAGTGAACTACTTCCTTTTAGATTCGATCCAATATTTTGTCAAGGAAGTTTATTACAGAACAAGTTAGACGCACCAAGCTCCCACTCAAGATACGATACTACCAGTCGTCCATGTTATCGTATTGACTCAGATGAAGTGACCTTAGATCTTTTACTGCAGGACATTCGATTATTAGATGTTTGATAGATTCAGTTCTGTCCAGACAATGTCGACAAACATCATCTTTTGTGTCATCGATATGTCGCAAGACCGTCATTTGCTTCGTTTTATGAGCATTCAGACGCAGTCTCAGAAAGCTATCACGATGATGTCGAGAAAGAAATTGTTGCAAATAATTTGCCATTTTTTCTAATCGATTCATTGTTGGCCCATCTGATTATCTCTATGGGCTCTTGAGCATCAGCATCTGAAGTCCCCAAGGCCGTGGACTGGCTGCCAATACATAGAAGGATTGCGTTTAAAGCCATGTGCTATGTACACAGAGCCTTTAATGACTTTGGACTGTCATCATTGTGAGTTGGGAGGATAAATAGACTGTACACGGGCGAGGTCTTCAAACAACATTTTATTTACATTAATATCAAGAAAGTCCCCTTGGGAACAACACAAGAAGATAGTCATAAATTAGTCTCTATTCTTGTGAAAGTGTCACCTAGTTGTGAGTTTCCAGGGGTTTCCGAAGCATGTGTGTCTTGCAGTCTTAGCCCCTGGATTATGGGATATTCGCATCCATCAATGACATTTGTGGAAGGTTTTTAAGAGATTCTCAAACCCTGCTGGCCGCCCTTACTCGGTGTGTTGCCTCCTGTACACACATTCTGGTCACCTTCACCAAGTGGTAGTACAATAGCCTACATGAAGGTGAATAGAGACAGATTGCATCAGCCCTTCGCCCCCGTTTCGGCATGACAGACATGCACAGTGAAACATCACTCCTGGCATTTGCACCTCCCCACCATTGTACCGCCAAAGTGAAAGACACCACTCACTGAGGCAGCCCTACAGACCTTAACCAGACGACGTCACTGAGGCAATAAACATGCAGGCAAAGGGACAACTGAGTGAGCTGTAATCAGGAAAGAGACAAATTATGTTACGGTTGAGGCCAGCACACGTAGGTGCATTAGAACACGAAGTACATATACATCCAACACGAAGTTACATGAACACTAAGTCAAATTGCACATAGACACAAAGAATATGCTTGCATCCACTAGGTTAGAAGGTATACATTCTCCTTTCTATGCTGAAACGGCAGTGTTGCACAAGAATACTAATACAGTTTGCTTAAGAAAGAACCCAACTAAAACAAGTGGCCATGCAAACCAAGATGGAGGATGCAGCCACATTAGGTGAATGGGAGACATTGAGAAACCTTGAGATTGCAGAGGGACCTTGTGTTGCTGAGCCAGGAAACGAGCCAAGCCTGAACAGCACAAATAGCAAGTGCACAGTTTGCCAACGTTAGCAGGGAAAGGCAGGTATGAATCAACATTGGAAACATACAGACGACAAACAGGTCCCACATGGTGGACATCTATCAGGAGATGCAAAGAAACAAATGTTGCTGCAAGGTCAGTTTCTGACCAACTCAAACCTGACACCAAGAGGAAAGTAGCTCGAACAAGTTTCTAGTGGCCAAGGAGGTAATGAAATTAAAAGCAGTAGGGCTAAAATCCTCATAATTTACACAGCAGAATAATTTGAAATGCGATCCATAGACATGTGACTTGCAGCTGGCAGAGAATTACTATTCATTAGAGCCAGACATGGGCATATAGAGACTTTCATTCCCACCCATCTGGTTGGGACAAAAGATACAATACAGTATGAAGTTGAAAGCTAAAATGTCCTGGCTTGCAGACTGAGGAATCAGAGAGTGGTAACCTTATTGGGACAGGCAGCACCATTAGGCGATTCCCAATGCCCCTATTGTGCTCACGTGCTGGTAACAGTCCCGGATGCCGAGGCTGAGAAGACAGACCTGACCAATCACCATCCACCTTTCACGCCCACCTTAACAGTGGTGCATCCACCAATTGCAGAATAGCCTGATGACTTGTTCCCCATGTATGTTTTTGAAGGTGGTCTGAGGTGGAGCTACACAATGTAGTTGGACCAATTAGATCACTAACAACATATAGGATGTAAACCATATTATACTACTCATCCAATCTCATCCCACCATATGTTTGCACAATGCATCATTTGTTTGTTAGATCGCAGTCACTTAAAACCAGCTGTCAAGCCTTAATCAAGCTGAGTTGCATGCAGATATTTGCCTAATGTTCATGCAATACCTGTTTTATATGGATTTTGTTAAATAAAACAGTAGTTTGTTGAGTTTCTGGTCTCCTCAGATTTTTGGGGCAGGGGATTTCTCCTTATTGTATAGGTCCTTTACATATGGTATTAGAGGACGGTAAACCAATGCCCCCGGTGTGTTGGTGCTTTTTACTGCTGCGAGCATGAAGGACTGCGCTGTGGCCCGTGGGGATTCTGCTGATCGTGGGGATATAACTATGGGAGTACAAATTCAAAAAAAGCATGAGGGGAGAAGAGGGGTGTAAATGGTGTGTATATTGGGTGGCAAGGGTGAATTTATGGATGGTGGCACCTTATGATGTATTACAGAAAAAATAAAAAAAAACAGAAAAGAGGTTTCCCTGTGACCAAGTGAGGCATGGGAGAAGGACCACACCCCCAATGGCCTAACAGGGCTTATAAGAAGTGATGTTTCCCTTGTCATAGTTTAAGACAAGTTGACAGCTGTGGGTGATTGTGTGATTGATGTGTTATTTTATGAGTGCACTCCGATGTTGTATAATATATATTGGTGATGTTGGTAGAGAGAAGGGTGGAAGATTGGCAGGGATGGAGCAGGGGCACGAGGATTGTGGAGGGGTAACGAAAAGAGTTTGTGTTTTAGAGGTGGGATGTAATAACTGCAGAGTGAGTGAGTGAGTGAGTTGGGTTGGGTTGATAGGAAGATAGAAGGGCGGTGTTTATGGTGGTCTATGGGTTTTTACTGTGTTTTTACTGTGTCTTTTCTTTTTTGGGTGCATCATGGGTGCAATCATGTATGAAAACTGTTAAATGTGATGCCATGCTAGAAACTGCAACTTTGTCTAATTTATGTTTGTGCATTTCGTTGTATCATCTGTGTTTGAGCTCAAAATGCAAGGCTTCATTGGTGAAATAATGCTCCCTCCCCAGTGTAAGATATGCAAGCCTTTGTGAATGCCTGGCAGAGACAAAAAAGAAAATGTTTTCCTAATTAGGAAAGCTTTGTCCCCTGCACACTGTCTGCAAGGCCAAGGCCTAATGGTTGTTTAAGAATTAGGTGGAAAAGGTACCTATTGTGTGTTCCCCAAAGTTGGAAGCACACAAGACAGGTTGCCACCCTTAGTTAATGGAAATAAAAGACATTTTTAGGCATTTTAAACATATTTGATCTGAGATAAAGATCTCCCCAATAAATTCTCTTTGACAATTTATAGATCAATTCCAACCAATACAATTTATTATTCATACAAAATAATGGGAGTTGGTCCAACGCGTTTCGAGTTCAAAAAGACTCTTCATCAGGGGCATGTTTTCATTTTCAATTACATTTCTATAAAGAAAAGAGACATTTTAAATTTAGACAATATTCATGGTTGTCTGTACATATATTTAGAAACAACTTCAAAAACAACTTCCAAAACCACTCGAGTATGAAAACATCTCAAAATTACAAAGTAACACCAAATTCCTCGGGATAAGGGTCTTAATGTAAAGTACTTTTTTCATCAAGAATCACCCGCCCCTTAATTTGACCTTTTCCTATTGTTTAGGTATTCAATCTAAATAGATCAGGTCGAAAAAGAAGTATCCTGACCGGTTTATGTATGTTGTTCGTTCTAAAGAAGAAAGAAGAACCAGAAAGCTATGGCTTTTGTGTGTGTCTCAATAGTTGGGAGGTTGATTTCAATTTTGAAAGATAAATGATTAAAGTTATGCTAACACATAGATGTTAGATGATATTACAGGAATAATCTTACCCTATTCATGTTGCCAAAGAGGGTAGAATCTCCTGAATGGCCAATGAAGGTATTTTTCTAACAATTCGTTGTTTTCCGACCCGGAGAAGATAGCTGTAGTCCAAGAAAAAAAGTGGCTATATGAATATCCAGTATGTGGGTTAATACCCACAAAAAAAAAAAATAATAATAAAATCCTAATCTGACTACAAGATATTTACTTACTGCTCATGAGTCTTGGAGCTGCCCTAATGGGGTTTATCAGGTCCGCAATAACTGTTTGCCTTTGCAGATGTAGCGATCCTGTTGACTGATCTATGCATATAGGTCTGCTTCTAAAGGTAGATGTCCTGTATAGTCCAAATTGGAAAGAGGTAAGTATACTATTCTCAGCAAGTAGAGGTTTTATAGCTAGTAGTTTCAAAGTAACTTACTACTATCTCTTCTTTTTAGATCCTGATGGAGAGCTGCATCCAGTCCGGCAAGGGCAGAGGATGTGTCTGCCATCTTGGATTCCAGTGTCCCTTAAATATGCATACAAACGTCTGACGTCACTCGCGCATGCGCGAGTGACGTCACAACCATCATGCCGCTCGCGCACGTGTGAGCTGCTCCATATTTTAAAGAAATCTGGCACCGTGTGTGCCACAATCAATTGGGTCTCCGGCTGTGTGACGTCACTCGCGCATGCGTGAGTGACGTCAGAATTATCATACCGCTCGCGAGCGCGCGAGCTGCTCCATGTTTAGACGAAATCTAGACCGTGTGTCCCATAGTCAATTGGGTTTCCGGCTATGTGACGTCACTCGCGCATGTGCGAGTGACGTCACTGATGTTTATCTATGGATGTTGCGTCATTCGCGGAGTGCGAGAGATGCAATTTGTGGTAGTGGATATTGACTGAAAGGTATACTGTGTAGGAAATATTTGGCTAGAATCTATAATAAAAAACGAGTTGCTGACCTCAAGTACTTTACATTAGAAACAGAGATTATGGGTGTTATAAATGGTAAAGTAGTAATTCCCATTTACGTTTAGATATATGTCAAATAATAGATAGGTTTTCCCAAACGGGGACAACAGGGATCATCGCTGGGTGCATAACTGTACATACGTATTCATAGAAATAAATTTCGTGGTACAACCATTTTTCACTTTTTTTAAAAAAAACAGTAAACATCAAAATGACTCATGGCCTGAGCCTATTTGACAATTCAAAGGAAGTAATGTCATTGCTATCCCGTCTAGATGGGTGTACAATCTATCTGACAAGATATATTTGTTTTTTAAATGTTTTTAAGAAAAGAAAAAAGATTAAAAGATATTTGCTGCGAAAAGATGACTAGTATCACAACCTAAATAAATCTGTTACTGGTTTTGGTTCTAACAGGTATTGATTGAAACAGGATAGAAGTAGGGAGATTAAGTGGGGAGGATTAAAACAACAAGCTAAAGACCTAAATGTATGTCTTAAAAAGGAGGATATTTTTCTCTAATTTGTACAGTTTAGAGGAATGGTCCAAGGTAATAATCTTCGTTCATCCCTAGAGGGGTCATTGCATCAAGTCGTTGTATCCAAAATAGTTCTCTTTGTGATAATTGTTTTGGTAGGTCACCCCCTCGTGGGAGAGGGTGCAAGACTTCCAGTATGATCATTTTCAATTGTGAGATATTATGTTTGTTATCCCTGAAGTGTCTGAATACAGGAGATTTAATGTTCTTTGTTCTGATGGACGACTTATGCTCTGTCCATCTTTCTTTGGCCTTTCTGTTAGTTTTTCCTACATAGTATACTCCGCAAGGGCAACGAATGGCATAGATAACATTTCTGCTGTCACATGTGGCGTAATGTCTCAGATTTATTTTTTTGCCAGTGTTTGGATGTCGTACATAGTCGCCTTTAATGATGTTGTTACAGTGCTGACAATGGAGACATGGGTATGTCCCTGCTTTTTGCTTGGCGAGTGTTGTTTGCAGTGGTTTTTTGGTCTTTCTGCTTTGATCAGTTGGTCCCGCAAGTTCTTTCCCCATTTATAGGCCATCATTGGTGGATCCGGAAATAATTTGTGTAGAGTTTTGTCTGACTTAATCAGGTCCCAATTTTTGTGCATTATCCTTTTCACCTGAAAACTTTGACTTAAGTATTTCAGTGAGTGTATCAAGGTTTTGGGATCCGGTTTGCTATTACTTGCCAGGGGTTCCTTCCTTTCCTGAGACTCTGTTCTTATTATGGCTTTCTGTATGGTGTCACTTGGATAACCTCTTTCAGTGAATCTGTCCCGCATAGTTTCATATTCCAATTGTAATGTGGCTGTATCTGATGTAATACGTTTAACTCGCAAGAGTTGGCTTTAGGGGAGATTCTCTTTGAGATGTTTCGGGTGAAAGCTGCTATGGTGCAAGCAGCTGTTTACATCTGTAGGTTTTCTGTATATTCTTGTCTTGAGTCCTGATCCAAGTCTTTCTACCGTTACATCCAAAAAGTTGACTGTTGGTTTCCCAATTTCTATTGTGAAACCAATCCTTTCGTTAAAGGTGTTAAGATATTTCCAGAACTGAAGGAGTTTGCTTTCTGTGCCTAGCCATATTCCGAAAATGTCGTCAATGTAGCGTTGCCAGCATTTCATTTTTCCTTTCCATTGTGGGTTTTGAAGGACAAACTTAGTCTCGAATTGATACATGAATACGTTGGCATATGATGGTGCCACTGATGACCCCATAGAGGTTCCAGAGATTTGTAGATAGAATTGTCCATTATATCTAAAATAATTATTGTATAATATGATGTTAATCAATTCTATAGCTAGTACCTTGTGGATATTCACTTTGTCGTTTTCTAATAGAAACCATTCCAATGCTTCTATCCCCTCTCTGTGTGGTATTGAGGTATACAAACTGTTGACATCCATTGTAAAAAGAATTAGGCAGTCATCTGTAAGTTTAATGGAATTGATGATATTCAAGAAATGGGTAGTGACTTTGAGATAAGTTTGAGTACTTTGTACAGCTGGTTGTAATGCTGTGTCCAGATATATGGCTAGTGGCTGAAAGATGCTCTCTGTCCCCGCAATGATAGGTCAGAAGGGTGGGTCAGTGGCATTTTTGTGTATCTTTGGTAATCCATAGAATACAGGAGTAACAGGAACTTTTTGTATCAGAAATTCTGCTGTCTTATCTGTGATCCAATCCATATACAGTGCTTTGTCTATCACTTTCTTGATGATTTCTTTGATTTTGATTATGGGGTCACCATCAAATTGTATGTAGGTTCTGGTGTCATCCAGGGGTTTCATGCATCCTGTATTGTACAGTCTGGTATCCATTAATACTAATGCTCTGCCTTTGTCAGCTTGTTTTAATGTGAGACTAGTGTCCTGGGCTAGCCGTTTAATGACCTCCATTTGGTGTTTACGTATATTCATTTTGTTTGGTTGTTCATATTTTAGCCATTTCAGATCTTTGGTAGTCTTTTGTTTAAACAAATTAATGAAAGGATGGTTCAATTGTGGGTGAAAGTTGCTTCTGTTTTTCAATTCTAAGAATTTATGCTTAGGTTGTGGTTGGAGGTTGTCTTCAATATTGTGGAAGAACACTTTCAGCTCCATCTTGCGGATGAGTTTAAACAAATGTACCTCTTCTTCAAAGAAGGAGGTATTGTTCGTAGGAATAAATGATACTCCTAGATTCAGTGTCTGAATCTGTGTTGTTGTAAGAGGTTTAGAGGAAATGTTTATAACCAAATCTTGTTTTATTTCTTCTTCTGACGTGGTTTTCATTTTTCCTCTTCTTGTCTTCCTACCTCTAAAAAAGGCGTGGGATGTTGGTTTTGGGATGTTGGTTTTGGGAGGGTGTAGTTGGTGGTACCACTTGTGCTGCTATTGTTGATGCACTTGAGTTGTGTTGGTCGCTTTTCTAGTATCGTTTACCCTCACGAGTTGGTATCATAGTTACACACCAGCACCCACAAAATTAGAATGTCATTTTCTACCATTAGTGCTTTAGCAGATAAAGCAGCCACGACTTTGGCCTTTTCAGATGAAGAGGCATCCAGGATTTTGGGATAATAACAGATACAAGTGAAGATACATCAACTGGTGAAAACCCAGAGCACTTAATTCAAAAATTGGAGCGACTCATCAGACAAGAAATATCCCAAAAACGACACGCAACAACTCTCGCTCAATACTACAAATGTAAATGGATTCCAAGGGGTTTAAGGATATATCTCAGACCTACTCTCTGCAAGGAGAATACAGATTTTGTCATCAGATGGGAGCAGATTTTGAACAAATGCTCATTAGACCTAATATTATTAACCATTGAAGAATTGGCTAAATCAGTTTCCAACTTAAAGCAAGAGATAGAGGATATCACAACATAACTTTCCAAATTGAAGACTGTAGCAGAATTAAAACAAATTTTAGAGGATACAAATTCAAAATTAGACAGTTACAAAAAGGACATTGAACAACGTAAAATAAGGAAATTCAGAAGGGACACTTTGGATTACGCGAGAGACATAGTCTACTTGTGGCAGGAATTTTATGCAAATACTCGACCTCAACAACATAGACCCCTAAGGCAACCACAGCCTACAAACAATACGGATAGCAGTGAGGTTACCAGTGGAGATTTGGAGGAAATTCCATCTACAAGCTCAAGTGCATCAACAATAGCAGCACAAGTGGTACCACCAACTACACCTTCCCAAAATCAACATCCCACGCCTTTTTTAGAGGTAGGAATACAAGAAGAGGAAAAAAGAAAATCACGTCAGAAGAAGAAATAAAACAAGATTTGGTTCTAAACATTTCCTCTAAACCTCTTACAACAACACAGATTCAGACACTGAATCTAGGAGCCCCATTTATTCCTACGAACAATACCTCCTTCTTTGAAGAAGAGGCACATTTTTTAAACTCATCCGCAAGATGGAGCTGAAAGTGTTCTTCCACAATATTGAAGACAACCTCCAACCACAACCTAAGCATACATTCTTAGAATTGAAAAACAGAAGCAACTTTCACCCACAAGTGAACCATCCTTTGATTCATTTGTTTAAACAAAAGACAACCAAAGATCTGAAACGGCTAAAATATGAACAACCAAACAAAATGAATATACGTAAACACCAAATGGAGGTCATTAAACAGCTAGCCCAGGACACTAGTCCCACATTAAAACAAGCTGACAAAGGCGGAGCATTAGTATTAATGGATACCACACTGTACAATACAGGATGCAAGAAACTCCTGGATGACACCAGAACCTACACACAATTAGATGGTGACCCCATAATCAAAATCAAAGAAATCATCAAGAAAGTGATAGACAAAGCACTGGATATGGATTGGATCACAGATAAGACAGCAGAAATTCTGATACAAACATTTCCTGTAACTCCTGTACTCTATGGATTACCAAAGATACACAAAAATGCCACTGACCCACCCTTCAGACCCATCGTTGCGGGGACAAAGAGCATCTTTCAGCCACTAGCCATATATCTTGACACGGCATTACAACCAGCTGTACAAAGTACTCAAACTTATCTCAAAGACACTACCCATTTCTTGAATATCATCAATTCTATTAAACTTACAGAAGACTGCCTAATTCGTTTTACAATGGATGTCAACAGTTTGTATACCTCAATACCACACAGAGAGGGGATAGAAGCATTGGAATGGTTTCTATTAGAAAACGCAAAGTGAATATCCACAAGGTACTAGCTATAGAATTGAATAACATCATATTATACAATAATTATTTTAGATATAATGGACACATTTATCTACAAATCTCTGGAACCTCTATGGGGTCATCAGTGGCACCATCATATGCCAACGTATTCATGTATCAATTCGAGACTAAGTTTGTCCTTCAAAACCCGCAATGGAAAGGAAAAATTAAATGCTGGCAATGCTACATTGACGACATTTTCGGAATATGGCTAGGCACAGAAAGCATACTCCTTCAGTTCTGGAAATATCTTAACACCTGTAACGAAAGGATTGGTTTCACAATAGAAATTGGGAAACCAACAGTCAACTTTTTGGATGTAACTGTAGAAAGACTTGGATCAGGACTCAAGACAAGAATATACAGAAAACCTACAGATGTAAACAGCTGCTTGCACCACAGCAGCTTTCACCCGAAACATCTCAAAGAGAATCTCCCCTACAGCCAACTCTTGCGAGTTAAACGTATTACATCAGATACAGCCACATTACAATTGGAATATGAAACTATGCGGGACAGATTCACTGAAAGAGGTTATCCAAGTGACACCATACAGAAAGCCATAATAAGAACAGAGTCTCAGGAAAGGAAGGAACTCCTGGCAAGTAATAGCAAACTGGATCCCAAAACCTGATACATTCACTGAAATACTCAAGTCAAAGTTTTCAGGTGAAAAGGATAATACACAAAAATTGTGACCTGATTAAGTCAGACAAAACTCTACAGGAATTATTTCCGGATCCACCAATGATGGCCTATAAACGGGGAAAGAACTTGCGGGACCAACTGATCAAAGCAGAAAGACCAAAAAAACCACTGCAAACAACACTCCCCAAGCAAAAAGCAGGGACATACCCATGTCTCCATTGTCAGCACTGTATCAACATCATTAAAGGCGACTATGTACGACATCCGAACACTGGCAAAAAAATACATCTGAGACATTATGCCACATGTGACAGCAGAAATGTTATCTATGCCATTCGTTGCCCTTGCGGAGTATACTATGTAGGAAAAACTAACAGAAAGGCCAAAGAAAGATGGACAGAGCATAAGTCGTCCATCAGAACAAAGAACATTAAATCTCCTGTATTCAGACACTTCAGGGATAACAACCATAATATCTCACAATTGAAAATGATCATACTGGAAGTCTTGCACCCTCTCCCACGAGGGGGTGACCTACCAAAACAATTATCACAAAGAGAACTATTTTGGATACAATGACTTGATGCAATGACCCCTCTAGGGATGAACGAAGATTATTACCTTGGACCATTCCTCTAAACTTTACAAATTAGAGAAAAATATCCTCCTTTTTAAGACATACATTTAGGTCTTTATCTTATTGTTTTAATCCACCCCACTTAATCTCCCTACTTCTACCCTGTTTCAATCAATACCTGTTAGAACCAAAACCAGTAACAGATTTATTTGGGTTGTGATACTAGTCATCTTTTCGCAGCAAATATCTTTTAATCTTTTTTCTTTTCTTAAAAGCATTTAAAAAACAAATATATCTTGTCACATAGATTGTACACCCATCTAGACGGGATAGCAATGACATTACTTCCTTTGAATTGTCAAATAGGCTCAGGCCATGAGTCATTTTGATGTTTACTGTTTTTTCTTAAAAAGTGAAAAATGGTTGTACCAAGAAATTTATTTCTATGAATACGTATGTACAGTTATGCACCCAGCGATGATCCCTGTTGTCCCCGTTTGGGAAAACCTATCTATTATTTGACATATATCTAAACGTAAATGGGAATTACTAATTTACCATTTATAACACCCATAATCTCTGTTTCTAATGTAAAGTACTTGAGGTCAGCAACTCGTTTTTTATTATAGATTCCAGCCAAATATTGCCTACACAGTATACCTTCGAGTCAATATCTACTACCACAAATTGCGTCTCTCGCACTCCGCGAATGATGCAACATCCATAGATAAGCATCAGTGACGTCACTCGCGCATGCGCGAGTAACGTCACATAGCCGGAAACCCAATTGACTATGGGACACACGGTCTAGATTTTGTCTAAACATGGAGCAGCTTGCGCGCTTGCGAGCGGCATGATAATTGTGACGTCACTCGCACATGCGCGAGTGATGTCACACAACCCGAGACCCAATCAATTGTGGCACACACGGTGCCAGATTTCTTTAAAATATGGGGCACCTCACGCGCGCGCGAGTGGCATGATGGTTGTGACGTCACTCGCGCATGCGCGAGTGACGTCCGACGTTTGTATGCATATTTAAGGGACACTGGAATCCAAGATGGCAGACGCATCCTCTGCCCTTGCCGGACTGGAAGCAGCTCTCCATCAGGATCTAAAAAGAAGATATAGTAGTAAGTTACTTTGAAACTACTAGCTATAAAACCTCTACTTGCTGAGAATAGTATACTTACCTCTTTCCAATTTGGACTATACAGGACATCTACCTTTAGAAACAGACCTATATGCATAGATCAGTCAACAGGATCGCTACACCTGCAAAGCCAAAATGTTATTGCGGACCTGATAAACCCCAATGGGGCAGCTCCAAGACTCATGAGCAGTAATTAAATATCTTGTAGTCAGATTAGGATTTTATTATTAATTTGTTTTTGTGGGTATTAAACCACACACTGGATATTCATATAGCCACTTTTTTTCTTGGACTACAGCTAATGTAAACTAACCAAAATGGTTGTACCAAGAAATTTATTTCTATGAATACGTATGTACAGTTATGCACCCAGCGATGATCCCTGTTGTCTCCGTTTGGGGAAACCTATCTATTATTTGACATATATCTAAACGTAAATGGGAATTACTAATTTACCATTTATAACACCCATAATCTCTGTTTCTAATGAAAAGTACTTGAGGTCAGCAACTCGTTTTTTATTATAGATTCCAGCCAAATATTGCCTACACAGTATACCTTTCAGTCAATATCTACTACCACAAATTGCGTCTCTCGCACTCCGCGAATGATGCAACATCCATAGATAAGCATCAGTGACGTAAACTAACGAATTGTTAGAAAACTACCTTCATTGGCCATTCAGGAGATTCTACCCTCTTTGGCAACATGAATAGAGTAAGATTACTCCTGTAATATCATCTAACATCTATGTGTTAGCATAACTTTAATCATTTATCTTTCAAAATTGAAATCAACCTCCCAACTATTGAGACACACACAAAAGCCATAGCTTCTTTCTGGTTCTTCTGTCTCCTTTAGAACTAACAACATACATAAACCGGTCAGGATACTTCTTTTTCGACCTGATCTATTTAGATTGAATACCTAAACAATAGGAAAAGGCAAAATTAAGGGGCGGGTGATTCTTGATGAAAAAAGTACTTTACATTAAGACCCTTAACCCGAGGAATTTGGTGTTATTTTGTAATTTTGAGATGTTTTCATACTTGAGTGGTTTTGGAAGTTGTTTTTGAAGTTGTTTCTAAATATATGTACAGACAACCATGAATATTGTCTAAATTTAAAATGTCTCTTTTCTTTATAGAAATGTAATTGAAAATGAAAACATGCCCCTGATGAAGAGTCTTTTTGAACTCGAAACGCGTTGGGCCAATTCCCATTATTTTGTATGAATAATACATTGTATTGTTTTGAATTGATCTATAAGTTGTCAAACAGTATTTATTGGGGAGATCTTTATCTCGGATCAAATATGTTTAAAATGCCTAAAAATGTCTTTTATTTCCATTAACTAAGGGTGGCAACCTGTCTTGTGTGCTTCCAAAACACAATAGGTACCTTTTCCACCTAATTCTTAAACAACCATTAGGCCTTGGCCTTGCAGACAGTGTGCAGGGGACAAAGCTTTCCTAATTAGGAAAACATTTTCTTTTTTGTCTCCCCCCCAGCCTAGATACCAAGGCGGAGTACCTCTCCCCCGCACCTTTACTTAACACAACATTAGCCCCAATTGCTAAATAAATCCGTATGGCTAAAACAAAACTACTTTATCCAGAAGAGGATGTGCTCAGTGTGTTGATCGCTTTTCTAATGCCTGGCAGAGAGCCACACTCCTGGGGAAAGCAGGTCTTCTTCTCAGAAGTCGCAGAGGGAGGGGGCGGTAGAACAGGCATGCGCAGGAGGTAGCCCAGTCGGTAACTTCGTGTGTAGCTCAGTTTCTATATCTCTTGAAGCAACATGTGTTTTGCAGTAGGATAACATCAAATTAAGGAGCAAGAGGCAAGGTACTGAGCATTTTATTGGGTAACTGAAGTGTGATATATGGGGCAAGTTGCTTGAGAAGCTACGTTTTGGAAAGGCTAGTGTTTGTGGACAACATTGGGAAGGGAAAAATATATACATAACATGAAGAGCTGTCAGCAGGGAAAGTTATTCATAGAAATAGGCTGTTTGTTTCATTCTGTGTTGTTTTAAATAACACATTAGAGAAAACCAGCATATTTACGGATTGTTAGTGTCTTAAAATGAGTAGCAAAGATATTGGAGAAGCAACACACACAGACATTTGGATACAGGAAGAGGAGCATTTTTTCCCTCTGAATGTTGCTATTCATCAAGTAACAATGACAGTAATGTAAGTACTTATGTGCTATGTAAAGAGCCTCGGATTAAAGTGCTGTATTGGCTAATGTTGAAATGTAAACCAGGATGTTAAAGTGAGATTGCAAGTTTGAAAAGATGGTTTGGGGAAAGGGGAAAAAGAAATATATAATGGCAGTGACACAGAAGGGAGGGCTTGGAAAAGGTGGTATTTCTGGACCTTTACGAAGAGAGGAAGCAGATGGTATAGGTGTAGGTGGTTATAAGATGTGATTTTGTGGGAGTAGAAGAGAAGAGGGATATGAAGCAGGTTAATTAAAAAGGACTGATCTCCTTTCAGTGATGTGATCTTGGTCGCATAAAGTGAAAGCACAGGAATTGCATTAGAAATTAAAGGCATGAGTAAGATTACGCCTGATATATGTGTATGCATATATATATATATATATATGTTTGTCTAGTGCAGATTGTTAATAATAATGTTGTTTTTGACGGTGGATGTCACTTTTGGTGATGGTTAGATTGACACCATCAGTAAAAGGAATTTGAAATTGGGTGGATTTCAACCTAGAAAGTGAAATTAAAATAGAATATATTATTTAATTTTGCCACACAGTCTATTAAAGTGGTGTCATTAGGGCGCCTTTAATTGGTATGTAAGAATAATGGATTTGTATTTAAGAAGAATGATGGGATTGTATGGGCTATGGATCCCTAATGATTTTAAGATTGGTTTACATTTGGATATGTTCATGTTGGTCAAAAATGTATGCATACATTTACAACATTGTTAACAATTTTTTTCAGACTAGAGTTTATTCATTGTACATACACACATTTGAATGGCCTCATTAGATTACTCATTTAATTACACAAGCCACTTCTCGGTCTTCAAAAAACAATCAGTCAGCTATTTGGGATTTGGGGCTGTGCCAGGCACTTTTCAGGCCTCACTCTGAAACGTTGCGTTAGGACAGATTAGTGTGCACCTCCCCTGGTTTTTAATCTTATTTTACCACTGTAGGTACCTTTATCAGCAACAACCTGGATGCTTTGAAAGGCACACAGCAGTGTGCATAGGGCAGTCACACAGATACAAAGGGATACACTTTGATCATTCAAGGGAAGCCACTTTTACAATTTAAGTGCATTGCGGGACGATAATTCAGAAAGGAGAACATGCCTTGTCCAATGTTTTTTCCCATACATACAGTGGCACACAGTAATGACATCAAGGGTTCCTGGATGTGCGAACGCATCAGGTACCAAGCAAGGGCATTACTGACACATACAAGCATAGTTATGAAAAGTAAGAAACCCAGGATATAGATGTGCATAGTTTAGTTCTGCAAAAAATGACAACAGGAACGTGTTAGGCAAAGTTTGTATGCAGTACCCTCTGGGACCACTACACACAACTCTGACTACAGGCATAGGCAACCCAACCTTTGGTATAAGCTTGTACTACACAGTTTTGGTAGCATGTTGAGCAGCTAGGCTTATCTCAAGAGGGGTAAATGTGAGCTGTAGTGGAGGTACACAGAGATTTACAGTTACAGGTATTCAAATGAACTCTTACACTGAAGGCTTCTTGCATAAACAATTATTAATTTATTGATCAGTCAGTTAGAAAGCCTTCTTCAGAAGGGAGCAATGTAATAGTAACACACAAATGCACTTCAATACTGTACACTCTTAGTTTCTAACTCAGTAAAGACCCTTTTGGGATGGCCCACAGACATAACCTACACCCACAGGTGACTTCAATAACTAGGGTGCTGGGGACATTAAAATCCTACTGTTGGCATTTAGAACACTTTTAGAAATTGGTAAAAGGCAAAGGTTATTAGAACAAGAGACCACAAATATTCTTAAGCAGGCAAATACTTTTGGATCCTCCAAGAAGAGTCATACAATTCAATAGGCTAAGCCAAAGTCAATGGGCAAAAGTCTTGTATAGGAAGAAGCCCTTCTGATAAGTAAATGGAAAAGTCTTTGCACAAGTACTTAGGAGTCTTTGATGAAAAGAAGAATCAAATGTAGGGCCATAAGCTGATTAGACTTGTGAGTTGTAGAAGTTTCAAGCAGCTCTACAGTAAGAGGTAAGTTCTCTTTGACTTGTTTTACAGTACCTTAGAAATGAAGAAAAGATGCAGCTAATGAGTTCTGTTCCTGTGCAGTTCTGCAGATCTCACTCTTCCTGGGCCTCAGTCGTGGGGACAAGAGGGAGGATGTCAGGGGACACCTGCAATGCACTGGGACGGTCAGAACTTGCAGCCTTCAAACTTCACTTTCAGTGGCTGTTTCGTGTTTCAGCTCCTCGTGTCTACCGCAAATAGCAACACTGCGGTTCCTGGCTGTCAATATGGACTCTTCTTGCTCCTGGGGTCCCGCACTCTGTTGAGGGGGCTCTGGCTTGGTCACTCCTGATTCTTCGGAGTCCGGAGGATCTTCCAAAAGCTCTAAGCCAGCTTAAAAGCAACACACACAATCTGGTGTTCCTCTCCCTGGCTATATGGTGTCCAGCAGCAATTCTGTGGAAATTCAACCAGCTCCGAGATGGATATCCAGGTGGCTTACTTTGGAGTTGATTGGTCCCACCAACTCAAAGGGAGAAGTCGTCCTTGCAGGGGCTTCTCTGTCGATGTGAACTTGGCGTTTCGGCACAGCCGCAGGGCTTCACCGAGCAAACCAACAGTCCAGGAGTTGCAGCAGGCGTCCTCTTTAAGCTCTTCTTCGGTTCCTTTGTCCAGTGGTCGACTCTGCCTTCCAAGCCAAAGGAATCGCCTTTTATTCAGTTCTCTCCCATTCATTCCAGCCTAGCTGTCAATCACCCAGCAGGGTGGCTGTCCTTGCCGGACAGTCAGCCGGCCAATAACTACACTTCCTGCCTACTCCAGACCCTCTGGAGCCAGAGGCAGGTTTTACTTGTGAATCCCGCCAAAGGCAAAATTATCAAAGAAAACAAACCTGGTTTGGTGCGCAGAGTAAATCTCAAGAAGGACCTTTCCCCGAAAAAAAGGCAAAAAAAGAAGACTGGGAGCCATTTTGACAAAGATGGAGCCTGTTGTTGCTTTACAGCAGTTGTGAACGCAGCCCATGGTAAATGCACACCATGGTAGTTTAAACGAAACCACTGCTACCAGACATTCAATGAGAAAAGGGTAACATAAAAAAGGTGACATGAGAAGCTAGACACAGGGGATACTAAGTAACCCCTTCAGCACTCTATTGTAAAATAGTGGGTGCCGGGTCTAGAAGGGTACAAATATAAGTAAAGTCAATTTCACTGTACTGCTCTGGGAAACAGTAGTTTATTCCAGGGAAGGTAGTTAAACCTTTGGGAAATCTGGAAGACTTCCCTGTGTTAATGCACTGAAGGTGCTGTGTGACACAATGTAAAAGACGATGCCTATGGAGTTTGTCAGACTCCACAACCAAAAGAAACACAGAGGTAAAATTCACATTAAAATACATGAGAGAGTGGGAAAAAAGGGTCTCACTCTTTCCAGGTTAAAAAATCAAGTCCTCAAAATCCAGCACAGTTGCTGGGGGTCTCTAAGGTGAAGGGAATTAGTACATTTCTGAGAATTCTCCCTAACAGAATGGAGGGAAACATGTAGGAGAGAGAAGGAGAGCATATAATTAGGACACATTTCCTGATCGTGCAGGAGCCGGGGAGGGATGTAACAAAATTGGCAGAATCCAAGAGGGGGGTTGGCACACCCTCCACAATACATTGCAGGGCCACCTGAATTTTATACCCAAGATTACACACAGTTTCGGACATATGCACCACAAGTACAACCTACACAACAGACAAGTGCAGCCAGAACAGGCAAAAATGCAAATGCAGTAAATTCAGGCACAGCAACACACAGATGCAACTACAAGCACCTATACAACAGGATACAATGGTACCATGAAGCACAACCATGCAGCCACAGACACACACACGCAGGATAGGGGGTGTATCAGTAATGAGGGGGAGCCCTTTAGGAGAGCATGACAAAGGGGCGTGCAATTAGACTTGGCAGTATTCCCTCTTGCAATACACATACTGTTAGCAGACTATCATGATTACCCACAGAGTGTTATTCTGATAAAAGTTCCCATAGACGAGGAAGGAAGACAAGTGATTACAAGCGAGCCAAAAGCTGCAACAGTGAGGGAAGACAGAGTGATTTTGCATGGGATAATGATGAGGGAGTGAAGTGGAGGACGCGGCAGCTGTTGATGAGGGGCACAGGCTGACTCATTTGATAGGTGGAGACGTGTTTATTACACATGCATGAGTATTTAATGTACGTTTTATTTATCAACTAAAAATTGAAAAAAACAGACAAGCAGGATTTGGCACAAGTACCAAGCACATTGTGGACTAGTAGCACACACAATGATCACCCATTGAAGGGAGCAAAGGCAGTTAGGACCAGTATAAGGAAGGATATCATCAGGTACAACACCTGGGATATAAGAGAAGGAGAGGACTATAGGTATTATCCCAATTAGAGAGGGAGTAATTAAAAGGGAGTAGGGGAGATGGATTAAGGGGGGTATGTGTACATATGGAGAAAGAGTGGAAAGAAGGAAACACAGAGTAAGTGGAGATAATGATGGAGAGGAGGAAGCAGAGGACATTGTACACATGATAGGGATGTCACATTGCAGTTTGGTCACTTTATGGCCTCAGGAGTGTGGACAACACCCACAGTACATAAAGATCCACCCAAAATAGTAGACAATATTCCGGCAATATAAGCGTTGTATCAAATTAAGCAACAGAAACCAGATGCCTGGCTAAACACAACACAAGGGCACATGAAGGGGGAGTACATGCCAGCTATATAGTATATTTGAAGCACAGTGAGGTTATAGAAAGGGGTGCTACAGGAAGAAAATATGGCACATAGAATGACATGCAAGTGTCAGGTCCAGGAATGAGAGGCTTTAAGGAAAAGCAAAATGTGCAGGATGGTGACACTTCTGCCAGTGCAAGGAACCACGTATAAGAGTAAGTAACACAATATTTTGCCTATGTTAACAGACAATGGTTGTGTCATAAGTTTAAAGGACATCATTCCTTTATATGGCCTTATTAGCATATAGCATATTATTAATGTTGTTAGAAGGAGCAACATAAGAAGAGGTAGAGATGAAGGGGAAGTGAAAAGGGATAAAAGATAGGTACTCATGAAGGTGAAGGAGGAGTGGAGTGGTTTTAAATTGCTTGTATTTCTCGTGTATTGCAACAAGCGCAGGTAAACTATGGTATTTAGAAGGTGGCCATCGAGACTACGAAGGATTTTTTTCTATCAGATGTAGAAAATGAAGGAGACACTTAGGAAAACGTTGTAATCAATGTATTACTATGTTGTGCAAAGTGTTTGTCATATTTCTAAAAAAATGCATATGTTCTTTGTGGGGAAAAGGTATTGGTTGTGTCTTAGAGAAAGGGACAGAAACATATATGTTTTAGAGGTCATAGGCAAACTTGTAGACACATATATCACACCCGCATGCACATGTACATCACACACACTTGTTTCAGCATCAGGGGTAGGTGTGTCAGAGTAGGCAAAGGTTAGAAAGATAACACAAATTGGTAATTATATTTTGCCAGGACAGCACAGCAGGAAACAGCAATAGGCGTGACTCAACGCAGCATGAAGAAGGAGGTAGGAGAAAACCAACACACCCCAGCCAGCACACAAAGGCCTGCCAACAAATCAGTGATCATCATAGGAGGGAAGATGAAAATAACCTTTGGACTTTACAGCCAAGCAACAAGCAGAGCTATGGGTGCTTTACAAAGGTGTAACTAGCCTCCCTCATGCTCCTACTCTGCCCCATAGTTCTATAGTCATGGTATCCACAGATTGTCCTTCTTGCAGCCTCTCTACAGCTCCTCTGGCCTTCCTGTCCTCTGCCCACTCCTCCTTCCACCTCCAGCCCTTGCCTTGTGCCAACCAGGCCTCTTTGTTCCTTCCTACTATGACTTTCAACCAACCCTTGTGTTACCCTTTGCTGAGGTGATCGTGACCAAGCTCTGGATCTCTTTCCCTAAGCTCCTCTCTCTCCTAACCCTTCCCCATCTGAGAGTCTCCTCCACCAACCAACTCTCTGTTTATTACCAGTTTCTTTTTATGCTCTCCCCCACCAACTCTCTCTCTTTTTTAAACCGACTTCTTATGTTCAACTCCACCAACCTTCACTATTTCAAAACCCCCACCTTTCGATGTTCTACTCCACCTACCTCCTCCTCATGCTTCCAACGTTTCTTTCTCTCTCGTTCCCCCCAATGGTCTCCAATCTATTATGAAAATTTGCTGCACTTAGTCTCACACCTTCCTCCAACTCTCTCACACCTTCCTCCAACTCTCTCATACCAACCACTTTCTTCAAACTCCCATAGCAAATAACTTGGATCCTCACCTTATATAAGCAAAGTCCCCCTTCCCCTGGGCTGGTCTTTGGGCGAGGATCTGCACCTGTGTCCCTAAATTAATGGTTCTCTGTAATTGGTTACTCTCTCTGAATTTACCTAGATTCAACCATCCAAGATGGCACAGGCAAAGCATGTTATAGGCCTGCCTGACATCTAGGTTTCCACTCGGTGTCTGTGTATTTCTGAGGGTTATGTATGAAAGCAGCAACTCATGTTGTTCCGCAGCATGTGTTTTATGTTCTGGGGTATGCTTTAACAGGCTGGCCATGCTGGATTCTACAGCAGACCCCTGCTCACGGCAAACCCCCAACTTGGCATCCCTTGCACCTGTAAACCTCACTTTGACAAGTGCATTCTAGTGGCATGAGGTTCACAGGCGATGCTGGGGAATGTTCTTGACAATTCATGATCATGCTATAAGGTGTGGGGTTCATAGACCATGCATGGTAACTTTGCCTTTGTCTCACAAACCTGCTATTGGGTGCAAGGTTCAATGAACTTCTCCAACCTCGCAAACATTCCACGTCTCTCCCTAGACCTCTGGTCTGTGTAAAAACAGAATTTTAGTGAGTATCTAATTTTCACACAATGTCACACGCCTTCCATTCTGGCGCTTATGGGACACCTGGAGGTATCACCACCATTAAACTGCTCCTTCTCGCTGGTCAAATTGCTCTCTGCAACGTTCTAGTCTTTTGCCGCTATGGCCGTCTCTCCCCCTCTTAACCACTCCCCTTTCTTCCTTCGCAGCGTTGCAACCCTCATCACACTTTTACTTCCGAGTCCGACACTTAGTTGCGCTACTCTCAGCTCTAAGGCTTTGCCCTTCCGTTGTTTCTGCTTTCCTATGTCTTTCGATCCTGCCTCTCAGCCTGATCTTGGAACGGCTCTAGCCCTTCTCGCGGGTCTCGCCCCATTCTTCTGGGCTGATTCAGTTTCATTTCTTTCTTGGCGGCGTTCTCCGCTCTGCCCTCCTCTTGTGTTCCTCACCTCGTTTTGTGCCTTTGTTTTTTTTCCCTTTCCAGTCTTTGCTTTCCTTCTTACTTAACTTGCCCTTTGGCGATCCTGTTACCCTCTACTGCTTCTTTACTCTCTCTTGCTTTTCCACTGAGCTTCTTCTCTCTGTGTCTTATTTTCTTACTGAGCTTTTCTCTCGCTCCGACACCGCAGCAGGTTACCGCAGTGTCTTCCATCTCTTGTCTGTGCTGCCTGTCCCATCTGAGCGCGGGGTGTCTACGGTCCCCCACTGCCTACAGTCTTGTGGAAATTGCCTTTCTCGGATTTGTCATCCCATCCGCCCTTCTCCACAACAAGTCAAGGTGAACCTACCCGATGTCTTTTCAACCACCTCAACCATAACCTGTGAGATTGTCTGCCAAGGACCAGTTACACAAGAGGTTTTTTGAGCCGCTGGCTTTTTCCTCTTCTCAGGCGTCCTTTGTCTGCCTTATTCGGTAAGGCGGCATAGTGGCCTCCCCCCGAGGGAAGCCGTATCTCTTCCGGAAAAAGCAGATTGACCGGAGGAAGAAGGGCAAGAAGCATTTTTCCTCGTCAGAAGAAACAGGTGAGGAAGAGGGAGACTTAACTGCATTTAGTGACGAACAGGAAGAACCCGATAGTTCTGACACACAAAGTTGGGAGATCTTTTTCTGCCTCTGGGACTTTGCATTTTGCTATGCTGATCATAAAGCTCTTGCACTTCCGAAAGGGGTTTAGTTGGTGCAATGTGACCCTGCATTGCGCATTAAGCATAATCAAGGGAGGCGGATCAAGGGTTCCTTCCCATACCACTCTGGTGCCCTTTGTCCTCTGGTTGTCCAGGTGTTGCTGCTGGGCCAGCTGTTGAACCACTTGAAGGTGCTCCTCTGTGGCTTGTACAATTCTCCAGCTCTCTCCCATAACCCAGTTTCAAGGGAGAGAATACGATAGATGCATAAGCGGTGTTCTAGGCAGCAAATTAAGCCCACGGCAATGGCTCATCCCAATTACTGGAGTCTTTTGAAATCAATGCCCTGAGGACATTCTTTAACGTCTGATTAAAGCGTCCCACTAGGTCATGGGTCTGAAAGTGGTAAATGGAGATGGGGGAGAGCAACAATCTTTAGGCCATAACACAGGGCATAAAAGACACTTAGGGAGTATTATTTCCAGAATTCCACCTTGGACAAATAAGAATTAAGTGTTTTATCATACTTTGGATTGTGTTAGATGTCATGGGGAAGACTTCAGGGTAATGGTTTACATAATCAAGGATAACTTGAATATAGTGATCGTTTGATTTTGCGAGACTTTGTGGCCCAATAACATCCAGCCTGATTTTTGTAAATTGGGACGGGACCGATAGTTGGTAATTGGGCGGTCCATCTCTGCTCTCATTATTAGTCAATACAGTACTTGTTTTTCCACAAACTTTATCCCGGCTACCACTCTACTTTCCTCGGCTGATTTGGCAGCCACAAATCTTGGTGGGGTCACCCTATTGTGCAGTGTCAAATTTGTAATGGGTACTTGACGTGGACCCTCCCCTGGGTCAGCTGCACCAGGGCAAGGGGAAATTAGCAGGGTCGGACTGGGACATAAAATTGTTTTGGGCACCAATGTAATATTTGCCCACAGTTGCAAAATGGCAATTCATTCCTTTTGTGACAGAGTAGTACATAAGGGGGAGGATTTTGTTAAAATGTGATGCACATTGTGCATTTTAAAGAATATGTATTCAGTAACACTGGTCAGAAATACTAGCCACATGGTGAATCAAATTGGCCCAAATGGGCCAGAAAAGTGACCTACTTTGACCAAAAAAACTGGCCCAGGCTAGCAATTTGCGTTTTTGGTTCAGGCATTGCCCTATTGCCCAATAGGCCAGTCCGAGCCAGCAAATCAGGGATTGTAGGGTTTGTGTTTCTCTACTGTTGGGGATAGAGGGCCAAACCCCTCACTTTCTCTGACTGTTTCCTCTAGTTCAGGGTTCTCTTAAGCTTCCAAGGGGAACACATGACTTGAAAATGTGTTTGGCAATAGGGTCTTCTTCCTTAAAGAAGACCACCTCAGGACCATCATTGAAGAGGCGAACCTTTATATCCTCCTGATAGTGCTGGTCAATAATGCTATGCCCAATTTATATCCCAAATCAAACTGGTAGTCCACATTTTGGATGATGTGTCCCTAGTTCCCAGATGGCACTGCTGTTTCGAAGTCCTGTGGAGACACTGAAGATGTTAAAATACATCCATTTGTATCATAGTGTGTGGTGTGTGTGTGGCTCCCTTGGTCTTTCTGCTGTTGTGTTTTCTTTCTAGCACAGAGAAGCAAACTCTGCTCTTTACAAATGAAACTTAGCTTTGCATGAGATAATTCAATAATAAATTAAGAAGAGAGGCTGTGTATTGGTTGCCCTAAAATATAGCATATTTCAAGTGGCTGTGTTATATTCCTTATGTTCGGCATGTGTTTGAATGGGTTTGGTGGTGTTTGATCGTCTGACAATTGATCATGGCAAACAGACAGAAAAAAAACCTGCAAGCATGCAAACAATTGTCACAGTATCAAAGCGCACACCAACCCACAGCCCCCCCACTCCTCTTCTTACCTGTTTGCACGCCACCTGGTCCCCTTCACCCATGCAGCATCAGATCCATCCCTCTAATGTGGGTCGGTCCCTGTAATGCTTTTTCTTTTCCGGTCCCCCGCCTCTCAGGTTGAGGAACCGGGGGATACCCCAGCAAGCCCCCAAGGCTCATACATACCGATCATAGGGAACGGGGGATACCCCCCACCCGCAACCCCTGCTACACATGTTCGATATGTTTTAGCCTAATTGTTTGTTTTTATTTGGTCGAATGGTACAGGCCAAATTCGGTCAAATGTACCATTCGACTAAATACATGCAAACAATTATGCTAATATCTTTGAATGGGATTGATGATGCTCTACTCCACTCAAGCCATGCCAACCTTCATCAGGACTCTGCACATTCAATAATGGTAGCGTGTAATTAGTCTAAGCAACTCATCTCTACCTCCAAGGAAATACATTGAAGGCTAGTTATTGTACTGGACTTGGCCACCCACACGTTTTGGATGCCTGGATGTGAGAAAGAGGCTGAAATGAAATGGTTCTAAAGCTGAAATGTTTAAGTTAAATGACAAATTTGAGCTATGATCACAAAATTGCTGCCCCGAATGTATGGACCCTTGCCCAGAAAATGCAGCCTCAGTGGAAAACGTAGGCGTTCGGCTTAATACCTCACTTTCTTTTTCGATACAGACCACTGAAGTTAGAAAGAACTGTTATTTCCAATTAAAAACATTGCATGCAGTTTTTACACCCAACGTTCGATTCATCATTATTAATGTGCTGATCTCTTCCTGTTTGTAATATTGCAATTCATTGCATTTAGGGCTTCTGGAGAGCAAGATTCACAAACTTCAAAAGTACAGAAACTAAGTGTTCAGTTGATGTTCAATGTGAACCCAGAACTCCCATTATTTCCCGCCTTCATTGCTTGCCCGTTAGGGTCAGAATTAAATGTAACACCCTCTGCCCGACTCACAAAGCCCTATATACTGAGCGACCCTCTCTGCTTAAAGGAAACATGCAATGGTTTACTCCCAGTAGAGTCGATTGATCAACTGCTAATGATCCCAAAGATATTTGCTGCCTTACCTTACCCGTCCTGCAGATTTTACAGTTATTTGCCCTTCCATCTAAGGAGTACATCGTATCTTTTATGTATTTCGCCAGCAAGTTAAATTCTGTCTATTTTCCTCTTGATTCGCTGACATCATAAACTCTGGAAGTGATGTCTCAGGGCCTTGTTTGAGCACCAGGATCCCGCAAGGTGAATGTCCACGCTGTATAAATGAGGATAAATGAAATTCAAATTGTATATCAAAATGTGTAATACTATTTTTTGTCATAGCATGCATGACTGTTGAGCTTATTTTTCTGATTTGAATTTGTAGTGGACCATTTTATTGCCTTAATGTTATGGGCAGTGGCTGGATTGGGGTCACCATGTCTATCTATTAATATGACTCTTAAATTTGCTTTCATTTATCACACTTACTAAGTGGTGTGTCTAGGGTTCCCAAATGCTAACCATAAGTGTGCAACCCAATTGCTTCTTGCACCTACCTTCCGTACTAAGGATCAATGGAATGAGTGCAGACAATATCTAATCTAAAAATATAATAAAAGGCCAGATGTATGTTTGTCCATGTATGTTTGTCCGATGCAGTAGCTTTGCCTGTTGTCACCGCTAGAGGGAGCTGTTGCCTTAGCATATATAGAGACAATGCCGATTTGTATAGCTTCGCCTGTTGTAACCGCTAGCGGGAGCTGTTGGCTTAGGATGTATAGTGGTCCTACTGTGTCAATGATAACCTGCACTTTGGCACGTGTACGCAGGCCGGTGCACTAGTTGATGATGAAACAGCATGAATACATGAAGTTTCAAGAAATGAATAAAACAATGCTGAGAAAAGAATATGAAAATATAAAATAGCGGATGCAGTGGACAATTACTAAATTCAATTAAAACATTTAGAAATGTGAACAGATTGTGCAACTCAATGCACCAAGAGAGCATTAGATGGGTTTAAATTGTAATAAATAAATATTGTGTTGATTGCAATCAAGTCAAGTAAGAATAGCACAAATATTATGTGTGACAATAGGCCAGTGTGAGTAAGAATATGTCTAGATTAGTAAAACAAGCTGATTGTGTATCTTAATATAAAAATGAAGATTCTTAATATTAGGATGACATTTATTGAGCACAGACTTAGCTTTGGGAAGCAAAGGAGCACTTTACAATTCATAGGGGCAAGTGCACGGTGAGGGAAGCAGATCACAGGGGATCAATTCCAGGGAGCCAGTAGCTAACAACAGGGGAGTGTTGGTAAATTGTCAGCAAAGGATCTACAAGGAACCTGGGGATTAAACAGGGGGCAGCAGATCACCCAGTCCCAAGTTAGGTGGACAGTAAAGGGTGAGTGGACTGAGGTGTTAAGGAGAAGCCATTTCCGGAATAGGCTGGACCTGAGCTCCATCCTGAAATGTAGAGGTGAGAGGGCACATTTGGTGTTGATGGGTGGAAATTCTAGAGTCTGGGGGCATAGACAGAGAAGGCTGGTCTTCTGGTTCTTTACTTCCTTCACTGGTGGAGTTCAAATCTCCACCTGTCCTTGCTTCTGATTTATTTTGTGAGTGATGTTTGTGTGCTGGGCATGTTTGGGGTGATGCATGAATGCAAGCAATGTGTCCATGCGTTTGGCAGAAGGGGGCTGCATCATTAAATTTATTGATAGTGACAATGCTGGCTTACAGTGTTTGTGCAAGATCATCCAATTAGTTATTTTAAGAATTTTGGAATAGATTGTGGCTGCAGCTTCATCAACATAATTTACAGTGACCATAATTGCATACATTGTGGTTACAAAATCCAAGTGATTTACACTAGAAATGCTTGCATTTATTCTAGACTTTGCTTCATGTAATCTTTTACACTGGCAATGCTGGGATATATTTTGGATGCAGATGAATAAAAATGACTTACAATGGGAATACTAGTATATGTTGTGAACTCAAGCATCATGAAATGTTGTCAAATTCTCCTGTGTAATATTAGTGACATGGCATCTACTGAATCTTTTCATGTTTTAGCCTAGAGAACCAATTATAAATTGTAAGGCTTTTTAACCCACTTTTGAACTCACTTTGCTAAAATACAAAGCTATTAAATGCATAATTCCATTAGATTATTTGAATAAATGTTCTCGGGAGATACACCTGATTACCCTCTACATTACTTAGGATTCTCCTGCTGTGCTTGTTCACATTAATTCTTTATAGATGTTATGCCCCCTGACCTAAAGATATTCATTGCCGCTATTGGCCTTGAATCATTTACAATGCTAGTGCCTCCTCAGGAGCCGCCCGAACAAGTAGCACCAAAAGCGGTCTCCTCTACTGTCATGCGAAGTAATAATATTAATGGCCACACACAGTGACATCTGGAACATTTGGGTGCCAGGGGCCAGGTGCTACCCCCTTGATTCTATGCGTAGTGTAAGATTTGATTCAAACCCTTACATCTGTCATCTAGTGCAGGTCGCAGCACACAGCTGCGGCAGCTTGATCATCATAAGCATTAAGCATGAGTGGTGCCCAGGTTGCCCTGAGAGTCTGTGGCGCAGAATATGCTTCGAGGAGCTTGTGGGAGCCTCCGCAGATGTCGCAGAGGCACCCCTCATTTTATGTTGCACAACTGCATGAATTATGAGAGAGCACAAAGCACATTCAGTTTCTAGCATCTCTAAGAAATCCACACCCCAATGGCTTCCTTGTAGAATTGAGAAGAACGCTGTAACAAGGGGATTTCAACATGTTCTTTTTGCCCTTTAATTGGACGTCTTTGAACCACTGTGGTAAAAATAGCAGTGAGATCACAGTCAGAAATGATTGCATACGGCCTCTGTACACATGCACTGTTGCTTTCCTTTTATTAGAATGTATCACTTATACACGACAAGAAGTCTATTCTTGTACCTTTTATAGGTACTTGTCATATGTTTTTATTGCATTTACAAGAACGAAAACATCATAAAAAGTGTATTAATGTTAGAAGATGCAAAGGAGGCTTTTTCACTTGGAAAAGGATTTTCTGACATTGATAGCCACATTTACAGTGAGTTAGTCGTGAGATGTTAAAAGGGTTTGTGGACTAAAAGGATGGCACTACAAAAGAGCAACAAGGCACGCTCATCACTCAACACTGCCAAGACTCACATACACAGCCAACCCTTGTCCCTAAAGTGCATGGTGTTTTAGAAACAAAACAAATTTGTTTGAGATTAAATAAAACATGAAACTAAATGTTGTAATTCGTATACTGACTCTAAATTATATGACCACATCACCCCAGCCCTCATCGACCTTCACTGGCTCCCACTGCACGCACAAATCACCTTCAAGTCTTGTGGCATCATCTATAAGGCAGCCGCCCTCAAGTCACCCAGCTACCTCGTGGGGAAACTCTGCATCTCTGGCAGAAAGCGCACCACAAGAAGCCAGTACACGTGCAGATTTGAAAGCTGCTGCTACAAAAAGAAAAAGACCAGAAAACAAGCCTTCTCTGCCTACGCCCGAAGACTACGGAACCTCCTCCCCGTCAGCATCAGACACGCCCCTGCGCTCCTACAATTCAGAAAGGAGCTGCTCAAGACCCACCTCTTCAAGGAATCTCTAAGGCTTAACACATAGGCCATCACATCACCCCTCGCACCACCTGACTCGCTAGACGTCACCCGCCCCTCTCCTCCCCACCTCTGGGGACAGCTGGACCCCTTCTCTGTACCCCTTTGTATTCCAGCCCTCGCTGTATATCTTTTCTCTTGTTACCTCTGAAAAGCACTTAGTTAAGTATCTTTATTGTTGTATACCTCTGCAAAGCTCTCTGTTGCTTCTCGAAGCTTGGTATATTTCACAAGAAAGTTAAATTGCAAACACGAATACAAAAAGTGATCTTGTGGATGTTAGAAAACAGACAGCTGAGTGGCCTTCACCTATCTTACTCGCCAAAGCCCACACTCTTAAAAAGACAGCACTGTTCCGTTTTGATTTGTTGTCTATGGCTGCCCAAGAACACAAAGAAACCCTTCTGTTGAGTGGATGCATTTCATTGTGCGACAGTTGGGGCCTGATTCATGGAATTTTTTGCATGGTGCAAAGCACATTTTCACTGGTGCAAAGTGACTTTGCACTGCCAACAAACACCCTTATTCACGGAACAGTTGACTTTCCACTGCCAGCAAACACCCTGATTCATCGAACAGTGCAAAGTGTATTTTTGCAGTGCAAAGTCACTTTGCAGTGCAAAAATACACTTTGCATTATTCCTTGAATCAGGGTGTTTGTTGGCAGTGCAAAGTCACTTTGCACCAGCGAAAAGTCACTTTGCACTATGCAGAATATTCCATGAATCAGGCCCATGGTCTTTGTCACAGACATTATTTTGTTTGTTATTGCTAGATGGCTGTTAGGTTATTGTGTGGTTGAAATAAAGGGTTGAGTGTACTCGAATGCAGGACAGCAGCGAAATAGCTGGCTAATTCACAGACATTTTGTATTTCTTTTCATTCAAAGGAGCACATTATAGACCTAATCCAAACTTAACAAAGCACACATTCAACAAGGTCCCGCCTCAACCCACATTGTACCTCTGTCGATGGGGGCCCAGCTGAATGCAGTATGTGGATCATCATTTGTTAAACTTAAACAGTTGAAGAAAGTCCTCCCTTTTGTTCCTAATAGGTTTCACCCCCAGATAGTGGCAGTGTGCGTAAATGGAAGTATTGATTACTGCAATGCCATATATCTGGCTGAACGATCCTTTCTTTTCCAACGTTTTTAGTTGCTGCTAAATGCAGAAGTGCGCCTGTTCACACATATTCCGGTTGGAGCAGGAGTAACAAGGGCTCGGAAATCTCTCCACTGGCTGCCGAACGAAGCAAGGGTCAAATTGAAAGCCTTGTGTATTATGCTCCGGGCCCTAAATGGCAAAGGTTGTTTGGCCATTCAGGAGAAACTGCACAGCCGGTCCCTGAGATCCTCGAACGCAGCACTTCTGCAGATACCTAAATACAGGAGGCAGCGTCTGGGTGGCCGAGCCTTCTCGATTGCTGGGCCCAAACTTTGGAATTCTCTGCCTGTCCATTTAAGAACCACTGTGGACTTTCTCCTTTTTAAACAAAATCTCAAAACGTATCTCTTCCGGTGAGGATTGGTTTCTCCTCCCTCTCTGCTTTGTTTTTCTCGATTCTCAGGGGTGTCCTGCTTATAAGCACCATGATGCCTTTGGTGAAGGGTGCGTTATATAAGTAGGTGATTGATTGAAAAGACTAGGGTATCCCCAGTGCTTTCCATCTTTGAGAGGAATTACCTTACAATTCTGTTTTAGCACAATTTAAACAAATCTACTTGAGTAATACAACAAAATGCGGACCACAACTCGAGGTCCCAACATTGGCTTTCATCCTGATGATGTCACAGGAAGTGTTATGCCATGACTTTTAAGATCACTGACAATACCAGCTGTGATCTCACAGCAAGTGACATCATTGAAATTGGTTAAAAAAAATACCCATAAAAATGTAACATTTAGAAAAAGCACACAGACACCCTAATAAAATGCACAGTACTTGAAACCTCACTATACAGCATAGTTTTGGCCCAATTTCCATGATGGTCAATTCCATAGTGAATTCTGTATAAGGGTGCATATTCATTCAAATCTTTCCACAGAGTACCACCATAAACATTTATTTATTTATTTTTGTATTCATTTTTGGCAAAAAAATACAAACAGAATTTCCCATTGATAACAGAGTGGATGTCCTGGTCCTTTACAATGGAGTGAGAGAATGCGATATGAAGACCATATGTTGCAGGGGAAAGTGGAAACATAAAACAGGGACGAGGACAGGACAGAATGACACAGGAAAAGGTTGTTGGAGAAAGTGCTGAATTAAGAGTGGAGGGGTGACAGAAAGGTGCAGTAGGATTGCCCATGAAGGGTAGGGAGAGAGGAAAACAGGGTTATGCAGTAGCGTAGAGGGCTAGGAAACAGGATCTTAAAACAGAAGGAAGGAGAGCTTTAAGGTTGAATTTAAATAGTGGTAGAGTCAGAGTAGCACAGTGAGGGAGTTAAAGAGAATTTCAGAGTGGGGGAGCGAGGAGAGAGAGCTCGGATCGAGAGGGAGCACAGGGGGCTCGAGTGGTGGCAAGGATGTGAGCTGAGGAGGATCTTAACGAGCGAGGAGGAAAGGAGGGATTGAGATGAGCAGATAGGTATGGTGGGGAGAGTCAGTGGATAGTTTTTAAAATGATGAGGAGAAGTTTATCTTGCCCCTTTTTTTAATAGGTAGCCAGCAAATATGGCAATGGGCAGAGGAGGGAGAGGTAAAGTGAGAAAGGTTGAAAAGTGTGGACTTTGTCAAGAGGTGAAAAAGCACAATTGGGAAGGCCATAGAGGAGACAGGTACAGTAGTCAGATCAAGAAAGGACTAAGGAGGAGATTAGCTGTTTAGCAGTTTTGAAAGGAAGAAGATGATAGATTTTGCTACTATTGAGAAGGTTCAGTCCGACTGCAGTGGTAGATTTGGAGATGAAGAGTGAGAAGTTGTGTGATGGGTCAAAGATTACACCAAGGTTACGAGTGGAGGCAGAGTAAGGAAGGTAGTCAGGATAGAAGAGAAGAAGAGGAGGAGAAGAAGAGATAGCCCGTTTGGCTTGGAAGTAGAGGACTTCAGTCTAAGTGGAGTGGAACATGTTAGACGCCATCCAATATTTGATGGTGGAGAGACAATTTGACATTTTTGACAGCAGCTCATTGGATAAGGAGTGAAAGGAGAAGAAGATCTTAGTATCGACAGTGAAGAGTTTTTTTTAAACTTTTTTATTGACGGTCTTAGCAGATACAACTCACTTTCAGCCACAATATCATATATATATGTCACCAAATACATAACAATTGTATTGAATTACATTGACATTTACAGGGTATATTCATCGTCCAATGCCATTTCACATAAATATGCTCCTAACGGGGCCCATATGTCCTTGGGGCGGTTAGTTGCAGTTACAGTCATCGTATATTGTTCCTCACACTCATTCACATGACAGTTCTCGTAAATATTGTTCAATGTTCGGTGGCAAAGGGTTTTTCCAACATTTCAGAATGCATCTTTTCGCAATTACACATGCAACATTAAATAGTCGTCTAATGGTCTTGGAACACTTGCCAATATCCCCGAATAGGTATTTTTGAGGGGTCATTGAGGCCGGGATCTGTGTTATCTCTTCTATCAGTTCTGCCACTTTTCCCCAGAACTCAGCTACCGCCGGACATTCCCAATACATATGGAATGATCCGCCTGTGGTGCTTTACATTTGGGCCAGGTTCCGGTGTCCTCAGTTGTAAATTTGGCTATTTTAGAAGGGGTGTAATGAAGTCTGTTGAGGACTTTAAATTCTATCAGGTGTAGGCCTGCGTTCATAGACACAGTCTTCGTTAGCGTGCAGTACTTGGACCATTTTTCATCTGTAATGGTTACATTGAAGTCTTTCTCCCACTTAGTCTTCACCTCATTTAGTGTGGGGGAGTGTGTCTGTGTCAACGCGTACAGGTTTCAGATTCCCAGTCCAGGGCCAGACTTTGCCGCCTGTAAACAGGGATGTGTGGGGGTTTCGTCCGCGAAGAGTGGCCACTGTGTACTAAACGCAGATTTCATTCTGCAATATTGGAGTGTTTTGAGCACCCCTCCTCCCACCATTTCTCGGAGCTCCCTTATGCTCACAAATTTCCCATTTGGGAACATGTCACGCATTTGGATCTCCCTGTCTGGATCCCATATCTTTTGTATAGACCTGTCTAGTGTTGGTGGGATGTCGGGGTAATTCCAAAGAGGAACATCTGGGTCATACCGAGTGTCTATTTTTAATCTTTTATACAATGCTCCCCACGCCCGGACCGTACTCCCCACAGGGTCATAAAGGCATGTGTCCTTATAATTGGCATTAAAGATAATAGACCGTAGGTCAATAGGGGATGCAGCAAACTTTTCTAGCCATATGTGGGGTGAACGGTCAGACAGGTTGTACCAATGCTTAACAAATTGTGCCTGGGCAACATGAAAGTACAGCTCGAAGTTTGGTGCCTCAATTCCCCCGGAGGAGTACGATTCAACCATTTTCTCCCACTTCATACGGGCGGTTTTGCCATCCCAGATGAACATTATCGCCATTGAACGCAGTCGTGTAAAGAAGGTTCTTCCAGGCCAAATAGGTATGTTCACAAAGAGGTAGAGTAATTTAGGAAGGACGATCATTTTTAGTATTTCTATCCAGCCATACATTGATATGGGAAGCTTGGCCCAGGTCTGGAGCTTGGCGCTGAGTAGCTGGAGGGTTTGTTCATGATTGTCTGTGTATAGTGTCTGTTTGTCCCTGGATACTGGTACTCCTAAATATCGGATATTCTTAATTGACCAATGTAGTCCTGAGGTTGTCGTCGGGCAATTGGTAGCTGGTGTCAGTGGAAAAATCTTGGATTTCCCTCTGTTAATCCTATATCCTGAGTAGCTGGTGAATTTATGAATGTCGGCTATGATAGGTGTTAGATTGGTTTCAGGGTTTCGAAAGTATAGGAGAGTGTCATCCGCATATAGGGAAATGGATTGTGGCGGGCCTGACATTCGTATACCTTTGTCCCCGTGTTTCTGTCTTACCCATAATGCCATTGGTTCTATAGTAAGAGCAAATAAAATGGGTGAGAACGGGCAGCCTTGTCTGGTGCCCCTTACCAGGAGGAATAGCTCCGAGATCTTGTGATTCGTGAGGACCCTGGTTCTGTTTACAACAATTTCACGTACTTTACAAAGTTGGCGTCAATTCCAAATTTCTTTAATATTGCGAGTAGATACACCCATGACACTGAGTCAAACGCTTTTTCGGCATCCAGGGATACAGCTACAGTGCTTGCTTCGGGGTCTTTTTGCGCCATTATGCCAAACAGCCTGCGTAGGTTTAGCGCAGTTGATCTTGTAGGTATGAACCTGCATTGGTCAGGATGGACCAGAGTCGGCATGCTGGGTAGTAACCTATTTGCAAGTACTTTTACGAAGATCTTAGCATCCGCATTAATTAGGGACAAGGGCCTATAGGACGACATGTGATGTGGAGTGCGACAGGGTTTTGGTAGCACCGTTATTATAGCCTCCCTTAATGTGTCAGGAAGAATGCAACTTTCCAGGGACTCCTCAACATACCTTTAACATTATGGGCGCCAATTCGGTGCAAAACTCCCTATAAAGTTCTACCCCTAAGCCATCAGATCCCGGTGTCTTCCCAGATGCCAGTTCCCTTATTGCCCTGGTAATTTCTTCTTCCGTTATCGGTTGTTCAAGGGTCAATTAAGTCTCGGGGGGAGTGTGGGGAACTCTAGTTCATCTAGGTATTCGTGTATATCCAACTCAGATTTTACATCCCAGTTGGAGTATAAGTCCTTATAGAAGTTTGTAAATTCTTTGTTTATTTCTTGTTCACCTGTAATCAACCCCCCTTCCATTGAGTTGATACTCGTAATTAGGGTTTGTTGTCGGTCTGCTTTAATGAGATTAGCTAGTGATCTGCCTGCTTTGTTGCTTTTCCCATATCTTTGTGCTCGTATAGGGGCCGCAATGTATTGGATTTCCCTGGTTATTAATTTATCAAATTCCCAGACCAGCTTTTTAATTTCTGCTAGGGCTGTTTTGTCGTGGGTGGTGCTGTAGGCGATTTCCAGCTTTCGGAGTCAGTTTTCGACATCCGCTAGTTCCTGTCAGACAGATTTCAGCAAGCCCGTTTTTTTATATTAGTACCCCCCTTACCCAGAGAGTAGAGTATTTATCAACTGTACCTATATTGTTTGTAAAAAAGTCTTCTATTTCCACGTGTAGGGACTCGACTACATTTGGGTCCTTTAATATGTTGGAGGGCATTCTCCAACGTTTCGTGGGTCTAGGGGTTTCTTTGAATGTCAAATAAAGTGTCACGGGGGAGTGATCGGATAATGTGCGAGATTGGATTTCGCAGTTCCCCAATGAGTTGGAGAGGGTTTTGGACATTAGCCAATAGTCTATACGCGGTTCTGAATCGTGTACCGTGGATAATATGTGTATTCTCTGACATCGGGGTGAAGTTCCCTCCATGCATCTATTAATGCCAATTGTGGTATGATCTGGTCCAGCGTGGTTCCCACTTTAGTTGGCGCCCTGGTTGTTGTGGAGGACCTATCGAGTAGTGTATTAAGGATCTGGTTAAAGTCCCCCTCCATATGATATTTGATTCGTCTAGGGAAACAAGTATTCCCAGGATATTCAGGTAAAAGCTAGGGTCATCTATGTTAGGGCCATATGTGTTAACCAACGTGATGGGCCTACCCGCCAATTTCCCCCACACAATTATATATCTCCCCAGGGGGTCCGCTTTGTGTCCCTGGACCTGGAATCCCAGCAAAGGGTGTATTATTGTTATCACACCTCTAGCCTGAGTAGAATATTCAGTATGGTATCTCTGCTTGCCCCATGATGGTAATATATTGGTGTTGACGGGTCCCTGTGTATGTGTTTCCTGTAGCATAACTATCTGGGGAGAGACCCTGTTCACATAGGCGCCAATTTTCCTGGATTTTGTGGGGTTGTTGAGTCCCCGGACATTCCATGACAAGAGCCTAACTCTCAGCCCGTCGACAATGATTGCTTCATGTATGTTCTATGTTGAGTCATGTATTTGCTGATGGGGAGATGGCATGTAGCTTGAGTGATGCTTCTACCCGCAGGACCGTACAAATTAGAACTTTTAAAACTTTTAACCTTTAACCACCCATCAAGCGGAAGCCGTGTTGCTGCGGCTTTGATGGTGCAACCTCCCTCTCCTGCTCGTTTCCCCCATCCACCTGCATCATCACCCCCAACTCAATGATGTACCCTTATTAACTTGTGGAGTACTCCAGGGGTAGCCATGTTGCATCACACAGCCACCAGACCGGGCTCTCCACCCTGTTCAAAAAATAGTGTGTGGGCCGCCCACTGAAATCAAACAAACTCGTTAACCAGTATAAAGGATATATTCATGCATCGTGTGCAATCAGCCAGCGAGCGTCTCTAGTCTGCAGGCCGGGGCCTGTTGTTCTGTTCAGGTCTACGTTCTTTGGGAGGTAGGGGTATGGAGGACTCCACATAGGCCATGGCTTCAGCAGGAGTTTCAAAAAAGTGCGCCCTTCCTGGTGCTGTATCGTCATTTTGGCAGGAAATATCAGGGTGTATGTGATTTGACGTGCTCTTAGAAGTTTCTTAACTGGTTCATATGACCTTTTGCTAGATTGTACTCCCGCCGCGAAGTCTGGGTATATGTGTATGCGGCTCTCCTCATATTGCAGTGTGCCATGTTCTCTCGCCAGCCTCAGGATTGTGTCTCTGTCCCTATAGTTCAAAAGTCGGCCGATGATCGTGCGTGGTGGTGCTCCAGGCTTGGGTGGTGGCGTCGGGGTGTGGTGTGCTCTCTCGACCAGAAAATGTTCCGAGAAGGATTTCGATCCAAAAAGGGACTTGAAAAGGGCCTCGACTTGTTTCTCCATTTTTCCCTTCCCATATGTCTTGGATACGCCCACTATTCATACATTATTTCTTATCGATCGTGATTCGAGATCGTCGCACTTGTTCTGCAGTCTGGACATGTTTTCTTGCAATTGAGTGATGTCTCGGCTTTGGTGTGCTAAGGTGTCTTCGTTGGGGCCGATTCTGGTCTCCGCCTCTGTAATTTGTGCACTTTCCTTGTCCACTCTTGCTTTCAATGACCCAATGGTGGCCATAATATCGTCCAGCTTAACGTTGACTGCGAGGAATCCATTTTGCACTATTGTTGTTAGCCGGTCCTCCCGTTCATTGGTTTCATTCTCCGCCGTCGTAACAGAGTTGGTATTTATCTCTGCAGTTGTTGTCTGCACCTGGCTGTTTGTGAATGTGTCCATGGGGCCTTTCTTCTTGGTGCCGGAGGATTTGGACGTTTTCCCAGATTTCTGTGGTTCACCCATTGCAAGTGTTGGTTTGAATTATAATATTCGGAACATGACCAATTGTATAAGTCCCCCTTTATATTATCAGAGTCCACCAGTCTCTATAATTTGTAAGGGTTCTATTCACTTGGGGTTGCGTGCAGGTTGTATGGTAAGGGGTGCCTGGCTTTTCCGTTATGCGTAGCTGATGACAGAGCCACACTCGCCGCATTATAAACGCTAATCATCTGAGGGCAGCCAATTGGCCTCGTTGAAATTGGAAGTGTCTGAGTCTTGCTGATGCAGAAGTGTCACCCTATGGCATCTGGGGTCCACGAGTGGACTGTGTCCTCCCACGTAATGTGGTATTATATCAGTAGACATGTGCTGCCGCTATCGTCCGGGCAGCGCTGGGAGATAGTGTTAGCCCCTTATGTCCTTGTGAGTTCTCCACCAGGCCTCTCTTGTCCAGTTGCGGGTCCAGGAAGCAGCTCTACTGAGCTTTGTGGTCTGTATGCCTTAATGTGCATGGCCAGTATATTGTTGAGGGATATTGCAGGTGTACTTTACAGCCCACTGGCACAGAACCGTTGGTGGTATGGTTTAGTGGCCAGTAATGCAGGTGCGTATTAGGTCAGGAGCTTCAGCGGTGCTCCGGGCCATAGCAGGGTCTAGTGCTACCTGTATTGGTGTTCCTCCCCGCCCATACTATGACCGCGTGTAACGGAGGTGAGCGGTCGTTGGGCGCGTAGCGTATGCCACCTGGTGCACTGGCACCAGCCGCGTATATAATCCTTGTGTCCGTGGGCGCCCGCGTGCCCCCCCCACCTGCCTTCAATACATATGTGGGGTCTAGGTCTCCATGGGGCGTGCTGGTCAGACAGCATCCAAAGACTCGATTCTTCCAAGTTGTCCCCAAATCAGGATATTTATTGCAGCGCACTTCCTCCGTACTTACTGAGCTGTGGACTTCATATAATGGCCTGCATGAAGCAAACCAAGCAAGGGCCTTATCTGTGATGCCAAGGAGAGATAATGTAGAGAGAAGGTCAGAATGGTAGACAGCATCGAAGGCAGCAGAGAGGTCGAGAAGAATAAGAATAGACTAAAGGTTTGTAAGCCGAGCAGAAGAGATAAAGTTGACATTGAGGAGAGCTGTCTCAGTAGAATGCAGAGGTTGGAAGCCAGATTGAAGACGTCCCGGAGGTTGTGAGTATCAAGGAACCCAGTGAGTCGATAGAATACTACTCGCTCTAGGAATTTGGAAATGTGGGGTAGAAGAGGGACAGGGTGAAAGTTGGCAGGACAATTAGGATATAGACCAGGTTTCCTAAGGATAGGGATGAGAGAGGTTGTTTTACAGGATGATGGAAAAGTGGCATTGTCAAGAGAGGGGTTGCACTGGGAAGTAAGTTTGTGGAGCAACAATAGGAGTTATGTGCCTCACAATGTGCAGGGACAGTGGGGACACAGGAAGGGTTAGCCTTGAGGAGTAGGGCAATAATCTCATCAGGGTTGGTAGTGGAAAAGCAGGACATAGTAGCAGGAGAGAAGGAAAGGAGTGAAGAAAAAATGTGAGCAGGAGGCAGGAATAGAAGATAATTAGCGAGGATATTGTGAATGGTAGAAATGTTAGATGTAAAGTAGAGAACAATATCATTTACAAAAAGAGTAGAGGAGATGGAGGTGGGTTTAGGAGGTAAGAGAATTGAGTTGAGAGATTGTGGGAGGCACTTAGGTTGGGAGGATTGAGATGAAATGAGAGAGTGAGAGATATATAGAAGTCATGTTTGGCAGACTCAGGAGTGGAGGAAGAGCAGTGAGAAAGAATTGGAGTTCAGAGGAGTGCTTTGACCTATGTCAAGTGCAAAAATTCCCTGCATTGTTGCTTTCAGGGTGCGAATAAGAGGTGTAATCCAGGGCCGTGGAGGGGAGTATTTGGGAGTGATTGTAGTAAATGGGTAGTGAGAGGCAGTGAGAGGCAAAGGGAGCATAAACAACAGTGTTAAAATTAGTGAAGGCTTCTTCAGTGGATAGAAGGTGAGTTCAGCGTAGTGGGGAGAAAGTGCTGTATGTCAGAGAGGTAGTCAGGGAGGAAACTTGTGCTTAGTAATAGTTGTAGTAGATGGATAGAGTGAGAAAGAAGCAGGAGTGGAGGTTGAGGCAAAGGAAATGGAGTGATCGGTGGGAGATGGCACAGTGTAGATATTATAGACGGAGAGTTGTGAGGAGATGAGAATAAAGTCAAGGGAGTTTACATTTGAATGGATAGGCAGTGAGTAGACAGAAGAGAGTGAGTGGTTAAGTAGCAGAGAGTTAAAGGCAGTGGATAGAGCAGCAGGGAGAGGGGTGGTTGAAGTCACCAATGTCAATGTGGTGTTGATCGGGTGGGTCAATTAGCTGGGAGAGGTGGTCAAAGAATTGACCTACCGGACCAGGTTGCTAGTAGAGAAACAGAATATGTGTGCCATAGGGGGCAGTGATTGTGGAGATAGTTTATTCGAGTGAGGGAGAATTAGCAGGAGATAGGGGAGTAGGAGAGATAGTAGGTTTGGATGATGGAAACAGTCATAAGCCACTACCCTTTCCAGTGGGACAGGGAGAGTGAGTGAAAATGTAGACAGGGTCATGATTGGATTGCAGAGTAAGATGGAAAGATACAGGTTCCAATAAGGGTAATGAGGTCAAGAGAAGGAGAATGAGAAAGGAAGAAATCCAAGGTAAAGGAAGATTTAATGCAGACAAACTGTACATTCTGAAGAGCTATAGAAAGGGAGTGGGATGTAGAAGCATAGCAACGTTGAGTCTAACAAATAGGAGGTGCTGGGGGTAGATGCGATAAGAGGATGTTTAATGGGAGTTAGGGATGGAGTAGGTTTTGTGAAAAGAAATAGTAGAGGAGAGAGAAGAGAGGTGTCATTGAGGAGAAGATATGAGAGAGTTGAGATTGTCCTGAGTGGAGGAGAGTGAAAAGAGAAGTAGATGGGGAAGGAAGAGATAACATGAGCAGTGTTTGGAGAGGGTGCATCTGAGTAGAAGCTCTTAAGGGTACTTACAGACGAGTAGCAGATTACAGCCAAGCAAAGGCTCATAAACAAAGAGGCAAAGAGGCTATTCAATGGCTGGTATTCACCCTTCACCAAAATCACTTGCTGGTACAATAATAACTGCAATGGTACAAAGGAGTGTGGGAGCCCCTCTACTGTGAATGAACATGGGTCAAGTACCCTGTTCTATGGAATTTCTTCCACTCAGGACGGTCTACAACCACGTTTTAGCTCACTGCAAGGGCAGTCCAGCACCAAAACGCTAGGCAATTCTCCTCTGAACAAGAGTACCATCAGCAACCCCAGACACATGTTTCGGCCTTGTTCGGCCTCCTCAGTGAGGTGAACCTGAGCCTCTCTAAGGCACAGTGAGCAAGGGGTCCATGCCTGGATTACCCTGGAATACTTAGGGTGAAACCCCAAGTTTTACAATTTTACAAATAATTGTCGGAACCCCTCTACTTAGAACAAACATGGGTCAAATATCCTGTTCTATGGAATTTCTTCCACCCAGGTGGGTCTACAACCACGTTTTAACTCACTGCACTCTTCACAGAGGAGAAATATCCATTTGTATATCGGTCTTTGTCCCTTCTACAAGGGCAGTTCAGCACAGAAATGCTAGGCAATTTTCCTCTGAACATGAGTACCATCAGCAACCCCAGACTCATGTTTTGGCCTTTTTGGGCCTCCTCAGTGAGGTGAAGCTGAGCCCCTTTAAGGCACAGCCAGCAAGGGGTCCACGCTTGGATTACTCTGGGTTACTTAGGATGAAACCCCAAGTTTAACAATATTGCTCACTGTGTCTTAGAGAGGCTTAGCGTCACCTAATTGATGAGGCCCACCTAGGCCGAAACACAAGCCTGTGGTTGCTGATGGTACTCTTGTTCAGAGGAGATTTGCCTAGCATTTCAGTGCCGAACTGCCCTTGTGGGTGGGACAAAGACCGATATGCAAATGGATATTTCTCTTCTCCTCAGTGAGCTAAAACGTGGTTGTACACCCTCTTGAGTGGAAGAAATTCCATAGAACTGGGTATTTGACCCATGTTCTTTCTTAGTAGAGGGGCTCCCACACTCCTTAGTAACTTCGAATAACTTTATTGGGTAGGCATATGTGTTGTCCCCCCATGCCGTTTGTGTCTTTTGCCTGTATTTTGCCTCGTGTGAGCATCTGCCCCTTAACCTCTACCCCATTATCGCCAATTAGTCTATGATTTAAAAAGAAACACTAGAATATGAGGATAGGTAACATTATTTTTCTGAGAAAATGTCCAAGCTTGAACCAATACTTGTATGATCAATTTTAGGTAATTCTGTACTGTTCTTGTATTCATTTGAAGTCAGACCTTGATTTGCTTGTACTTGTATTTCAGCAGGACGGAATGCCACAACTAAATTGTCGTTCTTCTCCCCTATACAATTCCCTCATCTAATTCAATTCAGAACTTCAGCTGCAACTCATTCATTGATTCAAAGGCCCTTCTTCTATTTTTACATCTCCCCATTGTGTCTTCCTCTCTGCAACCACAAAGCCCTCTTTCTCGCCCTCTTTCCTCTCCGCCCAGTCCATCCTCTAGAACCCAGTTCTCTGCTAATGGGTCATTCTGGAAGGATATCCTTAAGGTCATATTGGGGGATATCTGAAAGTGGGGTGTTTACACCTGTTCTCATAACCCCATTTGCCCCCAGCATGATAACGGAACACTTTCTCCAGAAGCAATATACAGCTAAAGTTCCATTTCATTATTCAAATATCACTAAAAAGCTGCTTCTCGTGCTGATTTTCTGTCTAGTTTCTGTACATAGCTTTTTCACTGATTTCTCATTTTTAAATATCCTTATCAAAGTGAAACATTGATGTTTTAATGGCATCGGCCTATATTTACTTTCAAAGTTGTTAGGGAGCACTAGTGCCGACCCTCAGAGGTTATTCAGTGCTTTACTCATAAAATTAATATAAACCACTTCACAACAATAAAAGAATAAACAAGCCAGAAAAATTGTTACGCCTTTCAAGGTGAATTTTTCAGTATTCAGCGTATTTCTCCTTCATAAATGCTTCTCGGACAATCAAAATAGTGAAATAATATGGTTCTTCAATGAGGAGGCAGATTATTTCAAAATGTTAGCAGTCAAAAATGCTTTCATAATGAGCAATGCAAAAGAGTTGAAGTGCTAGGATAGTGTTTGATGTGGCCGTCTTTAATGCTTTGAGAACCTTTTATTGGACTACCAAAATACCATTCAGGCACATTCTTTCTATTTACCAAATACAGAATGATGTGTCCCTGGCGTTTACTGGTAGGAAGTGGATATGCTACTGTAAAGATTAAGCATGTTGTTGCAAAGTGCATATTGATCCATCAGAGGCCAGCCCAACATCGGTCAGGTTGTGAATGCTTATTTGGGGATAGTTACAATATTCAGGGCTCAAACTGTAAACTTAAAGACTGGTCAGATAGGTGATAACTCTGCTGATCCATGTAAATCAGTTTGGCTTTGTCCCAGGGAGATTTGTGGCTGACAATATGAGGAGACTGCTGCTAACTATTGAAAGAGGCAGTAAGGATGTGGGTCTGGTAGAAGCAGTTTCCCTCGATGCTGAAAAGGCCTTTGACAGGATTGAGTGGGTGTATCTCTTTGATTCCCTCAGGATGATGGGGTTTGGTTCCAATTTCATACATTGGGTTGAGTTGCTTTATACGGGTCCAACTGCTAGTGTCCTCATAAATGGTCTAGTACCAGATAGTTTCCAGCTACGGAGAGGGACTAGGCAGGGATGTCCACTCTCTGAAGTTCATTACTGTTATGGAACCTCTGGCCATTCTTTTAAGGGCGAATTAAGGCATTCTTGAAGTCAGACATGAAGGTCACTCAGCAAAATCTGGCTATACGTGGATGACCTTCTGGTGGTTGGGGAGAATCCTGCTTTGGGCATTGCCTCCCTGACGTTGGTAATGAATATCTTCTTCAAGATCTCAGGCTACAAGGTTATCTGGAACAAGTCTGAGATTCCACCTGTCTCTGCCTACTGCACGAGGCACATTTTTGATAACTTGAGCTTTACTTGGTGCCCTACCAAAATGAAGTACTTGTACATCTGGATCGGCTCAGAGGTGAATGATCTGGTCCAGCTGAATTTCTCTGCCATACTACCCAAAATTAAATCAGATATGGATTGATAGTCTCTCTTGAGACGTTCACTTTGGGGGAAAGTTAACTGTATTAAGGTGAATGTGGCACACAGGTTCAACTATATTCTCTCTTTGCTGTCACTCAAACCAACGAAAAGCCTATTTAAAGAAATAAATTATCTTCTGCAAAAGTTCTTGTGGGATGGTAAACCTCCTAGATTGGCGCTTTGGAAACTGCAACTTCCATCACATTTGGGTGGCCTAAACCTATCGAACTTATACAATTATCACTTGGATTTTTCTGTGAGACATCTTTGTAGGATGACAAGGCCTGAGACTGATCTGTGAAAGAGTAATAAATCGAGCCACAGCACTCAGCTGGAACCCAAGGCGTTGCTTACCTGACCTCCAGGAATTTATGATTGAAAACCCCCCTCACAGAATTTCTACATTTTATTTTATTTATTAGCATTTATAAAGTGCGTAACAGCCCTTAGGCATCGTGGCGCTGATGACTGTTAGTGCAGAATCTCACAGGTGTCAGGATCTGACCCATTTGTGCTCCCTGGTGCATGTATATGGCTGAACCCCGCTTTTACGATACATGAGAACACTACTTTCTGTCCGTTGTGGTTCTTGGGGTGGTATCTTCTATGCCAAAGACCTGCTTGATGGTGACAGGTGGAACACTTTTGCTCGATTGTGTATCGAGCATGACTTGCAGGACTGCACCTACACAGAGTATAGACAATTGAGAGGAATTATTTCTGAGAAGCTTGATAGCACGCCCCTTGATCTCAAGATGTGGCCTGGTCGCAATGGGAACTGTGTGCGGGTGCTGTCCATCCGTCTACTACGTTGTACAAGGCTTCAGATTCTGCAAGCAAGAGTGACTCAGAACGTCTGCCTATATGGTACAGAGAGCTAGGGGTACACCTGGACCCTGGCTACTGGAGGGGATGCTGTAATAATATTTGCATGTCGCCCACGGACTGGGGCCTAAGGCCTTGCAGATTAAGCTCCAATACAGAACATACTGGACTCCAGAGCGGATTTTCTGGAGACGCCTGTCTGATGAAGATTAGTGCTGGCAACGCAGGCGGGAGAAAGGAACACTGCGCCAATTACTCTGGTTTTGCAGCAGAACTAATGTATTCTGGAGAGACGTGACGTGACGGAGAGGTTGAGTCTAGTGCTGCGACTTGACACACTGGTGAAGGCCTCCGTGTTTGCTCTTGGAGATGATCATCTATTAGATTATGCAAACAAACCTGGCTACTCCGCTGTTGTGTGCTGGCGAAACTGCGCGTCTGGAAATCCTCCCAGGGATTTTATATTGATGACTGGGTCAGTGAGCTACTAACACACGAATTTTGAGAAAACCATTTTTAAAAATAAAGGCGTTCTGGACAAGATTAATGAGATCAGGGGACCCTTGGTTAAGTTGGGGTCGTTTTTTCCTATTTTTTGCCAGGTCCGCTGGTCCCTGTGTTACTGTGCTCTCATCTCTACTTCCCGTGCATTATACTTGATAGGCTTTTCTCTTTTTTTGTTTTGTTTTCTTCTTTCTTTTTTGCTTTCATGTTTCGATGTATCGACTGGTTATACTCATCAAGTGCTTACTGTTTGAAGGATTGGTTTCTAATGTTTTGTGACCTTGTTTCTTCCCCCCTCTCTCTCATACCATTCAGCATATGTTGTTTTCAACATTGTATCCTGTGATCTCTCTGTATTTATGAAATAACAAACTATTCATTCAAAGAATGGTCAGATAAACCTCTCTGTGGGATTTCTTCCCGGGTGTCTGATCAAGTAAGTGTCTCTAACCAAAGGAAACACATGTCTTCTCTGAGTTCTCCAAGATCGGTTCTTGGTTCTTTCCTGGCTGCTTGGCATAACAAGAGCGACTCACAGTTTGGGCTTGAAGTGTCCCAACACTTTCTTCTTAATCTTGCAGCTCTCTTGATGCCATCTCCTTGATGTTGATATGGTTAGTGAGCTTGACTCTTGGGCCTTCAGTCGAGATTAGCCATCAACAATTGGGTTAATGCTGGATGTCAAGGATGGGTCAGGTTCTCTCAAAGGGTCAGAGTCATAGCCGTGCAGGGAACCATCAGGCTGGTTCCACTGGGCCATTTCGTGGAGTCCTGCTTCCTCACACTTTCAGCGTCCTGGCTTTACTGCCACCAACGCACGTGTACTCTCCTACTTAATGTCTCAGCACATGCTTGTACTGAAGAGAACCTTTCCATTTTCCTTTCAAAATTTCAAACTAATCTTGTGTTTCACATGCACCTCCTTGATGCTCTGTCACACGCTCATTCTTCCTCCCCTCCAGGGTCACCCATCACTGCCTCAGAGCTTACCCTACCAACCTTTGTCACGTTACTCTTTTCTGGGCCTGACCCACCGTTTCCTCCACCCTCCCCCTCAAGTCTTTCCTCCTCGCACCTGAATACTGCTTTTAACCATTTTACTCTGTTACTCCACTTTCCTGGATGTCTGGCTCTTCCTCTCCACCTTTCAGCTCTTTTCTCCCTGCTCCTTCTCACTCCTCTCGATGTTCCTCCTCCCTCCTTCTCCTTTCTCCCTCCTCCTCTCTCCATCCGATGAGCCTTCTCTCCTCCTTTTAACTTTCTCCTGTCTGCAACTGATGCTCCACCTCTCTTTTCACCCTCTTTGTCTCTCCAGCTAATGCTCCTCCACTCCTCCTTTCGTTCACTCTCCTCTTCTTTCCAATCTCTTGCCTAGTGCTCTCAATTCTTCTGCTTTCTGCTCTAGTCTTCTCCAAAGGTGCACCTCCTTCAGACACCCACTATCTGCTCAAAACAACTGTTCTATTTGTAGGAGTCAGGCTCCTACCCGTGGGCATTTCTGCTTTCTAGAGGTTTCATCTATGAGTGGTTAATTGGGTTTTGTTGGGATTGACTCACTGGGACTGTGCGCAGCCTCTTAGCTGTATGCAATTGTGCTCAGCAGCAGCATACAGTGGCATGGCCAGAGCCAACTTTAGGCTCAGGCTCCAGCTTGGAATTAGTTTCTTTCATTGTCAAGATGCGGCACTGACTGTCTCCACTAGAGGTGTACCAACTAGCATATTTAGTATTTGGCCGAATACAAAACTAAATATGAAGCTGAGTAGTTGTTTTAAATGTTGTAAACTTAAAAAATAACACATTAAATATGTTGTCAAGTTTCATTTGTCTCAGGAGGATAGCTCAGGGGCAATGCGCTCGCCTTGGAAGCAAGACAACACAGAGCAACACAGGTTCGATCCCGGGTCTGCGCTTAGAAACCTCTGGGTATTAAGCACGTTATAAATAACCTCTCATATCATTTATTTTTCTATATTTTAATCAACATCTCATGCATAATTAATGCACACAATCCAGAAAAGAACAGATTACCAATAATGGAGAGATCAAATGTGTGGAAGGATGTTGCATTTGCAAAACCAGTGTTAATCAAAGTGCAAGGCTTCACAAATGCTAAGTGGTAGGTTGCACTAAACAAAATGGGGACTATAAACAGAATCCATACACCTTTTGCTCCAATCTACCTCAGACAGACTGGCCCACAGGGGAAATGGAAAGATTTCCCAACACGAAGTTCCCAGAGGTACGTTAGTCAGGGCATGTCACCCAGCCTGACATATTACTGACTTCCTACTGGTCCCCACTATCTGATTGAAATTCACATTTCCCCAAAGGTCTTTTCCATAGGAATAAACCGTGTCCACCTCTCACTCAACCTCACTACTCCTCTTCATTACACAAACATATGAACCTTAGTCTTATATGAAACTAGAATGCTTTCCAGAAATGGCTTAATCCCATTCCCTCTTGTAATCCGCTTTCCATAACTGCTGCGCTCTGGCTTGTTACATTGCATTAAAATGAGAAGGCAAGGTATTCAGCTGGAGCCGAATAGCAATACATTATCCAGCCACTGCCGAATGGCTGTTTTTCATCCGGAATTCGGCTGAATCCTGACTCAAAGCCAAAGTTCGGTACAGCCTAAGACTTCATATGTGCCACTCTGAAGTACCGGAGGCTGTGAGCCAATCACCGTGGCTACCCTGCATGGGCCTTGCGCACTGCTTCTGTCTCCGGTACGTTTCTTTCCCCACTTCTGTTTGGAATTTTGGCAGTAAGTCACTGCAAGAGTTCGGCAGTACTCGGCACGACCTGCACTGCATAAGCTTTTCTTAAAAGGGCCGTACATGGGATAAATGATTCACAGTGACAAACTGCAGATTTCCCCGCATGGCATGCTGTGGCTGGTCAGGGGATTCTTCCCTCACCGCCCTCACACCGCACTGTTGGCCTCCGGTCTCCTGGACCACAGCAGCCATTTCCCCTAGGGTCAGACAGGGGATTTACCCGCAGTATTTACTGCTCAACAACTCCCCCCATCCAATGCTAGCCATTTTAGACTACTATACACCACTCAATACATTCAACCTGTAATTGGGACTCTCAGGAAGATGGACATGTGTCATTTAAACGCCATGAGTAAACTCCAGTTGTGTCATTTGACATTATGCTCGGACAGGGCATTCCCAAAGAAAGCTCACTTGGAGTATGCGTCCCTAGGTGTTCAAAGAGATGATCAAATAGCATGGCTGTGGTGGATGAAGACTTTCGACACGTCAATGGCTTAGATTAAAAGCCATTTTGAAGACAGCTTTATTGAGGAAATTGAGGTATTTGTGTATGTAATAGACAAACTAGACCACCATGTATTGCAGGAAACTTGAATATGTAGCACTGCTTGGCTTAAAAGGTTTGCATTTGAAATTAATCAGTTTAGCCTTGTATAGTCTTGAGTAGCCTTAGCATCAGAATTATAATGGGTAATTTTGGATTTACCTGTATATGTCACAGAGAGGACCAGTTAGGAGCAGACTACCTAAGCAACCCTCTCTCTACAATAAGGATTGTTTTCTAGAATGGGGCTTAATTCTGCATAAAAAAAGGGCTGGACTCGAGTTTTCGTTCAGAGTCAATATCAATGTAAAAAAAATAACATAAATGCCGCCTACATTGTCCATGCATTGACGACGGTGTTAACCTGATTCCTAATCCACCTTTTTTCTACAGGTGCAAAAATCAGGCAGAATCAGGCGGAATTAAGCATCTCTGCCGCGATGGCTGCAGATTTGCTGCACAAAGCAACAGTGCGTGGGGTGGGAGCGGGAAGGTGGTTGCATACTCTATGCTCCACCCGCATGTACAACATCTAGGAAACTCACTGGGCTTGTCATTTACTGCTGGAGATCAGGTCTGCGTCAGTATATTGTGATTTGCTCCGCTCGCCACCAATTAACCTGTGGTAAGAAAGAAGTTACATTAATAGTTTTCAGAATTTTGATCGCATTAGAAGTTGTATTTACTTAGCAACCCAAAGATTTGTTTGCCCACTCGCTAATTATTTCTTTGCATGGTTTTCCTCTGGTTTCTCATCCAATACCATCTGAGCACCACAATTATGTGGACACCTTCCATGAATGACCTGTGTTATATTGGTGTGGTTTGCTGTGGTGGTATCGGTAGATGTAATATTACCTGACCACGCGTGCATGAATCTTTCACGCAGGTCCACGAATGGATGGTCCCTGAGCTTCAGCGACTCCTCACGGATCCATTCACCGCAACCCGAACATAGGAAACACACAAGCCACTCCAACCAGGCACCAATCATTTAATGACACACCTGATGTGGGCATTTTTGCTATCCTACTTGCTTATACCACCCAAAGTCTGTTTGACTATGTAACATAAGCCCAGGCCAAGCGCTTCCAACGGCGTGCTTAAACTGCCTAGCGCTTTGACGCCGTACCAACGGCAGTTACACGCTTCACAGCTGCTCCAGAACATGCCCTAAGCCAGGATGGATTGCTAGCAGTTCCCTACTAGGAAGCAGAGAAATAAATCTTGCCCTTCAGGTGGCATTTCCATCTTTGGGTGCATGTGCAACACTGCCCTTGGCCCTTTCATTGACACTCCCATGGGAGCACCAACTTTAGTACGCCCAATGCCAATTTACCGCTGCACAATGTGCGCGTCAACAGCATGCATTACTCACACTGCATTTGCCTACACTGCACTTGTAATCTATTTTGCAACTGAAGCGCAATTAATGAAAGAGGAGGTATGGAGAATTTTCTGGAGCAAGTCTGAGCAGAAATGGGAGGACTGAGCCACGTTATATTTCCTTTCCCATCACCCGCCTATATGGCAGCGAATCACGGTGCATTCCACATGAAGTGTCTCATACAAGCTATAATGTGCGAAATCTATTAATACTTAATCCGTCGCCATTTGCACATGCAATAGATTTATAATTGCCTAGCAACCTGACATTCCATATACACCAGACTGGAGATCATAACAGATTTTTCCTAATGGCACGAGATGGATTCTACAAGGCACAGATTGTCAAAATAGCTGTAAAATGCATAATGATTCAATGTGTATCATTAATTGCTTGCATATTGAAGAAATATAATATGTTCTGTTCCCGGTAAAAACTATCGCTCCACATTACAATTCTTTGAGCCTGCGAAAGGTCAGCCAGAGGTGCAGCCACATCTGGGAAACCGATATTGGTGATTTGCTGTTCATATTGTCTCTTCTGTCATACATTGCTGAATCGTATTAGGCAACATAGTTAAAAGTAGGTTAGTAAGGTATGTATTGTTCTGCTTACTATCTCAAACTTCCAGTCACCTAGTCAAAGTGGGATGCACTGTTGCAACTGGGCGTGTGCTTCTCGTTGGGCCGGGAGTCTGACATCGGCATTGTTGTGTATGGCCATTGGCAACTGTTTCCATTTCCAAATGTAATGTAAGTGGTCTGGTATAGCGCCTGTCTGCCACCATTGGTGGCCTCGCTGCCCTTAATGTTGGATCTTCCTGCTCTGATGTCATAACAGAGGATTATGGAAGTCATGATCAACTGCTATGATGTCACAGCAGGGGGATAGAGCATTTTCGCTGCTGGGTATTTTTTTCCCCGTTTAGGGTGCTGTGAGGTGGGGGCAGAGGGAACGTTGGGTCTCATTAAAAGTTAACTCGTTATCGGTTTCAGCCACTCTCAATTGGAGTAAATCCCCTTTGTTATGGGTGGCAGAAGGACAGTGTTGATCCCCATTCCAGGATTCCAAGGGACTCTATTGAGGATTTGGTGGATTCTCATCTGCTGGTAATTGTTCCAGTGGGAAATCCCCCATTATTATTGGTAATGTGAGGGAAGTGCTTGAGGAATTTCCTCCTCTTTATCCCTAAACTTGGAATTTGGCAGTGCAGGAAATTGGCGACAATTACATTTCTGCACCACCAAACTCATAATGAGGCACATGTTATTTTTTATGTTGTATATAGACCCTCATGCCTCCACTCTAATGATTTTCCATAAGGGGAAGAGCAAAGGTTGGCAAAGGAGTGTCAAGTGATGTACACAACATAAAACTATAGCTGGGTGGCTTTCAACTACGAGTAGTGTTTCACCTTGGGTTTCTGAATGACATCATAGAGAACGGGAGCTTCACGCTCACTGTGTATCAGATGCCACTTGGAGCCCCTGTAGTAGATAACTACCTGTTGTGGCTTGTCTTTCCCTGCACCCTGCCGTGTATGCTAGTTGTGCCTGACATGGACTGCTGTGTGAGAGCATGTTAAGTTCTAATGGTTCTGTGAATGTGCAGTTGAGGAGATGGGTTGACAGAGAGGATGGCAGTGGATGTTCTGTCCAGGTAACTTACCTGAAGCCGCCTAGATGTATTCCTGTACCGTGTACCCGGAGCTGGAACATAGTAAAGATGTGTCCTATTCCTACACTGGTGTCTGGGTTGTGCTTGGCCAGAAACCCAATTTAGCAATGGAAAACAGGATGATGGCCGTGCTGGGGGCACAGCATCTGGAAGGCAAATGGACATCCACTGCCCCCCAAACAAGAGAAGATCCTCTCTCGAGGTCGGAGTGCCGCAGGCTGCTTCGGGGCCTATGAGGGTCAGCCATTGATGTGAGGAGGCAGCACCAGGTCCTGGGGACTCATCGGGTCTGCAAGGGGCAGACAAATATATTGCAGGGCCAGGGGCCTACCGGGTCTTCAAGGGGCAGACAGACACTGCAGGGCCAAGGGCCCATTGGGTCTGCAAGGGTCAGACAGACACCACAGGGCCAAGGGCACATCAGGTCTGCGAGGGGCAGACAGAAGCATTGCAGGGATAAGGGCCCTTCGGGTCTGCCAGGGGCAGACAGATACTTTGTGGGGCCAAGGGGCCTACCGGATCTGCAAGGGGCAGACAGACCAGCACTGCAAGGGGCAGACAGTAACTTTGCTGCATGAGGCATTCAAGACTAAGATTGGAGTCTGCGAGGGGCAGCCAACCCAGGCCAAGGAAGGCCAGTAGTGACTGCAGGAACCGGTTGTATCTGTGAGGGGCAGCAAAGGAGCCAGTATCCAGGTGGCAGCATAAGAATTAAAGCAGTGCGGGCCAGAGAAGAGCTAACAGGGACTTTGCTGGTGGAAACTGGCGAACACATTACTGCGAGAGGCAGACCTACTTACATAGTGAGGCACACCTGTGATGTTGATGGCTCTTGTGGTATCCCATTGAATCGGGCCAATCTTGCTGGAATGAAGGAGAAGGAAGTAGGTCCCTTTGTGAGCAAAAGAAATGGAGAGGGAGGTAGACCTGTCTCCCTAAGGTACTGTGGGGCAACATGTGTACACTGTTTTGGACAGCACCAGGAGCCAGTGATGGAGAAGAGAGGAGCTCTTCCTTCAGGTTTTTGTCCTTTATGTAGTTCTGTAGTGGAAAGTCCTGAAAATAGCAATTTGTTGGTACTCCAGGAATTACATCCGGATTTCTTGGGCGAGATCTCAGTTGAACAGAGAGAGGCTTAAGTGTTTAATTCACATTAGAGTTTTGGAATAGTGTGAAGTGAGGCCTGTTGAACATGCTACATATGTTGGTGTGCTTGTATTTTGGAAGTCGTGACCTCTGTTTAAAAAGATTTATTGTGCATTTAGCTTTGTTTTGCTGAGGTTTAGTGTGCACTAACTTTAGCTGTGTCTTAACCCCTTCTTTTACAGGTTGGACTTTGTGTTTTAAAGTTAGTTAGGACATGGACTTCCTAAGTTAGTAGGGTAATGTGCAAGTCATGATACATGTTCTCTTAATCCTTTTAGTTTGCAGCTGGATTTCTACTGAATAACCTGAATAACATTGAATTAGAATTTGAATTTCAAGTGCATAGTTTCAATGCTTTAAGTAAAACAGTAAGGGAAGTTTATCTCAATGTGTTTCGTGAACTGTGATAACTGTCTAGAATATTTGCTATGCATTGTCTAGTGCGTGTGTCATGATGAGGTGTGGTCATGCTTGGCTTTCTAAATTGGAGTTGCTGAAGTTGTTGAATGTGGTTCTTCAGCACAGACGTCTTGTGGGGCATCGACCGGGGTACTTGGAGTACCCTCCTGTGTTGCAAATGTGCAAATGGTTCACATGGTATGGTGGGCAGCCAGTGAGTTGCAGCTGGAAAGGTTAATGTCGTATTTAGGGGCTGAGTTTTGTTTATGGTATGATGAGTGTGTGGTGTACTGCGTTTTGGGAGATCCGCTCTCCGTGCCCTCTGGGGTACTGTGGTATGTTGTAGTGGAGAGGTGTTTGGCAGATCAGTCACCGTGCCCTCTGGGGCTCACTTGGCTTGTTTGTTTGTCATAGTTGTTGGGGGATCAGTTCTCTGTGCCTTCCGGTCACACCTTGCATGCTAGTAGGCATGGTTTTTGCCTCAGCCATGTGGTTTGGGGCTGGAAGCCTAAAGTTGCTTGAAAGTTTGAATGTGGTATCCTTTTGTTCAGTGGCTGGGGTCTATCCCTTAGTGGTAGACGAAAAGGAGTGTGATATGGTGGTGCATGTTGTCCACTAGGAGAGGACGGCTAAAAGGTTTGTGTGGGTGCATTCTTGGGAGGATTTGTTTTGGAAGTTGAGGGATGTGCATATGTTGTACATATGTTGTTGCGTGTGTATGTATGTCTCTTGCTTATTGGGTGTGTCTTGTGTTGTTTAATGGGGAAAATATGTTGTGTGTTGTCTTTTCCTGCACCCTGCCCTATATATGCATGGAATGCTAGGAGTGAATGCCATGGAATGTTGTGTGTGAGAATGTTATGTTCTGAATGGTTCTGTGAATGTGCAGTTGAAAAGATGGGTTGACAGAGAGGATGCTGTTGGATGTTCTGTCCATATAACCTACCTTAAGTACCCTGATTGTATTCCTGTACCCTCTACCCGGAGCTGGAACCTAGTAAACATGTTTCCTGTTCCTACACTGGTGTCAGTGTTATGCTTGGCCTGGAACCCAACTTAGCACTACCCCTCTATAATTCTATATGTAACACTCCTGGTCCTACGTGGTACTCAGGGACCGGTTATGAAGAGCATTGAGTTAGTCTGGGCTGTGTTGGGCAGGAATTCCTTTCTGGCAGAGGCTTATTTTACCCCAAAGACCTCTATCATAAAAAACACCAATAGAAAATAGCTGTCATTAACACTCTGTCAATAGACCGTTGTCACTGTTGAGCTCCACAGAGAGAGCAACAAACATTTAAGTGCATGTGTATTTTATTTACGCAGCGAAAGCTAATCGTAACTACTTCCTGTCAGCTTTTAGCCCGAGGTCCACAAAAAAATAATCAAAGATAGTTTTCACAAATTATTCTTGCAAATCAGTGCACCCTATTTAAATCTTGAAGATGGGCACTCGGATTCACAATAAGTCACCTGCAAAAAAGGTCATTGGTCATTCGAAGTGAGTTTCTATCTGTGGCAGGAGTAATTCTGATAAGAACTAGTTATTGGCTGTTTCTAACCAATTCTATATACGACTACACGTATGACATTCTACCACTATGACTCGGCAAGGGTTACTTTCGGCTTCGCTTCATGGGTCATTTGTGTCACATGGCCAGCCTTTTTAATCGGGTTAGGTAACTCTCGTATGACTATAAATGCCATCACAGTGTCCTCATGAAGGACATGTGTACCAACGTCTTTCAATATAGAAAGGGTTCACAGTGCTCCAAAGACATCGTAAGTCTTGATGAAATCGCTCACATTGAAAGCAATCTCAAGGTTGTAGGAGCCGAATGTCCCCTGCCCCCAAAAGTACCAAGTTTCCGAATCATTGTGGATTTTATCTGGGCAGTTATCTCTTGTGCTGTCATGTTTCCCTTGTCTCCTCTCATATTTCGGTGGCCCGTCTGGAGTTGAGTCATCATTCTTTTCTCTGATTTGATATTGATTGGATTTATTTGTAACGCACACATCCATTTGGAACCAAACAGGAGAACCTGTGTCTAGGTGCAGATGTAATATCAACTATCCAACGAATAAACAAACAAAACTAGCCAGACAACTAGAACAAACTATTGGCAGAAATGGGTTTTTAATTTTATGTTTTCCAACATACCTCTGAAGATCCTACGAGGCGTATTTTCACAGGCAGTTGATTCCACGGTCTGGGCTCTGCCACAAAAATCGTCTGTCCGCGCTAGTAATGCAGTGCTATCGGAGGATGGACTAAAGGCATCGGTTTTCTGACCTAAGTCTTTGAGTCACTCACCCACTATCTATTTCACCAGTCCTTCTTAGGCATCGTCACCATCGGCATCCTCAGCAAAGGATGGATCAAAACAAGGACCGTTCCTGTTCACACCTAATCGGACAAAGGACCAGTTATTCTGATTGTCACACATCAGGCAGACATTACCATGTATTTCCTGCCACCAAAGCCCGTTCTCCCCAGTGCCCTCACTGCAAATTCCCAGCCTGGGACAGTAACCCTGAAGAAGGCCATCAGCATCCCCCGTGCACCACTACAGCATGCCCTAACTATCTGCACTTCCTCCCCTTATGCTGAGTAGCGCACCCACTCTGCAGTTGCTCACACCATCTACCTTGCAGACCTCATGTCCTACAAAGATCTAAATGCCCTTTTCATTACAGAACCTGGTTCACACCCACCTCCTACCACATTTTCAATGTCCTCGTATCTCCTGGGTACTGTACCCAATGTAGTGATAACACAGGGAAATTCTGGGGTGGGGTATCAGGCAGCCATAACATTGACTGGCCCTGTATGATAATTAAAATGACCAAACCAGCTCTTTTGAATCCCTCTCATGCCGGTTCCTCTTAACACACAACTATTTGGTCACATTCTACCTCATCTACAGGGCTCCTTACGGGAGCGCTGATGTAATCGACAACTTCTCCAACCTTCTCTCCTGTGATATGGTTTCCTTCCCTAATAACATCTTTCTCTGAGACTTCAATGTCCTGAGTCTCAACCAGCAAAACACCTGTGGGATTCACTACACTCCCAGGCCATGGACCTCAAACAAATCATGCTCTCCCGCAGACATGTTAATCCACATGCTCAAACTTGTCTCTGTCATCTCCCTGCTCATTTCCTGCACGGGCCCACCCCTACTCGACTGGACCGCAATCCCTCTACTCTTATCAAACACATCATTGTCAAATAAAGGCAAAGCTGAACACTGAGTGACTGAACTCCACTCATTCAAGAACTTCAAATAGATACCCTAGAGGCAACCTTCACGACATTCCCCATCCCCATGACCGGGGATGCCGCAGCTTCTGGAATCATTTAATAATTCATCTATGAGGATATTTAATTTCTACACGCCCCTAAAACCTAGCCGCGTCAAAGCCAACCCATCGTCACAGTGGTCAGACCCGGGCTCGTCCCCAAAAAACGCTTGATGAAATCCTTGGAAAAATGTGGTGGCACAAAAAACGCAGCTTAGAGTATCATCTCTCAAATCAATGCACCCCCAATCTTCAAAGCTAAGACTGCTTACTGCATCTTCACAATTGAGACAGCCTCTAACAGGAGCAAAGCCCTATTTGAAGTAGTCAAGCACTGCACCAAGACTATACCAGTAAAATGGGAAGGAATCGATACCTTTCCCATGAACAAAATTAACAAAATCATAACTCTCCTTGACACCTCCAAGTTGGAGGAAGGTCCCCTTTCTATTACCTCCAGCATAATCCCCCATTGACCAACTTCACTCACCCCTTCCCCAAGGATCTCTCAGATCAACCTGCCTCCTTCAGACCCATCACTTACACAGATGATGCCCTCCCGACCTCCCTTCTCAAACAGTTCACTGGACCCATGCTCAATGTGCTCCTATGGATCATGAATGGGTCCCGCAATATAGGTTCATTCTGAGGTACACTCCAGACAGATCTCATACGACCTCACTTAACAAAGCCTGCACTCGACCCAGAGGAGCTAGATCGCTACAGACCAATCACAACGCTCACTTTCATTGGGAAAGTCATAGAAAACCTACTATTGGTGAAAATCAAACAGCACAACCTCCTCCATGACTAACAGATGCAGTACCGAGACTGCCACCATCCAAGTGGTGGATGAGGCATTACAATTCATAGACAAGGGTGACTTGTGCCTCGTATTATTCTTAGACCTCTTGGCTGCATTTGAAACTATTTACCATCAGACAATCATCGCCCTCCTTGATGGGAAGATGGACTTATCTGGAATCCTAAAATGGTTTAATTCCTACCTACGCAACAGACCCCAAACCATGTAGATGGCTCTGTTCAGATCCCAATGACTCTAAGTCACATGTCGAGTCCCACAAGCTTCCATCCTCTCCCCAGTAATCTACAAGCTTTATATGGAACTTCTGGGAATTTTCCTAATAGACCCCAATATAGCCATTCATCAATATGCCATCAACACCCAGCTGTATCTTAAGGTCAAAGGCCCTCAGGACATCACCCATATCTGTGAGTGCCTGGCCACTGTCCAAACATGGATATTGAATGCTTACCTTAAACTTAATCTCACAAAGCCCAAATTCATCCTCATCGGTCTCCCTGCCAAACAACAGTATTGGCTTGATGATATGGAACCAGAAGGATTCACTCCGGAGATGTCAGACTAGGCTTCAACAGCAGTCTCTCCTTCCAAAAACACATAGCCAAGAAAGCACAAATGGCCTGGCTACAGATCGCCACACTCTGCAAAATCAAAACCTTCATACCCACGGTATGATTTCTGTACAGTGGTTCAGGCTCTCGTGATCTACCGCATTGACGAGGGAAAGCTCTCTTACTTCTAAGCCCTGCGTCTGCCAACCCCCGTAAGGTTGTCCACCATGCTGCAGTCAGTCCCACTATGGGCACCCATAAATCGAACAACAGCTTTCTACCCTGCGCAAGCTTCACCGGCTTACCCTGCCCCACTAGAATCCCATTCAAAACTGCTTGCATCATGTACTTGCCAGCTAAGCTCTACACCTCTGGAGGCTCTCACGCGTCCTGCAGCAAATCCACCAAAAGTCAAAGCTAGCCCTCAAAGAGAAGACGTGCAAACAGTCCTTCTCGTGCCATGCTCCTACCCTCTGGAACTCTCTCACGCTGCAGTCTCGGAATATCTCCACCACCCTCCAGTTCCATAAAACAGTGAAAACCTCTGTCAATAATTATGCATAACGAAATCCACATTTTTATGCTTTTCTACCACCAGTACTCTGCTACTGTCCTAAAATGCCATGCCCAAGTCTGGCATCTACACATTGTAAAGTGCTCTGCTGCTCTCGGGCTATGTTTGCACTAGCAATAATAAAATAAATAAATAAAATATAGATAGACTTGTTCTTTATACCCAGAGATGTGTTTGGTCCTCCTCCTTTGGTATCCTACATTGCTTCTTTAGGGGTTACAGACAATACTGTTTGAACAACTTATTTGAAGTTCTTGAAAGTTCGTTTACATCCTGGTTATCTTTGAAGTTACCATTGCATCAAATTGGAAATTGAGTTGGAACTCTCTTTCGTGCTTCCCATTGCCTGCAATTTAAGGAAGAGGGCCTCCTTTGTTGCCTGAATCATTCTTACATCCTTAGCATCTTCTCAGAGTTCCTTATGACTTAAAAAATTCCCTTCTCAATCTTCACAGAAAGAGACACTACATTCATTGTATGCAGGCATGGCATATACGCATCAAAGAGCTTGGGTCTTCATCAGGACAGGGTTGTGAACAGCATCGCAATCAATCATCACAACTCCTGTTTTCTCACTAGTGTGCTTAAGGTCTGACTTGCAAATTTTGGAAACAGTTGGGATTTTTATGGGGTCATTTCCACGACACAATTGGTCATTTCTGGATACGATCAATGGATCCTTGCCCTGAAGAAGACCAGACCACATTGATGCAGATTATCGGTAGATGCGTATGCATGCTCACATTATTGGATGTAAAATCCTGCTTCTGATCATGGAGGTTTAGGCGTGGGAGGGTTATGTCTATGCACACCATGATGCCGCCCTTGCATATGATCACATTGGTCGCCTACAACTAATGATGCCCTGCTATCCATTTTAAGGGATGCCACACATATTATAGTGGGTATGTCATGTTATTAGTGTTTTATACTGTGCACATCACCACCATAGTGGTCTTAAAGCTCCAAGCCTTTTCTGTGTCGAGGCACATTTTGGCCCTGCCCAGGGTGGCAATCAGCCCGGGGTCTGTGAAGTGAAAAGGAAACAAGGCCAAGGACAGCGGGAAAGGGGAAGAGGGGGAAAAAGTCAGCGAGACAAAATGTACAGACTTAACTCACAGCATGTAGGGAAATGAAAACATAACGATGAGTGATAGTTGCTATGAATGAATGTATAGATTTCTGACCAGAATACAATGTAATCAATGTTTAAATAAACTCTGTACATGCCATGGACAGTTTCCTTCATCTTCCTGTGTTTCACGTAAGGGATGGTATGAGCTTGGTCAGTGACCACAAATAAAACCCATTCCATTAAGATTCTTCTTCAAAGGTAATTTACATTAATTGAATGGGAGGAAGATATTTTTGGTGCCCTCCCATGTCATAGTAAAGCTTTTTGCCTTGGTATGTTTGCCCCTTGGTATTGCCGGCTCTCTGCAGGTGATGCTTCCAAGTTGCCATTCTCCTTTGTGCTCCATATTGCAGGCAAGCAACATTGATTTTCCTGACACACTGCATGCTTAAATGCTGTAATGAATTCCTCTTCTGTGGTTTTGAGGACAGAATTTGATTTCATAGTTTTAGCTGTATCAAAATATCTGCCAAACGTTATTTGTCAGATAAAAGACCCTTAGATGCACTTTGGCAAGACTGAAGACTCTCCCTTGGCTGCTCGGGGCATCTAAACTGCAACAATGTTTAAGATCCTTTGCTTACTCTACCAATGTGTGTCGGAATTGGGTTCAAATACCACTGTGACGAAATGGAACCATTCAGCTGACCCCAGAACACTGACATCGGCCAGATCGCTCCCTTACCTGTTCCTTAACTCAGGTTCTCATGCAAAGCTAAGGGTCTACCTGCTAGGATTCTGTGCACCCTTATTAATTCTGATTATCTTGAATTCCCTATGTGCATTGAGTTGGCCTGTTGCTTGCATTAGGTTTTCTTTTGTTTCTATTTATTTTAGATATTTAGCATTGCTTTACGCCGCATGTGTCTCTTCCCAATAATTTACACTTCCATCATTTTTCCACTGCACTATCTTTGATCAATGTTGCAGGCAGCTGCAGTGTAATATAATCCGTTTATCAAAACAAGTCTGTTCATATTCTGCATTATTTACATTTTTCTTATTTTGGAGTCATTTTTTAAATTAATAAAAAACAGTCTGCCTGGACTACTTTACCCTGATGACAGGACTGTGAAGTCTTTTTTAGTTATGATGGCTCATTTTATTTCCCTTTTTTTAAAGTACTGCTTTTTTTCTATTGTGACCTGGTTTTCAGAAAAACCTTATACACATAAGCAAAAGCAAGACATCATAAAAGGAATATCCACAAAATATACATCTGCAAGATAACAAAGAAAACGCGTCTAACATAAGCAAGTACCTCATATAAAAAACCTCTCCCACCAGGGCAAGGGTCTCGTGTATAATAAAACTACACAGAGCAATTGTCAAAGACATATTCTCCCCCATATTAGACGGTACCACAACAGAGCCCTAGAAGTCATAATTAAAGGATTCAGCCTCTCTAGGAAAGGCCTTTTCCCTCAGTTTATCTAGTGCCTTGCAGCCAATAATCCAGTGTTTGAGTTTCAACATCTTCCAATTTGTTACAGAAGCGAAACTTGAAACAGTTATCTGAGTGCCTAAGCACTTCAGAATAAAAGGTTGCTAACCAACTAACACTAGCTTATGCTGAATTGTGATCTATAGGATGCCTCATTCCTTCATCAGAAGTTACCTTTTACAGGATTTATTGTGGAGAAACTTGTTGGGGACTGAGAAAGGGGCCATTATGGTAGCTTGAAGGGGATGAGAAGAATTGCCTGTGATGAACACAGCACACATGCTATTTCACGCCCCTCTTACACATGTCTTCCTATTGTACTTTGATATCCCCTGTCTTCTTCCAAACTACTAAGGGGGTCATTTTATTAAAACATCTAAATTGTGTGAAGAGGACCGCCGACATTGGCATTTATGTGCTGTTGGCTCCCCTGCACGCAATTTTAAAGGTCCACGGGCGGAGATGACGAGGAAGGAGTAAAAGGGAGGCGAACTTGCATTGTTTGTTAATTTTCCACCCGTTCTTGTGGAAACGTAAATGCAGCCTGCAAATACGCTTTGCAGGCAGTGCTTCCCAATGGATTGCTATGGAATCTACCTGGTTTAAAGGGGGTGGACAGCTGCAGTGGATTCAGTAGGAATCCATTTGTTGTACGCCTGCATGAAAATGCAGGCGGTGACGGAACAGGATGACTGCACAGGTAAGATCTTATCTTCACTCCTTGCCTCTGCTCCATCTCACCAGTGGCTGCACAATGCGGCAGCATGTTAAATGCAGGCGCAAAAGCATTACACCTCGATGGTAGTCTCCATTGAATGCGCCACCACATTTAAAAGGAGGCCGTAACTGTCTAGGTCAGACATTTTCAAGAGCCAAATCCACTCCATGTTTTCAGGGTATCCATACAAGATATATTTGAATACAGGGAGCCTAAAAAAGTGTTATATACATTGCCAGTGGCTATCCTGAAAACATGGTGCAGTCAGGGATTCCCGATTACTGGAATTGCCCCTGTTTTGAGTAATGCCAGTTGTCATCTAATTGGTATGAAGTGGCATGTTAAGGGAACTAAGCCTGGTGGGCCGTGTTTTTCAAATACCTGCATTAACCCATCAATTCCTTAAGCAAGGGTTGCTCAACATTCGTTTACAAGGAATGAGAAGCATGTTAATGTACACCCCTGGAAGCCTCCACGAGAAGAGCTGGTGTTGCAACAGAGGCCTGGACGGGGACATCGTGATGTACAGCTTGCAGAAGAAAAATGTTGCACGAACATCAACAGCGCAAAGCGGTTTAGTGATGTCTACATGCAAATATGCATAATGACCCGTGCACACAGAACATGCCTCTCAGCTGTCACCAGTTCTCGGAACATTAGCTGGTTAGTGGCTTCAGCTGTTGTTGGCGACTGTTGCCCTATAAACACTTTTTTGAGAGAAGAGAATGTTTACCAAACTTTGTGTGCGCTATCCTTCCTTCAGCCGTTTTCTGTTTGGACTTCTTTTTATCATTTCTATATTTCATTAGATTTATTTTTAACGATGTACTAGAGTAGGTCCAAGTTAAGGTACAATAAATGCCATTGGTGGTTGACCCAGACAGCATTTCTAACATTTAGTAAGCAGCATTACGTAATTGTGATGTGTTTTGTTATGATGGAAAAGGTAGAGGCTATTGTGAGATTTTTAAAATGTAGTTCACGATTATGTCAATCTTCCCAAGGACTTGGAGGCACATTTTTTTTAAAGTTAATTGATCTTTATTGAAAGTTAAGAATAATTAAGTAGACAGTACAGCAAGTTGCATGAAAAGTGAGGTACATCATAGTTATTATGGTATGTATTTTTATTAAGTTAAACGATTTGGGTGGCCCATTTTATGAACACGTGCCTTCTTCTCCAGCATGGTGCAGGCAGAGTGACTGCCCCTGATCCGCTGTTCTTTAATGTAAGAGCCTCACATTACTTCTATTCCTGCTCCTATCCTGTTTCTGAAAATGTTCTTTGCAAATGGCCCAGCCTTTGTGCATTCTTAGTTTTAGCTCATCGACTGCACGTTAGCGCTGCATAGTGACTCAAAAATATGTGTCTAGAGAGTGTAAAGTTCTGGTGTGAAGCTAAACTGGAAACGTGTACGTACTTCACATGTCAGTTTGAGCTTTTGTCCTTTCAGTTTGAACATATTAACTTGTCCTCCTTTCTGCTTCCATCCCTCCTCCCCCCTCCTATCTAGGTTTCCTTATTCTTCTTCCTCCCTCAGATCTTTTGCTCGTCATTCAGGGGCGTAGGAGACACATAAAATCTGGGGGGATGGGGGGCAGGGGACACCTTGGGGACTTTGCATGGTAAGATGACACGATCCATCAGGCCAGGCCAGCAGCCGGACAGTCCATGTTGTGCGCCCTGCTGTGTGCTGCCCTACTGCTATACGGGTTGTTGCGTGCTTCTCCATCCCGTTACATAGCAACCGGGTTTAGGAAGTTGTCTCGGGTCTCCCCCTACCTGTAGAAGCCGTGATTCCCTAGGGAAAGGTTTGGCGGGCAGTGTCGCTCCCTGGCAGCAGATGGAGCGGGTAAAATATGGCCCTGTGTGTTGCGTGCGTGTAAATGGGCCAGCAACTAATGTCCCATAATGGTTGCCATGGCTTCTTCCCAAGGGTGTCAAAGTACTGTCCAAGTGGTTGTGTTGGCACAAAAAGAAACAAAAGTGGTTGTAATGAGCCCGTATGTTCTACCTGTGCAGTGTACCATGGCAACTGGGAGCGCTGGGATTTTGCAACAAGAGGAGCCTGGGTATGACAGCATGACCAGGGCAATCCAACAGCATTAGACCAGAGAGCATGGCACAGTAAAGAGTAGGTTGAGCTGCCCACCCCCCGCCCCCTGAATGGTGCATGTAAAATGAGAGGCACTGGCAATGGGTCAAGGACGAAGACTAGAGTCATTTGGGTTAAACGCAGGCAGTGTGAAATGGTTTGAGGGGGAATGGTGCCAGTAACAACGCAAAGATCACATAGCCCAAGAGCCTGGTGATGGAAAAGAGAACAGTTCAGGCAGAGTGTGAGGGAAAGGGGCAGGGGAGAAAATGAGAGCTGTATGCAAGGATTGAAGAGGAGTTGGGAGCCAGGATTATGTAATTGGACAAACAGAATAAACAGTCACAGAGGGAATGGAACTAACATTGGAGAAAGTTGTCCATGGGCGGATAATTCTGGGCAACAAACAGCTAATGAGGCCCATAATTCCACAACTCTGATTGGGTGGGCCACCATAAACATTCTGCAAAGGGTCCTAAAATATATTTGTACCTATGCTGATCCAACTCTATGTTCTAGCTCATATTTCTGTTTGTATTGGTCAACTGAGGCAGAATGTGGTGGCATAATAAAGCATGACTAGCCAGTGTTCCCAACCAGTAATGGCCCACACCCTGAATTAAGACGCAAATGCGGTGAGGGCTTTTGGTAGGTGCTGCACTGAGCACTTTATTGCCAGTATGGCCTTCCAAAGAATGCTTTATCACCACTATCACCCGATTTGTTTATGGCAAACAGATGCAAGCTAGAAGTGCAAACTTGTTTTTCAAAAACAAATACAACTACCCAAAGATGGCTGCCTTGGAGAATCCAATGTAAGCTTTATAAATGTTCCCCTTTCTTTTTCAATGGCAGTCACAGTGCTTGAGTTAATGTGGGTCAGGAGCAAGGGAGGAGTAAGCAAGCAGACATATGCATTTTGATTAATTTAGTTCTATTAATTCCAGATCTAGAAGGAAATGGAAAACAGGGGAAAGTAGGGGAGATAGATAGTGAGTAAATGCTGTTAGCCAACCAAGAAAGTGGGCTGGTTAAAATGGATAAAGTCCATGTCCAAGCACACTCTTTGGCTGTAGCATCCATCAATAGTGCTAATGAATGATAACACATGAGTCTGCAGGTAAATTAATGTATTCATTGGACGGGAATACATATTTCTCATGGATGTGTGAGCAACCAACCATTGTGAGGGCTTCCAAAAACAAATAATGGGAGATCGGAGGGATAACCCCCACACCCCTTAGATTTTTTTTTTTAAATAAAAGATTACAATTGTGCATTTTATGGCAGAGCTTTTTTGAAACAATGGGTAAATACCTATGAAACATACAATTGGTTGTGTGGGGTATCACATGAATACAATACACAAATTGAATGCTAGGTTACCAACAGTACACACGAGTATTGTTTAGTGCATTTCCGGATCCTTTTGCACACAATATATCCTAGTATTCTGCTAGTGTCAAAAGACATTTTCAATCTCCATATTTCAATATACACCAGTATTACAAAAATATGAACACACTCATGTTGGTATTGCCCATAATGCCAGTAATGCTACTGTAAGAAGAAAAGTTCACACTGGCTGGACTCATATATGGCAGTATTCCCACATATGTTAGTGCTCTCATGTAGGAATACTTATGATGGGTTGACCCATAATGTTGTTGCCACATCTTAGTTGTGCTAATTAAGGGCAATATCCTTATCTAATAAAACTCAAATTGCCTTTTCACATAATACCTCAATACTGCCATGTAACTAGATAAAAAAGTGTCAATGTTGGCTGTGGCAATAGTGGCCAGTATCTCCATGGAAGAACCCTCATGATGCCTTTGCCAAAATTGCCAGTAATATTACCATGCCATTATAAACATGTCCATGCATGTGATGCCACTATAGGCCATTGTCCCTCCTAAGAACACTCACATTGTCTTTGCCAAAAATGCCAGTATTATTGACATGACACATGAAGAAAGTATGCCCATGCTGCCACTGTAAACATGTCCATGCAGGTTGTGTACCATTTACCCATATAAGAACACTAACTGGTAGAACACTAATTTTGACTTTGCCCATAATGCCAGTAACATTGCAATGACACTGCATAAAAACATGTCCATGCAGGCTGTGCCAACACAGATAAGTACCTACAAGTAAGCAAACTCATGTTGGCTTGGCCCATTATGCCATCCACATTGACAGGCCTTGTATACAAATATGTTCATGCAAGCTATGCGAACATGGGCGATAACACCCTTAAGAACAGTCATGCTGCCATTTCCGATAATGCCAATAATATTGCCATGTGTATACACTGGAGGGTAAATCCCCTACTCTGTGGGGGTCTGGGGAAAAAGTACAACAAGAAAAAAATAATGATGACCCCACAGGGTGTAAAATGCAGGTGATATGGTATACCAATTACCAATACTCACCTCACTTTTTCCAACCTCAAAAAGCAAACAACTGGTATACCACACTGTAGCATACAGGAAAAATGCCACAGGCTAGTCAACAGGTCTAGCACAAGGTTTCCCTTGGAGGATCGCTCTCATTAGGGCCTCCTATTTTCTGGTTCCAAAGAGTGTCCTCATTCACTCTGGCTCTGTGTTTTTTACCTCTAGTTGGCAAGTGATCATATCATCATTGCTATAGATTTAACACTTGAATATTGACCAGAATCTTAGCTACAATTTTTCATTATTTTAATAGAAAACATAAAACAACTTTTGGTGCAAAAACTTCATTGACATTTTGCACAAAAATTATCATTTCTCAAAAGATGCATTATTTTGAATATAATCCTTTGATCAAAATATCAACATTTGAATTAATCATGCACCGTAGAAGACAATAAAAAGTTAAGTACACGTAAAGCGAACAGACCATACAAACATTTTTGACAAAGAGACCCCATAAATCAAAGTTTTCATTTGGACAAAAAAGTTGTGGATGAACACAAAAACAGTATATTCTATCCCTATGGCAAAAGGATATTATAACATTATTTAGTTTTCATCATCTTTTGAATTTACATTGCTTAGTTTTCAACCTATTTTGGTTCTGAAAGTCCACATATGTATTCGCCAAAGGACCCCGGACAAAAAGAAACAAAAAACCAATTATTGTTCCTTTATGGGGTTTTAGGAGTAGATAACTAGTGTAAACTAGACTTATATATTCACACTAGTCTGCTGTTTCTTACAGTACTGCTCATAATATTGCCATGTCACATAAAAAAAAAGATCAATGCTTGTCCACGTTTACCAATCACCATCCTCTCGCAAAGTGCCCTTGCACCAGCTCCTTCCATCACAGCCCGCAACCCCCGATCTCTTTTCATCACATCACAAACCAACATCCCAACACAGACTAAATCTCACTTGAGAATTCATAATCACACAAGTTCACACACAAATACTCTAACACAAACTCACACTTGAACACGCACATATGCTCTCACCTAGGCCCAGACTGGCCTATAGGGCAATAGGCCCATGGCTGAACCAAAAATATAAAATGCTGGTGTGGGCCAGTTGTTGGTCAAAATGGGCCTCTTTTTTGGCCAATATTGGCCAGTAGATGAGTTAATTCACTCTGCAGCTAGTAGTTTTGACCAGTGTTGCTGAATAAATATTCATTAAATTGCATAATTTGCATCACACGTTAACAAAAAACTCCTCCTTGCTTAATATTCAAACTGTGTCACGAAAGGAATGAATAGCAATTTGCAACTGTGGGCCACTTTTTCATTGTTGCCTGAGACAATTGTATGGCCCAGTTCGACCCTGTTCACATCGCACATTCATACACCATTATAACACTTGCACATGAACAGTATTGCGTTCTCTCACAGAGACAGGCACACACACATTTGCCTTTGTACTTACCATCAGGCCACAGTAGCAATTGCTTCATCGAAGGGCTTCGAGTATGCATGCACAGTACACACAGGTGAGGGGTCAGGTGCCTCCCTTCAGTCCTCCATCGTATCACTCTGAATCAGACTGGGGGATGGGGAGTCAGCAGGGGAAGGGAGAGGGGTGGGTGAAGCCATTTGTTTCCAGCCAAGGACAGGATTTCCAGTGGCCATTCTGGGAAATGTGTTGTGCAAGCAGAAGTACTTTTAGCCTGCAGACAGTGTTCATAACTTGTACTTTTGCAAGCTGACGGCTGCAGCCTGCAGACGTATTTGTACATGCTGCATGATGTAGCTTCAGACAGTGCAGACACGGTGCACTGCACTGTGCACATCAACACTTACATATTCTGGGGGGGGATACATGCCATTATATCCACCCCACTTAAAATTGTGGGGGGATTTGTCCCCCCTCAGCCTCCCATGTCCTACGCCCATGTCGTCATTCACCTTCCTCGCTCTGCCTTCTCCTCCTTCCTACAACCTTCTGTACCCCTCAATTATTTTCCTTCCTCTTGACCTTGCCCTATTACCACACCTTCAACTCCCTGCTCACATCTGCCTGCTCCAAATGTTGTTCTCCACTCTCCTACCGTCATCCTGCTCATGTCACTCTCTTTCCTCCTAATTTTACCCTCCTAAAATACCTTCTTCTCCTTGCTCTTTTCTGCTTCCTCTGCTCTGTGCTCCATGTCGATCACCAAACCCCTACACCGACACCTCTACTCTGTCCCCCTTTTATATTCCGGACCACACGATTGGGGTCAATGAGGAGCGCCTGTGGGAATTCATTGTTCAGGTTTGCAGATAGGTCCATGGTGTATTGCTCGACTCCAACCCTGGGGTCATTACTAGTTTAATTAATGATGCTATGAGACTCATGACTCTGTAGGCCAAGGAAAGTAAACACTAAGCCGCCATCATGAAATAGGGTGGCCGTGCCCTGGAGTGGCCTGGGGTGGCACGTGCTACCCCTGGAATCTGATTGGCCACCCCAGGTGCTACCCAATTATCCTAAACTATAATCATTGTGTGTGTGTGTGTGTGTGTGCGCGCTCGTACTTCATGCTACCCCATGCATAGGTCAGTGCCCCACTTGGGCCACCCCGATCCTAAAAGTGTGGACACGTCACTGTCACAGTGGTTGCCTGATTCTGCTGCAGCTCTGCCCCTCCACACTAGCACATCTGTCCTTCACGGCCCTTGCTGCTTCCAGTGTGTCCAACTTCTTGGGTAAGTGGAGGATCGTGATCCACTCTGCAGGACGCTTGTCTGAGTTTCTATTTCAGACTCACAGGCCACAGTCGGGATTAGCGTGTGCCCATTGTCTACCGCAGCATACGGAACTTCTTGGAGGGGGTGGCATCTAGGCCAGGGAGGACATCACACAGTGGGTGGTTACACAGCCCCTAATGTCTCTTTCACCTCACCTCTCAGCCCCACACATGGAACTTCTGCACAATACACATTGTATAGAGCCGCCCACTTTCCCCTCTGCCATAACAGATCTTAAAATTTAACTCGACGAATCTATGTTTTCTGATTAGCTTTTATCCTGCTGAAAGCTAAAAATGTTCAAACATGGGCCTACTGCTTTCTCTTGAGAGTTTAATGATGTAATATAATAAGCATTTATACGGTACCATTTACTAATATAGTTGTCTCTCGGCACCAAAGTTAAGGTAAAATCTTACTGTTGTTCTATCCAACTCTTTAAACAGTCTTTCCTTGTCCCTGTTCAGTGCAAATCAAGCCCTCGCCATACTTGTGGAATTCACATGGGTATCAATCCTTTGAAACAACAACCTAGGTCCTAAGAGCGCAAGTTGTGTTTTAATCTGCCTTAGCGATAGGATAGCATAAAAGCACGTAAATCTGATCAAATCCAGAAATCCACACCCGTGTATTGTCCCGTGTGCTGTCTCTAAAGGAGCACTATGAGCAACACCCAATAGTTGGTCAAGAAGCATGTTGACCCTCATTACAGTTTTGCCGGTATCACGCCTGAATTACTGACAGGATACCAGAAAAGACTGGTCTCAAATCCAAACTTCATCTTGCAACTAAAGTTAGAGTGACCAGATGTCTGGGTTTTCTCGGGACAGTCCGGGGAAATCACCCGTCGTCCGGGGGTCCCGGGAGTTTTTTTTTTTATTACCCCCGTCTGAGGTTTTGGTCATGCTCCCTTTTTTTGCCAGGACCCGATTTCGAAATCCCGAAATCGGGTCCTGGCGCAAATCTTTTTGTGCGAATGGGGGCGTGAAATGCTTTTCACGCCCCCATTTCCTCCCCCTCCCTCCCCGGCGCTCTCCTCCAATGAGAGGAGTGTGCATGTTAACACACCCCCTCCGCGCCCCCCACAACAGACCAGCGACATAGAAGTAGGACTAAAGATGTATTTACCTTAGTCCTACTTCTATTTAGGTGGCCCGTCTGGGTTTCTTTTTTTAAAAAAATCTGGTCACCCTACCTAAAGTGTGTGATCCTGGGCAAATCAGTGTATCCTTCTGTGCCGCATCTGTGGCACATCGTGAACTACATAAGCCCTGTTTTTGCATCAAAATATATATATATATATATATGTACATATTCAGTGAAACAACATTGTTAAAAGGGACGTTATGGTTAAGTTGCGCTACTAAAAACCTATCAAATTCAGTAAAAAAACTTTATTAAAGGGACGTTATGGTTCAAAGTAAAACCGAAAAACCCCTGAAATTCGGCAGTTATGGTAAAATAAGCAACCATAACTCGCGCCACCGTGCACTGCTAACACTAACACCCAGGACATCAAAGATGACATCACAAATGTCATTGATGACATTACTGATGACATCACATGGCTGGCTCTCCCTTTTTTTCCTTTACTGACATATCTAAGCCACATAGTTTTCTTCAGTAACAGTCAGGAAGTAAACATTGAAAAGGTACTATATTTGTAGACTTAGGGTCAAGTCATATCATAAGAAACATATATATAGCGGAAGACACAGGCTTGAAAGAGAGCAATCCTTTCTGTGCATGAAGATAATCATTAGAGTTATCAGCACTTTCTCATAGTTTTATTTTTATTACTATACCTTCCCTGTATATGCTCATATTTGTATACATTGTACTTACACTCCTTTCTTTAGGGTTCACTGACATCATTTGATACACATACATACAGAAAGTAGCACCTTTGAAACAGAGCAATCATTTCTCTGCTTAAAGATAATCAGTTAGGTTATGAAGTCTTTCTGCTACTACTTCTGCTTTTTTGCTTACTTCTCTGTCCCTGTATATACTCATATTTGTATGTGTTGTTGTCTCTTTGTGTTTTGTCTGCATTAAGTGTAATTATGTATTAAGTGGGTCTTATTAGCTACTTATTACATGTTAGATTATGAATATTGCACTTTCATCATGTATACTGCACACACAGCCTAAGTATCTGCATGAGTTGCTTAGTATACTGGATAGAACTTCATAATATAGTGCTATTTATAACAATGCATTGCTAAATGCACTAATTAGCTCATGATATTTATTCAAATGATTCTTCACACTTTTTGGTCAACATTATAAGAATCCCTCCTACAGAGTTTTCATGAAAAATAAATGTACATGTGATGTCATCAGTGATGTCATCAATGACATTTGTGATGTAATCTTTGATGTCCTGGGTGTTAGTGTTAGCAGTGCATGGTAGCGCGAGTTATGGTTACTTATTTTACCATAACTGCCGAATTTCAGGGGTTTTTCGGTTTTACTTTGAACCATAACGTCCCTTTAACAAAGTTTTTTTACTGAATTTGATAGGTTTTTAGTAGCGCCACTTAACCATAACGTCCCTTTTAACAAAGTTTTTTTACTGAATTTCATAGGTTTTTAGTAGCGCAACTTAACCATAACGTCCCTTTTAACAAAGTTTTTTCACTGAATTTCATAGGTTTTTAGTAGCACAACTTAACCATAACGTCCCTTTAACAAAGTTTTTTTTACTGAATTTCATATGTTTTTAGTAGCACAACTTAACCATAATATCCCTGACTTTTTATACATGTAACATAGAACATACTGAACCCCTAGCTAGTGTTTTCGATGTCCGCGGACTACCGCCATGTCCGCGGACATATCGAAAATCTGAGCTTGGTGAATGTAAATTTAAATAGTGTGCCCCATTTCCCCTTTGAGGTTGGCTCTGAAAAGAGCCATTTTTTGGGGGAGGGGGGGGGTTTGCAGATGCTTGACAGACACCTGTTATTTAGTATTTTTTTTCTTACTTTACTCCTAAAATCTTCACATAACCTTCTCCAAAGCAACCCTTACATTCCAAAACAGAATGGCATTTCCCATAAAAGATAAGGAAATGCCATCTACTTTAAAATAAACAGCATTACTGGAATCAATATTCTCATTATTACAGAAGAACATACCAGCTCTAAACATGAAGGCACACATGCCTCGGTTGATTACACACCTAGCATTGTTTTGCTGAGGACAAAAAACTGAACTATTGTCCCATATTGCCCTATGTACTAATCCAGAAAAAATTACTTTGGCATTTGGAAGGATGTTCATTATTGCTTGAACCAAGTGTTCCAAATCTGCCAACAAAGTAGGGGCACTGACATAGCCCAAATGGAAAGCACCATAGTGCAAAACTACCACATGGGGACTGTTGATCCTGCCCATATCTTCACAAACTTGTACAATTCCCTGTACATTGCAATCAGGCACAGTGCTCCACACCACCTCCACTCCTTTAGCATCGAAATTATTTGCAACATGCCTGCTTTGAGCATACTGTTGTAAACCATGCACAAACATATCTCCGAGCATCAACACCCCGACTTTCTCCACTTCTGCCATCTTCACTACACACAGGGCCTCATTCCGACCCAGGCGGTAAGTTACCGCCTGGGTCGTACCTTTACCACCATGGCGTAAACTACGTTTACGCCATGGTGGTTGGCGGATTTACCGCCCCATTCCGAGGTTGGCGGGGCGGTAAGTCCCCAATCCCATAGGGCATAATGGGAGTGGGGAAGGCGTTAATTACGCCACCGTAAATTACGGTGGCATAATTAACAACAAGGTCCCTTAGCGCCATGGATTTTAACACCTGCTAAAAGCAGGTGTTGAATCCTCCATGGCGCTAATGGACCTCGGAATCAGGCGGTAAGGGTCGGCGCTGTTTACGCTGCCGTAAACCCCTTACCGCCTGGGTCGGAATGAGGCCCACAGTCTCTTTGAACACAAATCCACAACCTCAACATCTGATTGGCTGATCCCTTCAGTCTTCTTTCCATGCTGGATTTGCTGGAAAACCCCGGATGTAGCACGCCCTGTCCGCAGACCGCATAACTCTTAGACAGCCCTTCTACCATTTCCACTTCACTCTCTGTGCCATTCCCTCATTGGATACAGCTAAGCAGGCACACAATACGGAGAACGTCCTCAGAACACCCCCATTTTGTTTATTTTCGAACATTTTCAGGACACCGCGAGTGTTCTTAGAACACATTCAACTTGCCAGCGAACAATACGGACAACGTCCTCTGAACACCCCCATTTTCTTTATGTACAAACATTCCAGGACCCCACGAGTCTTCTTAGAACACTTTCAACTTGACACCAAATCCATTCTGCTTATTTACGAACATTTCAGAACAGCCGTGTTGTCCGCAGACAAATCGAACACAACAAAAGCGTTTAGCTCATAAAAAAAATACAACATTGCACCTATCTCATACGCCCCCACCCTCCCCAAACACTCTTACACACCAACACACTCCACTAAATACAATTTTTAATCCAAGTTTCACCTCGCTGTCCGCGGTCGTCCGCAAATGCAAGATGGCGGGCGCCACAGAAAATATGACGCGCTTCACGCACCATGCCGTCCAATCAGTGCAAACGTGGGATGTCCGTGGACATCGCGCAAGCCGCTCGGCCAATCAGGGCACTGTCCGCGGAGAGAACCGGGAAGTCCGTCCGCGAAGCGAACGGAGATATCACAAATCATTTTGCCTTACATTTTGGTCATTTAAAAAAAAATACTGGACGGATTTACACCACATTTGCAAAAGCACTCTTTCGGGTCCAAGCCCCCGCTCCTGCCGCAAATTTGGTGTAAATCCGTCCAGCGGTTTGGGCTGTAGGCATGCGCAAAGTTTTTTCCCATTATGTCTATGGGAAAAAACAAAAGTTTTGGGACCCCCCCTATAACTTTGCCCCCCCGGACCAAAGCTCTCCAAACTTTGCAAAACAATTCAGAGTGGGCATATACTTTATTTTGCAAAGTTTGGTGAGGATTCGTCCAGAGGGAGCAAAGTTATAAGCCGCCCAAAAAATGCTCTTCCTATGGAAACACCAACTTAACCATAACTACATGGACGCTATCGCGTCCATGTAATACATATACATATATATATATATATATATATATATATATATATATATATATATATATATATATATATATATATATATATATATATATATATATATATATATATGTATATATATGCACAGATAAAACTAATGATGTTACAATTGTTCATTTTTTTCGAGATAGTTAAAAATGTTGGCATGCGTGCATGTGCAGGTCATAATAACCACCCTTTTTTTACCCTGAAATAAGGCAATGGCAGAATTTTTAATACATAGGAGCAGTGTCAGAGTTCTCTTATTTCAACTGTAGACAGACATAATCATTTATATTTTAATAATGCAGATTGCGTTTTAAAAAACTAACATGGGCCAGTTAAAAACATAACTGCTAGCATGATTTTATTTTTCCTCTTGCAATTGTACAACCCTTCCAAAATGTGGGTATGGCTTCAATTCCTTTTTTTTCTTCAAACAAAGGTGGCAAACCTATCTGTGCCCCTTGTGCTCTTTTTAAGAAATATGCACCACTGAGGTGGGCTTTACTGGCTGTTATTGCCTCAATTTAAGCACCAATGTGAAGCAAGGACTTTAATGCTGACCATGGCACTTTTACTGGCTGGTAAAGCCCTGCACACCCTCCACTGTACAAATAACTTTAACTACCCTTGAGGAATTAGCAGGGTCCTTATCATCAATCAATCAAGAAATAGATGATCTAACATTACAACTGTCTGAATTAAAATCAGCCGGTGACCTTAAAACCATACTAGAAGACACTAACAGGAAACTAGACAGCTACAAAAGAGAAATTGAACAAAGGAAGATAAGAACATTTAGACAAGATACACTTGACTATGCCCGTGATATAGTTTACACGTGGCAAGAATTTTACAACAATGCCCGACCCGGACCAACAAGACCTCCTAGACAACCAGGACCACAAGGACCAACGAATAACAGTGACAGTAGTGACATCACGAGTGGAGAGCTAGATATTCGACAGCCACCAACCCAGATTGAACTGGGAAACGTACCAGCAGAATTAGCAGTTACATCTGATCAGCCAGAAACTAATTTTCCAACAACTTCCACAGCGCCTTTTTTAGGCGGAGGAAACCCAGAAGAGGCAAAAAGAAAACCACGACAAAAGAACAAGTAACAGAATCTATCATTCTCAACATTTCTTCAAAACAACTCACTAAAACACAAATTAACACCCTGAATTTGGGACTATCATTTATCCCGACCTCCAACACTAATAACTTTGAAGAGGAAGTCAACTTATTCAAGCTCATATGTAAAATGGAACTCAAGGTCTTTTTCGACTCACTTCCAGATCCCACAGTACAGCAGCAAAAACATGACTATCTAGAATTGAAAAACAAAAGTTCATTTCATCCACAAATCAATCATCCCGTGATTAACCTTTTTAAACTTAAAACCTCGAAAGACCTGAAACGCCTCAAATACAACACCTCTAAAAAAAGTAACATCAGAAAACATCAATTCAAACTGATGAAAGAACTAGCAGAGGATCCCACCCTAAGATTAAAACCAGCTGATAAAGGTGGAGCGCTTGTATTAATGGACACCGACTTTTATAATGCAGGCTGCTTGAATCTACTTAATGATCAGGGAACCTATTTGGTTCTAGACTCAGATCCCATTATTCCTATTAAGGAAACAATCAAGAAAACAATCGAAAAAACTTCTGAAATGGATTGGATATCTGATCATACCTGTGACTAACTAATGAAGCAATTTCCAGTAACCCCGGTCTTCTACGCTCTTCCAAAAATCCACAAAAACAACACCAATCCACCATTTAGGCCCATTGCGGCGGGTACCAAAAGTGTATTTCATCCGCTGGTGGTATACTTGGACCAGGCCTTACAACCACTGGTCCAAAAAACAACGACCTATCTAAAAGATACAGCACACTTCCTCAGACTTCTGAATGAAGTACAGATGAACAATCCTGCAGTGATTCTCTTTACACTTGATGTCAACAGTTTATATACCTCGATCCCACACCAACAAGGGATAGACTCACTAGAATGGTTTCTCCTCAAACACACAGAAATCAAGATTCACAAGCTCTTCTCCATATAACTAATTAATCTGATTTTGTTCAACAACTACTTCAGGTTTAATGGTAAATACTACCTGCAAACAGCCGGTACATCGATGGGCTCACCTGTAGCACCTTCATATGCAAACATTTTCATGGTCCACTTTGAAGAAACTTTTGTTCTGAGTAAAGACCCTTGGAAAAACAAGATCGGCAAGGCACAAGAGAGGAACTTAATCAATTCTTCCAATATCTCAACAGTTGCAACGAGAGAATCACCTTCACTCTAGAGATTGGGCAACCCCATATCCATTTTCTTGATATTAAAATGGAAAAAATTGGGAATAATCTACAGACCAGTATTTACAGGAAACCAACAGACTGCAATAGCACCTTACATTTTGACAGTTTCCACCCAACTCATCTCAAAGACAATCTACCATTTAGTCATATGCTCAGACTAAAAAGAATTACATCAGATACCACAAAACTCCAAGCTGAATACGAAGACATGAAGGAAAGATTCAAGAAGAGAGGATTTCCGGATACAACACTAGAAAAAGCAGTGAATCGAACTGAGCTATTGACAAGACCAGATCTCTTTGAAAAAAAACTCCAAAAAACTATCTCTAGACTTATCCACACTTTGAAATACTCGAGCCAAAGTTATCAAATTAAGCGGATCATTACCAAAAATTGGGATCTGATAAAATCAGACACGAATCTTAATAAATTGTTCCCGGAACTACCAATGATGGCCGACAAAAGGGGCAAAAACTTCAAGGACAGTCTGGTCAAAGCAGAAAAAAGAAAAATTACAGAACAAACATCTCTGAGAAAACAAAAAACAGGTACCTACCCTTGTCTACACTGCCAGCATTGTACAAATATAATTAAAGGTGATCACATTCGACACCCAAGCAATGGCAAAAAGATATTTCTCAAGGACCAAGCTACCTGTGACAGCAAGAACGTGATTTATGCACTCAGATGCCCTTGTGGGAAATATTATGTGGGTAAAACGATTCGAAAAGCCAAAGATCAATGGACAGAACATAAATCCAACATCAGGACCAGCAATGAAAAATCTCTGATATTTAGATATTTCTCAAGAAAATGGTCACAATACCTCACAACTGAGATGGGTGATCTTAGAAGTTGTTCACTCACTACCAAGAGGAGGAGATTTTGCTAAGAAATTAGCACAGAGAGAACTTAACTGGATCCACAGACTAGATGCAGTCAGTCCACATGGACTTAATGAAGATTTTTATTTGGGCCCATTTCTTTAAACATTAATTTTCCTCCTTGGCCATAGACTCCCCTTATGATGGAATCAGGAAATCATATTTCCTTTACCTAGGGCAACATTAATCTGATCCACTGTGACTTACAGATATGTGATTCAGACAATGACTATGATATACCTACATAGAATGTGAACTCATATTACAGAAACAGCCAGCTGTTTAATCATAGAATGTGAACTCATATAATAGAGACAGTCTTTTGTTGGATCATGGTACTAACTATGCCATGTCAATATACAGCCCTTAATAGATTGTGAACTCCACTCTGGAGACAGCACAGTTAACTATTGTTAATCATATTTTTGAATATGCCATGTATCATTACATTTATAGGTTATGATCCCTAACTTGTTCGTTATTCCATCACTGGACTATATATCTCTCAACGCTTAATTGATGAACTTCCAGAGCCTTTTGCTCCCTTACTGATACACTAAAATAATTGGCAAAAATATGTAGATGACAGGACATCGTTTTGCCTCCTTTATTGTACCATACCATCAGATCTAATATTACTTATCTTACAACTAAATAACTTTAGTGCTTTATTTACCCCTATAGTCATATTGAGTTTTACGTTAGGAACACGGCACATCGCCTGATCCCTTAGTTCGAAATTACACCTCTTTACCCTTATAAGTATCATAGGATTTACTCACCTTCTGAAGACTAAGGCCCTCATTACGACCCAGGCGGTAAGTTACCGCCTGGGTCGTACCCTTACCACCATGGCGTAAACTACGTTTACGCCATGGTGGTTGGCGGATTTACTGCCCCATTCCAAGGTGAGTGGGGCGGTAAATCCCCATTTCCCATTTTACCCTTCCCCATTCCCATTTTCGCCCCATAGGGCATAATGGGAATGGGGAAAGGCGATAATTACGGCACCGTAAATTACGGTGCCGTAATTATCGCCAAGGTCCCTTTGCGGCATGGATTTTAACGGCTGCAAAAAAGCAGCCGTTAAAAGCCATCCCGCAAAGGGAACCTTGTAATCAGGCGTTAAGGGTCGGCGCCATTTACGGCGCCGTAAACCCCTTAACGCCTGAGTCAGAATGAGGGCCTAATAGTTTTAACATTAATGTACTATCTTGTATGCACTTTATATACAAAATATAATGACACGCACATTGTCGTTTACATAAGCGACGTCATTCACGTTATCATGCGATGACATCACCAGTGTGACACATATAACATCGGCCATCTTGTGCACCTAAGCCACGGCGTTCGGGTGGATCATCTCCTGTTTCTCTCATCATACAGCTATAATCCAGTAAGTAGCTACAGGTGCTTCTGATGCAATACACCTCTAGATGGCTCCACCGCCTTATTATTACAGCCAAGCTACCATTTTATAACGGTACGCTCACTTTCTATTTACTAATACGTGGCATCCTCACCTCTAGGTCCACGCTTTACTCACTCTTATGTATGCAAAGAGTATCCCAATATCAACACCCATGGAAGGATGACGCATTTCCAATCCCACTGACATCATCATTACCGAATCCATGACTACCTTACTCGATGAATACAATCATCCACGATCCTTGTTTACTAGGAGAATACGATATGCTTTTTCTTCAATGCATCATGTGTACTATGTTGACGGTCCAGTACAGACCTATATTTGGGCTATACGGTTATACAATTTGTTGTTATCATTCATATTAACATGTATAGATAGCGTTTTAAACGAAATAAGAGTGAATAAGATGTATTACAGTGATTCTATAACATGTAGGCATCTCATGTATGCACAAGAGGAGTTATTACATAGTTGTAGATGGAAGTACAAGTTTGTATCACAATTTGGCACCACTTAGACAATCGGGGACCTTATAGATGGTGTAAGGTAAAACTAATCTACAACATTAGGGTTGAGACAAATGTAGAACTTTGAACTTTGAGATTAAGAAAACAATGAACTAAAGTATCTTGTTAATGTTTTGCTTCAACATGTTTGGTACTTCCGAATGACACACTTTGTTTTTTCTTTGGAAACAGCATTCTGACACAAATTATATATATTTCCTTTGTATTTATAGAAAAAATCTCTGATCATTGAATGAATAATTCCAGCCCCTGATGAAGAGAAATACTCTCGAAACGCGTTGGGCATCTTCATATCAACAAATAAATCATCTTTATGAACACATTTACTCAGAAGTCGGACCTTGATTATTGGGCTACAGTCCTTACTATCTAAATACCATATATGTTGTGTTAATACAACTATGAATACTCATTTTCTTTTATGAAAAATAAATGTATTGAGCTTTTGTTAGCCATAGACAGTGTGCAGGTGTCTATGTTTGACTGGCATAGGGTGACATAGTCCCGGCGTGCCAATAATTCAAGGTGAGCAAGCGAGGCGCCATGCTGCAGGTGATATGCATGAGGGGAACCAACAGAAGGTGAAAGGGAAGAGGGACTAGCAAGAGTGGGCTAGAAGAAACGAGAAGCCGCAGAGCAGCAATGTGTGAGGCCGCCAGGAAGTAGAAGGAAGATGGCAGGTGTGCAACGAAAAAGTCGTTGGGACAGGAGTGAGGAAAGGCAGGCGGTTTGTACGATGGAAGCTAGCTGCAGGCACGCAAGAAGAGAGCAGGTGCTGGGGAGCAATCACATTAAGGTGGGAGACAATCTGGCTAGCCTTATCATCCGCCAAGACCAGCCTCTCAGCCATTCACGAGCGAGGTATGCACCCTCCCAGGCAAAAGCGCCATAGTGCATAACAAATGTAGCCACCTGCAAAGTACCACTCCATTGCCATTACTACTATGCTAGGAAAAACTGCCAGTGCTATTGAAAGGACACATTACCGCTAGTGATATGACATCACCAACAGGAGTACATACCATCTGGGGTAGATACCTCAGTTGTTAAAATACAGCTGGTATACCACATATTTGTATGCTTTTCCGGCAACTACACATATCTCTGTTAACGTGCCCTGTCTCTTTAAGAGACAGGGTGGGGAGGAGAATCAGAAGGAATTTTCAGTATCCAGTTGTACGTTGAATAAAGAAGGTTGTTCCAAATCACTCTGGTGTGCATCTGTATGTTCTATGGACCATCCGGCCGTACAACTGGCGACGAGGCTGTCTCCAGTATGCCAGAGTCCTCCTCCTCCTGACACACTAGCAAATCCTGCTGCACCGTTTACCTTCCTACAGCCGTCCATGAGCCGTTCCTACAGCCTAGCCCAAGGCTGCTCTTGTGACCCCCGCCAGCAACGTTGCTGTCCTGGAGAGGACCGTGCAGGGCCCCATCCACATCCACGTGCACACCAAGTGTGTGAATCTGACGCTCCCGCACCAGTGATCCTGCACCCCCCAGAGGAGCTTGCACAAGGCCCTACCAGCACACGTGCGTGCGCCACAGGTGGCGCCTCAGGAGAAGGCCGTCACCTCCCATACCACGTGACAATCCGCCAGCGGTTGATACGTCCCACATGCAGGCGCACGTGCATCGACAGGTGGGTGAAACCCCTCCACTTCTGATCCACAAAAGGAGGGGTAGCAGGACAACGCAACCCATGCTACCCACGCCACCCACCCATCGACTAGCCCATCTGAAGCAAGCCCAGCCAGGCCCATTGGCTGCAGCACTCCGTGGCTGACTGACTCCCACCACCATACCTACCAAACTGCTAACCACGAGACGTTCCTGCCCATAGGAACCGCCACCTCCTCCACAGGGGCACCCACTGGTGGGCCATCAGCCCCAGCAACCACAAAGGACAGTCTTGCCTCCCTTAGCCCGCAAAGGGACACACTAACCTCCCTCAGCCCGTAAAGGAACACACGTGCAGTGGTAGTGACCCCTAGTAGACCCACGTGCCGCCATGAGCTCGCCAACTAACCCTGCTCCACAACCCCAAGCCACACATGATCCGCCCACAAGAACTACCGTCACCGTGCCCCTTTTCCATGGCCCCACAAGTGGACAAGTGGACAAGGGCCCGCAGTAGGTAGAATGGCTTGAGGACTTTAACAACTTCATCACAGCAGTGGGAGAGGAAAACTCGCCAAAGTTACGCAGCATGCTCCTCAATATAGCCGGCAATGAGGTCAAAACTCTGACTAAGACGATCCCTGTTGCTGAACAGATTGATTTTTTTCAGCACTAATCACAGCCCTCAACAACAGACTCGTGATTGAGCCGAACAGAGATTATGAACAGTACATGTTCAATCAATGTACCCAGAGAGGCGATGAGACGGTTGACAAATTCATCACTCGGCTGAGAATAAAGGGCGCGCACTGCCAGTTTCATGCGTTATCGCTGGATGAAGCCATTCCCCTGATGGGATGCACATCCCAGACACTCTAGAAACAATTGCTCAAGAAACCACTCTCCATTGAAGAGGTCAGCGAAATGGCCAGAATCTTTGAGAGGGTGGACATGCAAGCAACCCAGATGTCAGGGAGTACCGCACCCAAACAAGACAGGGGCGAGCTGATCGCAGCAGTCCAGCCGATCAACCCGAGGGCGGGAGACAGAGGCTTCGGAGGTGGATACCAGACAGCCTCCAGGATGCAGAGACAATGCTACCGATGCAGGATGGCATTCCCTCACTCAGGGACTTGTCTCGCACTCACCCAGAAATGCAGTAACTGCGGCAGGGAAGGCCACTTCCAGTCAGTTTACAGGGAAGGCAGACCTTTCACCACGCAGCGAATGTCGCAGGCACCCCACCGCAGAGTGTACAATCGGACCCTGAAAAGCCTGGGGTATCAGGCGCGCCCATACCAACAAGGGCCAAGACGATGCATGCAAGTGGTAGAAGACTGCTACCCCAAAGACGAGTGTCAAGAAGTTGATGCATACGACCTTCCCGAGAATAAGAGACAAATACGATGGACCTCCGCCATCGCACCAGAATCAATACGTAGCAGTACCACAAGGACTGGAACGCGAGAGTGACTTGTACGACCAGTATTCCCAGGAAGAACATGTAAATCTCATCATGGATGAGAGGGGGGCAAGAGAGGCACCCAGGATACCTGTTGAGATGAGAGGTGGGAAACAGTTCTGTTTTCTGGTCGACTCAGGAGCCACTGTGAATATCATGGGGGAGAAGGAACTCTTGCAGATACCAGACAGACCCACACTAGCACCGACCACGTCCAAAATTGTTCAATGGGGGGCCGATCTTCCCCTACATTCCATCGGCTTTTTCAAGCGCCAACTCTCCCACGAGGAACTTGCCACCACCACCACAATCATCCATGTAATACGGAGCCCTACCAAAGGGAGATGTCTACTCAGCTACCGCACAGCATCTAGCCTAGGGCTCATTGACATTCATGTCCAGGAAGGAGATACCATCCGCTCGGCTGTCCCCTCCTAGGCCACATAAGGAAGGAATTCCCGTTACTGTGCAAAGGACTAGGCAAGGACTAGGCAAGATGAGAGGTCCTCCCATCAAACTGCACGTAGACCCATCTGGCCGGCCAGTCCCCCAACACCCAAGGAGAGTAGGATTTTACCTTCAAGCCGTTGTATCGGACAAACTCAATCTATTGCTAGCCGATGGTATCATCGAACCTGCCACGGGCCCGACCCCATATGTCTCCCCTCTGGTAATCGTGCCAAAGGAAGGGGGACGGCTGAGAATTTGCGTGGACATGAGAATGGCCAACACCGCCATCAAGAGAGAACGACATCCAGGGCCACGAAATAGAGGACATGATCATCCAGCTGAATAAAGCAGTTCTTTTCTCCAAACTTGATCTCAACCAAGGGTATCATCAGATGGTACCCTGAAGCCAGAGGCATTACGACCTTCACCACCCATGATGGCCTTTTCAGCTACAAGCGCCTAAACTTCGGCATATCATCGGCGTCCAAAATGTTCCAAGAGGCAATCAGGCAAGCCATCCGGCCAGTGAAGGGGGTACTGACCTACAGTGACGATATCCTCGTATTTGGAAGATCACAGGAGGAACACGACACCACACTGCTTGCAACGTGCACCACTGTTCAAGGAGCAGGGCTGACCCTCAACAACGACAAATGCCGAGTCAGCAAAACCAAGCTGAAGTTCTTTTGACACATTTTCTCAGCAGACAGCATGACCCCTGACCCTGACAAGGTCTCCAGCATCTTCAATATACAAGAGCCAGGCCAAATAGCAGATGTACGACCATTTTTAGGCATGGCGGGGTATTGTGCCAGATATATCCCACACTACGCCTCCATCGCAGAGCTGCTGCGGAGGCTGCTACAAAAGGATGCCCCGTTCAGATGGTCAGCCGAATGTCAGGAGGCTTTTGACACGATAAAGCAGGCACTGGTGAAAGCACAGAGGCTCGCCTATTTTGACCCTGCCGGGCACACCGAGATCGTGGTGGACGCAAGCCGGTAGGGCTAGGGGTGATACTGGCCCAGACCAACGGAGTTGATGCACACCCCGACACATCAACATTCAAGCATTGCCCCACCCGAGTCTGCCTACTCACAGGCCGAGAAGGAGAGCCTGGCAGCGGTGTGGGCGTACAAAAACTTTAATAACTTTGTGATAGGGAAAACGTTCACCCTCATCACCGACCACCAAGCCCTGTTATAGCTGTTTGGTAACCCCAGAACCAAGATGCCCCCCCCGGATCTAGCACTGGGGCATCAGGCTCCAGGAGTATGATTTCGAGATCATCCACAGGCCTGGATGTGAGAACAACCCGGCAGACTATCTGTCGAGACACCCAGTTGGCAAGCCTACACCCAGGTTTGGAGATTCTGAGTACATCAACTACGTGAAGTTGAATGCACTCCACTTCTGATCCACAAAAGGAGGGCTAGCAGGACAACGCAATCCATGATACCCATGCCACCCACCCATGGACTACCGATCTCCCTTGAAGCCGTCGCCTCAGCATCAGCAACAGACTCTTTAATGGCCCTGGCGATCAGCCTGACAGAGAACAATAGGTGGAAGGACTTCAGACGTGCCGTAATGAACCACCCAGGAGCGTGCAGGGATGAACTTGAGAGACTGGTGAAAGTGCACAATGAGCTAGAAATAAATGATAAAACAATACTACTGAGGGGGTGCAGACTCGTCATCCCATTGACCCTCCGGTCTGACGTTATCAAGACAGCCCACGAGGGCCACAGAGGAGCGGACAACACGGAAAGACATCTCCGGTGCCATGTGTGGTTCCCGTTCATGGATGCAATGGTTGACCGATGTGTGAGAAACTGCCTGGCATTCCAGTGCACAGCCCGGGTGGAGGCCCCGACTCCAATCCCGGCTCTAATCCAACCGACACAGATCCCTGAGCACCCGTGAGAAAGAGTGGCTGTGGACTTTTACGGGCCCCTTGAATCGGGTGAATATCTGTTACTCTTCATTGATAAACACTCGAGGTTCCCCATAGTGAAGAAGGCGACATCCACAGCATTTACCCACGTGGTAGCAGTTTTCGATGAAGTCATGAGCGAGTGGGGCATACGCAATACCATCAAGTCGGACAATGGCCTGCCGTTCTGCAGCCATGAGTTTGCAACTTTTGCGAAGCACACAGGGTTTGTCCATCAGAAAATCACCTCCCGCTGGCCGCAGGCAAATGGGATGGATCAAAGGTTCATGGCCTCGATTAAGAAACCCTACAGAAGGCCCACCTTGAGGGCTCTGACCCTCACCAAGCACTCTGTCGCCTTCTGAGGGACTATCATAACACCCCTTATGAGGTGACCTATAAGGCCCCGGCGGAGTTAATGATGAAGTACCAGGTGCGCACCTGCATCGTGAGCCATCCTATAAGTCAACCAGAACCCGACCCTGAAGTCATCAGAAGGGATGCCAAGAGGAAGGAGCAAGCCTGAGAGGAAACAGATGAAAGGAGCGGAGCCAAGCCGAAAGAGTTTCAAGTTGGAGACCAAGTGTTGGTACAGCAAGCCATGTCCAGGAAAATTGACTCCCTCTTCATACCAAACCCGTTTAAGGTCATCACTGTAAAAGGGACTATGGTTGTAAACTCTGAGAAGGAGGCGACACGGAATAGTTCACTGTTTAAACATTTTGTTAAGAGGGAGGATGAAGGACCTACACTTCCCGACCCGGGTCCAGAGACCCGTGAGTCACCTGACGATCTGTGGATCCCTCTTGGATCGTCTCATCACCATGCAGAAGAGCCTACCGGCAGTCCCGGGTCGGCAGCAAGTAGTGCCGCCACTACCTGGCCTAAACGCACAATCAGGAGTCCGCCTCAGCTGGTCGAAGAATGTTAAGAGGAAGCAAGGACATTTGTCCAGGGGTGTTGTTAACGTGCCCTGTTTCTTTAAGATAGAGGCAGGGTCACGTGGGTTCTGTGACGCGGGAGCAGGGAGGAGAATCGAAATGGATTTTCACTATCCTGTTGTACGTTGAATAACAAAGGTTGTTCTAAACCCCTCTTGTGTGCATCCGTCTGTTCCGTGGGCCATACGGCCCAACAATCCTGAAGCGTAAATGACCACTTTATGCTCAAACCACTCCTACACAATCACGTGTGTATGTGTGCACTGTCCACACATGCCATTTTCTAACAACAGCAGTTATTTATGGGTTCTTACATTTATAATACCAGCCCAAACCTGTCCTTATTTTCGACAGTACATAGAGCCAACACCTGGTGGTATTTTATTCCATAACGGCACGCACCAGTGGAAATACAGATCTGCAGGCAGTATTTTTATCGCCATCAGTGGTAACTCAGTGAAACAAGTTTTACTTGCGGACAGCATTTTGTCCTTCTGTGATGGCAATTTATTTCATTATAGCCAGTGAGGCTTAACAGTCACCAGTGGCTTTGTGAGCCCGTTATTTAATGAACCCGTAGGCCCTTTAAGCTAGGTAGCTTTCTATGGGATGGATGGGGATGCAGATCTTACTCTTACACCAATAATAAGACTGACTCAGGAAGTTGGCAAAACATAACTGTTTTTAATTGCAATTGTCTAAAACAGGGAGTATAAAGGGTGTCAATGGACGGCCTACAGCATACGTCTCATCGCACTTCACAAAAAACATTACTTTTATAGCAAAAATTCCTCATACGTGACATCATACTACATGGCAAAATAAGCAAATCTACGTGAGATTATGGTGTGTCTACAGGGAACATCTAGGTATGCTTTCTACAGGGGGGTATCATTGTGATTGGATATCTAAGGTCAGGTGGACAGCTATGCCCACCCCTAGTGCAAGACATCTTCGCTGTCATGAAATACACAACGTTTCATTGGCTTTCAAACTATAGTGCTCTTTACTACATGGTCCTCTATGATTGTTTGGCACGCTTGTACCCTTCTGGAATATTCCACCTGGGGCACGTAAGCTTGTGCCCCAGGTGCTGAAGGGTTGGATTTGACCATGCCTCCCCACCCAATAAGCCCAACATCCATCATCACTTCTGTTGTCTTCCATTCAATTAGTCTTTGAATCGGCCTTGCAAGTATCACTGCACCTGAGAACAGAAGGGAGTGAGAGCATGGTCTTATCTTCAAGTCTCAGTGTCGCTTGCCCAATGTCTATTTTAATTTTACCATGTGACAGGAAACTGTGTTTTCAGCTCTTTCTTAGCATGTAACACTATTAGATGAATACATCTTGGCACTTCTAGTGTTTTTCCTTTACACCAAAACAGGAGCTCACCTCGCTTCTCATGTTCATTTAATCTTCTCGAATAGATAACCAGTTTCTTGGCTGCCCCAACCCTTGACACCGGGCCAGACAACCTTTCTCGAATCCTCCCTCGTCATCAGCTGTTTTCTTTTACTGCGCCATGCTTTCAGCTCTTCTGTTCATGGCGTCCTAGTTTGCTAAAATGCATTGTGGAGAATCCAGATTCTATACACATATATATAATGGCGGCACCGCCTTCAGTCTATTCAATACGTATAGCCAGCTTTATTATTACCTAGCCTACTTGCGTTTCAGCATCTGTACAATTATAAAACGACTTTGCATTTTCTTCAGTGCTTTCCACACGTGCAATCTTCATTTTGCTCGTGAAATGTTGCTCAATTCTTTACTTTGCCATCAGATTCTATAAGGTCTATATATTCTCTTGATTGGCATCTCTTCTGGGTGCATCATTTCTGCTTCATGTGACGTCACCAGTATTCTCTTTCATTCTCTGATCTCTGAAAGGAGTATTGAATGTATGCTTTCTTTGCTGTCTTCTTGCATTGTATGATTATTATTCTGATCACACAGAATCCAAACATGATCATCACCAGCAATGCTCCAAGGAACTTGAAGATATTTGCCATCCATTGTGTAACCCATGAGAAGATAGACACAAACCAGCTGTCATCTGCAATATCTTATACTTCAACCTCCATCTTGATGTGCAAGTACATCAGCATCGTTATGGCCTCAGTCAAGGTCCCTTTCTCCTCATCATGAGAAGGTATGAAAGTGCAACATGATTCTCCAATGTTGGCACAAACACCTCCATCGATAGCTATAATCATGTCCAGGACATATCTCTTCTGAAGAGTCATCAGTCTTATGGCTCTCAGCTCTTCTTTGATAGCGTTGAATCCCTTTATGGTAGTGTTGATCGTCTTCAGGAGCTCCCATCTGGTAATCTGTAACCATTTGGCATCCGTCATCATCTGGATCCCTGGCATGAAGATTGCTGCGAATACTGTTGAAGTCTGAACAACCTGTGTTAAGATGGAATAGAGTCAAAGGCTTCTATTGATTTAGCTGAAAGGTAGTTTTCCTTCTTTGTTTGATTGAGAAATTCAACTGATCTCCTCTTTCTCGGGTGAGGATCTGCTTTTGGAAACTTCCCAATGTTCAGGTCACTCTTTGGAATCATCAATGCTGGAACATGGATGTTCACTATAGAACCGAGCCCTCCCCAGTTCTTGGATAACTTCATGTAAGCTCAGTATCCACAGGCCCAGTAGTGGTCCATTATCACTACTGTTCCATCTTTCATTCCTGGTAAATCGAGAATTCAACTGCACTGCTGATTCATTCCAATCTTTCTTGTGTCATTGTTTCTGAAACATAGTTCTGCAGTGGCTATAGGCACTATCTGCAGCAGGCCTCCTTTATCATCAACCGATGTCAGCAATTTTGCAATCTTCGGCCACTGATGTTTGCATTCTTTCTCTGCAGTGTTTATAATTGGCTCATAGTATACTGTAAGTGCTAATGCCCTACATACGATCAGGCATTCCTCCCATCCATCTGGAGAAAGCACTGTTCCCTTTATTTGCAGTTGCCCTCTCTTCTTGCATCTTTGTATTTCTTCATCATTTTCTCCTTGACAATTCAGCTTCTGTTTATTTCCCATCTGATTCCTGCTCCCTTCATTCCAGGCTTTTCATATTTTATCTCGTGATCTCTGGTGTGCGCTCTCACCCTTGTCTTCAAATCTTGCATTCTGGAGCTGTCCACTTAGTTATCCATACCAAGGATGTTGTTCGACTCTGGAACTGACCTCTCGTATGGCAGAGTGCAAGGTGCATTAGGCAATGAGTTTCTGGGCTCCTAATTCTATAGCTATGCATATCTTGGAATTCCCCATAGCATAAGGTAGGAGAGCGCAAACATAGCAAACTCTCTTTGGATGTCCTTTTTCCCACCTCTTCCATGTGTTGACACCACAAGATATTACTGAAATGTGCTGTACTGTCTAGATAATTATTTAACTCATAATCATCTTCCCTTGTGCTTCGGCTGTGTCTTGCTCTTGCAAGGAAGGTGCATGCAAAATGCTCATGAAGTACATCAATAAGGGTCCTTCCTACAGGGGGAATCATAGGAACACTTGTCAAAGAAATGGGTGCCCTTACATGTGTCACTGGTGTAGGGATAATCACAAATGGCCTTGGTCCCTTTGCAACAGGTAATTCTATGGCAAGACGGAGGCAAGCATTATGCTTCATCTTCCCTTTATTCTTACTCTCCAGCATTTTCAACAAATTACAAAGTTTCCATCTTTTCACTGAAATAAACTTTTTTTTTAATCAAACAAACTACATGTCCCATCAGTCTTAGGTCCCTGTAACCCCAGTGTCCTGGTCACGTTACCTAGCACTTCCTCTTCCTGTGCTCCTCTTCTTTTCCTGCTCTCCAGTGATAAGTACCCTTCTAACTACAGCTCCGTAGTACATAGAGTGTGAATGTATATGTAAAGCAATACGAATATTTTGATAAGTTAACACATGGACTAGAATTGTTTTCCATGATGCACACAGCGCGGGGGGAAGCCGTGCAGCCTTTTTAGACTTAATACTGGTCAGACGAGCTGGCGAGCCTCTGAGGTGCCGCACTACTCAGCACCTCACCGGCTCACCGGTTGCCTCGTATCATTCGTTTCACTGTCAATGACAGCAAGCAATCAGCCCCCACCATTGCAGGGGCAGAGCAAGCATAGCGGGAAGGGTCTTCTCCCTCACAGTGGAGACTTCAGCCCCCACTGTCACGGGGGCGTGGCTTCCCAGCAGTGAGCCGGAGGAAAGCATGACAGGACAATGGGCAGCAAAGAGCCCCCTCCCTCGCATGGGAGGAGTCAAAGCGTAGTTTTCACTACGGAACGGCTTTGACCGTTAATTGCAGTACAGAGAGTGTCAGAGAACGATTGAAAGAGCCACGGAGTAATAAAAATTGAATTGAGAAGCATGTGGAACAATATTTAGCTCCAAGTTAACGGCAGGAGCACATATTACAGCCCTACATTACCACAAACTGCTTGGCAGTCGAGGTGCAGCCTCATTCCTATAAAAGTGAGTCAGTGGACGTGCCACTACAACTGATAAGGTATTGACAGGCACCTAACAGCACAAAACCATGGCAGAATTTGAGTGGAGTCAAGAGGAGCAGAAGGCAGTGCACTCAGAAGACCTGGCATATAGCTTTAAAGAGGTGCTGGGAGACTCACTCATAGAGGCAGTGGCTCAAGAGGTCAGACCCCTACAAGATAGACTAGAGACAATAGAATTGTTTCTGAGCCAGAAAGACATAAGCACTGTACTGAGGGCAAGCACGTCCACAAGGGTCACGCCAGAGGACCCACAGGGGTGTACTGAGGCCTAGAAGAGCAAGAACTCTTCTGACCCCCCCGGGCCAGACAGAAGGGGTACCAGGAGCCCCATATGCTACCGACGCTTTCAATAAGCTATGAGAAGCCTTCATTAATAAGTCGGGGGTTTCGAACCTTGAGACCCCCTACCCAGGGGATGAAAATATGGGCGAGATGGAAGAAAATGTTCTGGAAGAGGAACCCGTACACTCTCCAACCTCCTCACAGGAGGAAGCCGATAAGGAAGGGAATGAAGGAAGCCTACCTCCTCCTAAGAAAAAAATGAGAAAAGTCAATAACTTAGAAGAAGAGGATATGTTTCACCCAGAAGACATCCAGAACCCAAAATCCTCCGAATGGATGCCATCCCCGAAGGTTGCAAGATACATGATCCAAAGACTGCGCAAGGTGCTGGAGAAAGAAGTGAGGCAGAGAACGAGGGCGGAGTGCCCAAAGCCAGAACTGCCGGGGAAAGTGGCAGAAGCTCCAGAGCTAGACCCTAAAATGCTGGCCTTCGTAGCCAAATCCAACAGATACCCCAGGAAAGGGATCGACCGCACATGGCGAAGTTGTCAGGAGAAAGTCCTAGATTTAGCCGGGCCACTGGTGAAGATCATGGATTTAGCCGAGTGAGCGAAAGACACAGGAGCAGTAGACCCAGGGTTCCTGGCGAACTGGTCGCAGAGAGCAGTATGCCTCTTTGGGAACGCCAACTGTGCTATATCATCCGAACACAGACGAGGGCTGTTGCTCAAAACAGACCCTAAACTGGGAGACTTGTCATCGTACGAAGCGGGCGAAGCAGCTCAAGGGCTGTGATTCGGAGAGACCTTTGGGAAGGAAATGGGGAGGTTTTGTACGGACCTATACCTCCCTAGAGAAGGCTCAGGCCTCCATAAAGAAAATCTTCCCTGGAAGAGTTTATGGTGGGACCGGGCCAGAAGGCGAGCGACCGGTCAATACCAAACAGCCAGAAGACCTCAATCCAACAGAGCCCAGTACTGGGAAAACAGACAACCAGATACCTTCTCCCTACAGGAAGGCGGAGCAGAGGCCAAGAAAGAAGGCAGAACTTCCCCACAGGTGAGAGTTTTCACTTATCCACCAGTAGGGGGGACAGCAAAGTTCTGGGAGAACTGGCGCGCGCTTTCCAGCAACTCTTGGGTTTTGCAGACAGCCAAAGGCTTGCACATAGAGTTTACATAGACCCCAACCCAGTACCAAACCCTGCGCCCGCTAGTCTCAGCAATAGCAGAGGAAGACTTACTGTACGCAGAGCTGCCGAGTCTAGCAGAGAAGCAAGCTATCGAACCATGTCAAACAAAGCCGAGATTCATAAGCAATATGTTCCTGGTTCACAGGAAAGACAAAGTGAGGCCGGTGATACATTTAACAGACATGAACAGCTGGGTGGTCTACAACCATTTCAAGATGGAGGGTACCCACCAGCTCAGACAGGGGGACTGACTGGCGAGAATAGACCTGAAAGACACCTATTTTACGATATCAGTACAAGAAGGTTACCACCCCTTTCTAGCGTTCGACTGGGACGGGCCATTATGGCAATTTGCAATGATGTCCTTTGGACTGGCATCGGCACCATGGGCGTTTGTGAAACTCATGAAGCCAGTAGCCGTAGCGATCAGGGAGAAAGGGATCTGAATAATGATCTATCTAGACAATATACTGCTGATGGCAACCAGCAGAGATACACTCCTCTATCAGAGAAACTGGGTGGCGAACCTCCTGACTATCTTCAGGTTTTAAGTGAATCGAGAGAAGTCGGAGATGAGACCAGCAAAGAGGATAGAGTTCCTAGGGTTCGTTATAGGCACCAGGACAGCAACTCTAGAGCTCCTCAACAGAAAAATAAGAGCTATAAAAAGAGAAATAAGAATCTGTCTTAGCAAAACAGTTATCTCGCTGCGAACAATAGCGCGAGTAGTAGGCTTGTTGGCAGCGTCGATACAAGCGATATTCCCAGGGCCACTGCTTTACTGAGCGCTCCAGTTGCTGAAGATAAGACACCTACAGCAGGGCTTACGCTACCACCAACTGGTGCCCCTAGATCAGGAGTTCAGGACAGAGCTGGAGTGGTCGTTACATAACATGGGAGCATGGAATGGGAGGGCCATCTTTGGCGACCGGCCCAACATAATAATAGAATCAGATGCCAGCAGAGCAGGCTGGGGAGCCCATTGCGGAGAGCTTCAAACAGGAGGCAGGTGGAGTGCAGAGGAACTCAGACTGCACATCAACTGTCTAGAACTGTTAGCCGGATCATTTGCGGTCAGGGCTTTTACGAAAGACAAAATTATTAGCAGAGCTAGCCAAGGATTTCTGGCGCTACTGCCTAGAGTCAGGGACCTCAGCAGTGGCAGAATACCTGCCAGGCTCGCTGAATGTAATAGCAGACTGGAATTCCAGACATCAAGCAGACTCCAGCGACTGGATGCTGGACAGAGAGATCTTTCAAGAGATAGAAGAGAGCTGGGGACCAGTCCACACAGACCTGTTTGCATCCAGACTGAATGCTCAGAAGGACAGATTTTGCATCTGGAGGCTGGACCCAGCAGCAGAGGGAGTAGATGCCTTTCTCCAAGATTGGAGAGGAGAGATACTCTACGCATTCCCACCTTTCATGATGATGAGCAGGGTTCTGGCAAAGGTACGCACAGAAGCAGCAAATCTGATTGTAGTAGCTCCGATATGGAAATCACAAGTATGGTTACCGGCGCTCATGGAGCTAGTGACAGATTACCCGAGAGTGCTACCCCGAGGAGAGAAGTTTCTCTCGGACCCAGTTGGGTCGTTTCACCCTCTGAGAGTGAAGGGGACACTAACGCTGATGGTGTGCAAGATAGCAGGAGATGCTGGAACCTCCAGGGAATTTCAGAGCAGGCTGTGAGCCTCATTGCTGAGTCATGGGCCCCTTCAACTAGAAGGAGCTACGACGCAGCATGGAACAGATGGTCAAAATGGTGCAAAAGGAGAAGTATTCATCCCGTTTCTGCCCCATTAATTGAGATACTGAATTTCCTAGCAGAACTCTTGCAAGATGGGAAAGCCTATAGAACTATAGGAGTGTATAGATACGTAATATTAGCAGGTCACACGCCCATAGAGGGAGTGCCAGTGGGAGAGAATCTGGCAGTAATTCGACTTCTAAAAGGAATAAGGTTTAGTAGTGCTAAAATTACTAGCAGAGTGGCCCAGTAATAGATACCTGTTGCTAGAAAGATTATCTGGAAAGTTAGCAATGCTATTATATTTGGTATCATGTAGGAGAATAGCAGACGTCAGAGCGCTAGAAGTGAATAGAAAGGTATATGGGCCAGATGGAGTGACATTCAATCTGGCCAGGAGAACAAAGACAGACTCCTCCACGATAACTTACCCTTACATGCAAGAGCATCCAAAGAGGTGCATGGCCGCATGCATAAAAGAATACTAGAATAGACCAGCTGAACTGAGACCGATGGGGACAACCCAATGTTTGATAGTGCGCAGGAAGCCACATAAAGGCCTAGCAACAGCCACCATAGGTAGATGGGTCAGAGAGTTTATGAGCCCAGCAGGCATAGATATGTCAAAATGTGGGGTGCATTTAATTAGGGGCGCAATGGCCTCGAAGGCACTAGGGCAAGGCGCGACTTTGCAAGATATTCTAAAAGCAGCTGATTGGGATATTGATACCACATTTAGAACATTTTATTTTAGACCAATTAATACTCTAACAGAAGCTGTGGTAAGAAGCTTTGAACAAGCATAATGCTCGCCTCCGTCTTGACATAGAATGAAGATTCCCCCTGATACAGCGCAGGGAGCTCTTGATTCTATTAAAGACAAGGAGACGAGCATTATTTTCCAGGCCTAAATACACAGGAGAGGGGAAGAGTATTGATAAATTAATCTGTGCAATGGATTTCAAGATAACCTATGTGTATTCCTTCCTGAATAGGGTGTGTATCTGCCACCCTAAACATTTACTGTTTTTTCTGCCATTAGCAGATGATCAGAAGAACGGTTGAGTTCGACCTGGAGGTCGCAAGTCCAGTCCGAAGCCACAAGTTGGAAGGCGAAAGATCGACTTGACAGAGTAATCAAAGTTCAGAGACTATTTTGGCCTTGTTGGCGGCCTAGTTTTAGTTTGGATTGCAGTTGGAAGCAGTCAAGAAGAGGAAGAGCACAGAAATAGGAAGGGCTAGGTCACATGACCAGGACAATGGGGTTACAAGGACCTAAGACTGATGGGACATGTCGTTTTTTTGATTAAAAAAAGAAAAAAAAGTTTATTTCAGTGAAAAGATACAAACTTTGTTATTTGTTGAAACTGCTGGAGAGTAAGAATAAAGGGAAGATGAAGCATAATGCTCACATCCTAGTCTTTAATAGAATCATAAGCTCCCTGTGCTGTCGCAGGGGGAATCTTCATTCTGCATATGTCACTGGAGTGGGAAGAATTAAAGGGACTCCTACTTTTCTTGGACCAATGAAATAGAGAGTATAGATTAGCAAAATCAGAAAAACAATAATAAATGCTGAGCACGCATACATTATGCACCAGTACATTAATCCCCACCTTTTGCGATTCTCCACACGTCATTGAGTTTGCTCACTTTCCGAAACTGTACCACTTCCAACATTCCTCATTGTGCCTGTGTACTGCTTTAAGGAAGGAACAAACCTTTGTAATCAGGAAACTCTGTTAGATGGTCAGGCAAATGCAAGATCTGTTCAACTATTGCCATAAGCAGCCTCCTGATTGCAGGGCCATTTTTAGGAAAGTGCCGAAAAACACGTATATTAGTACTGCGCCCAACAAGAGCATGATAAACTTGCAAAATAAAAATGAAAACAGCAAGAAGGAGCCTATGGGCATCGACATCAAATAGGACCATGGGTATCAACCAAAGAGAAACTCAGTGAGGAATGTATCGCGAAACTGCTCCCTTTTCCACTCGTCGAAATCGAATTCTAGATTTGGCATATTATAGGACTTTAACTCTTTCTAAAGTACAATTCAAAGATTCCTGTGACTCAAGAACTTTGCTTAGCACCCCTGCTATAATATCTATAAAGAGTGTCTGGGGTGAGCCACACTCCAAATGCACGCTTGCATTTATTTAATCAGCAACCTTAGCGTCCTTCTTCCTCATCATTGATTGAGTCTGAATGTGCTGAACTTCTTCTTATCTTGCTTCCGAATCAATGGTTGGGGGTGCATCAGTCTCACCAGCACACAGTTTTACATTGCCCAAATGTATCCATGCACGTTTTTCTTGGACTTTTACTGCTGAGAGAGTAACGTCATTCACAATGTAAGGAGTACTAAAACGGGGCTTGTGCTACTTCCTTGTGAAGTTACGCACTAGGACTGAATCTCCCACAAACAGTCTACGTGCAGGAAATAGTTATTGAAGTCTGGTTGCTGAATGGTCTTCATATATGTCCCGAGACCGACACCCCTTGCGCTTCAGTTTATCTGAAATGACAGAGGTACTAGCGGTCATACATGTCAAATAAGTATGCAACTCATTTCCTAACAATTCTGCAGTCTTCTAGGCATCACTTCTGCTCCTCGATGGAGGAGACAGAGGCCTTCTCATTTGCCTCCCTGTCACTAACTTGTGGGTTGTGAGGTGGTGTCTGACCCAGGTTGATTCCTTAATGCATATAATGCTAGGGGCTGGCAATAAAGCCATCCCTTCTTCGGTGAAAATTTGAGTTTAGCAATTCTCTCTTTGAGAAGACCGCTGTGTCTCTCACATATTCTGTTTGCTTGTGGGTGTGTTATGCTTGAACTAAAATGGCGCTGGTGTGCAGTGCATTCTGGGAGCGCTCGAAGCCATGATGGATATTTACTTCATGCCGCAGTGAAAAGCTGCACACATTTTGCGGAGTGTTACATTCATGGTGCTGAGAAAAACATGCTTTCCAAACCTGGTATGCGGTCAAGGACATTTCTGCTGGGAAAGCTAACTTTGTTATGGTTTGTTACTGTTCTCCGTGGAGCGTGTTTTTAGAGGAGGGAGGCACTCTGCTCCTTAAGGGTGGCTGTTGATTGACCCAGCTGGCAACCAACGGCTGTTCATCAATGCGCAAGTGCCATTTCCAGAAGGTTTGAGAACTGCCACCCCTTTTCGGAGTGTGTATATATGCGGAAACCCGCAGGTGGTCAGGTGAGACTTCAGCTGGAGGAGGACGCTTACGTCCGCATTCCTGTGAGCTGTAGTGCTATCGGCCTGGCTGTTCCCGGGGTCTTCCAGCCACTTCTGGGCGAGATGAGGAATCCAGTTATGCTCACGGTGATGTATTTCCTTTTGAATTCTTTGCTTCTTCTGTGATTTATGTCTATATTACTTCTGTGAGTTATTTACTGGTTGCTTCTAAACTTTGAATAAATAGCCGTATAAGTGCTGATTATCTTCTAAGAATGTGTGGTTGCGAGTTATTGCGTCTTTTTGCTTTCAAAGTATTGGCTCTATAATTGCATTGGTGATTTATGTTTTTTCGTGTACTCTGGGGAGAGCAATACACATAGTTGTATAATCCCAAAATCTGCTGCATTTGCTTCACTGTGTGCGGTTTTACTGTTTTCATAATCGCCACAGCTCTTTCAGGTGTGACTCTCTTCCCTTCATGTGAGATTAACTGACCTATGTACAACACCTCTTCTTGACAATATTGCAACTTCTCCTTGTCCACTTTATATCCATTGTCTGCTAGAATAATCATTAACTGAACCGAATCTTGCCTGCACTCATCTTCTGTTGTGCTACAAAACAAAATGTCATCTACGTTCTGCAGCACAACACCTTTCAAATGAATATTGCCTAAGTCCATCTGCCAGGCCCTTTTAAAGATCGATGGAGACTCACAGTACCCTTGGGGCAAACAAGTGCTTTTCAGCTTAGTTTAAAGAAATGTAAATACAATGTAAGGTCTTGGGAGTCCTTATGCAACGAGATTGAGAAAAATACATTTTTCAAGTCAATCACGTGAAATATCATGCCTCTGTGGGGATACTACATAGTATCGTCGCCAGATTCAGAACTAAAGGAAACCCTGTCTCTACAATCTGGTTAATTGGTCTTATGTCCTGAATTAGTCTCCATGACTCTCCTTTCGATTTTTTTACAGGTTACACCCTGGTATTACACAGTGACTCTGATGTCACTAAAATACCTTGTTCCATCAGGGCTGATATAGTCTAAAAAATACCCTCATCTGCTTCTCGAAACATAGGTATTGTCTTGCTTGAGGTAAAATTGCGCCTGGCTTCCGCTTAATCCAGCTTAATCCTACCCTCCTCTAACCCCTTCAATAGGCTGGGTAGCCATGTCAACAAAATGCATACCCCATAAAGAAAGACTTCTGGCTCTAATGGCATTCCTCGCAGAGCCATTTGCCCTGTAATCACCAACATTAATTCACCCACATTCATATAATGTATCCCTGGAGTAGAACATACTATGCCTTCAAAAGTAAAAGAAATCGTCATATTAAGCTAAATCATTACATCTTGTCCCAGAATATTAACTGGTGTATGCCTTGAATACAATAATGGAACAAACATGTCACACTCTCCTATGGAGACTGGTAATTCATCAGTAAAAGGAGCTCTGCTTGTAGCTCCAGAGAAACCTTGTGCATTCATGGCATTTCCCTACATTGGATATTTGCCCTCTCCTATACATGAACGAGTAGCCCCAGCGTCTACTAAAAAAGAAAAAGATTTGCCTCCTATCGTCACATCAACCCTTGGTTCCTCTTAAGGGTCTGGTGTCACCGATAGTACTGAACAAATCAAGTCGCCCTGTGATCTGTCCTATTGTGGGTACATACATATTCCTGTACCTGTAAGAGGACTTCCTTCCACCACAGGGACACCCCCTACTCTATGTGTCAATAACTGTCCTGTGTTTGCATTCTGTTGTATCTGCATAGGTGCGTGCTCTGACTGCCTGTGCAGCAGATTCAATGGTGCTTGCTGTGGTTGCAATGCCTGTTGCATTTGCGGCGCTTGTGCTTGATACACTGTCTGATCTTGGGCAAAACTGTCCTAGCTTCTGAGCTAAATGCTGGAGGATAAGCTGTCCCCCCTCTTGAGAACTGCCCATTCTGCAGATACCCTTGGCTTTCACATGTGTGTGCAATGTGCCCTGTCATTCCACATGTCCAACATATAGGAGGAGCTCTTCTGAATAGCGCTCCTTGGTTGAATCCCCCTTAAACATTCTGACGATCATTTTGCATATTTTGAAAACTGCCTTGATTATTCTGAAAACCACCCCTTCTTCTGCAGCCCATTCCTCTGCCTCTTGGCATAATCCCATTCCCTCCTTGGTGCATCTGGCCTTGATTATTCGCACTGTTTGCTGCATTCCCAGTCCCTCTCCGCTTGTCAATACCGCCCCATTCTATGGCATACTTTGACAATTTCTTCTGAACTAACTTGGCTTCCTCAAGTTTTCTAGCATCTTCCTTCTTCTTGTTTTTCTCTTGTAACAGCTGGCAGTGATGCGCTATAGTCAACTGTATTTCTGCCCATGGCTTCGCTTCCATTCCCACTAATTTCTTAAGCTGTCTCTCTACCTGTATCGCAATCCCTGACATAAAATGTGGTAAAATACTGCCACAGATTTTCCCCATGGCTCCTGTGTTTCAAGAGTCCAGCGTTCTTTAATACTTTGAATGTAAGCAAGCAGATCTTCGTCATCTTACGTGCCATAATTGCACCCATATGTCCGACGTATCAGGATATCAGGATACTGTACCCTGAGTGATCTCCAGACTGTACAGTTATTATATGGCACTCCATCGTGCGCTGTGTTTTGTGCTGTGGCACATGAGTAGCCTGCTCTCGTCCAAATGTCATCAGCCCTTTCCCCAAGAATGGCTGCTAAGAGACCCTTAATGTCCCCTATTGCCAGAGTATTTCCTTCTGTCATCATTTCTAGCTCATAAATCTATTTCCCCGCACATGCCATTAAACTGGGAAGTTTACACCTTAAATTATCCTTATCCATTTGTGGCCATTGAATGTACTACGGTCTGGCCCCTCCTTTCTCCAATAAAGGGAATTGCGTGAACTCAATTCCGCAATCGGCTCCCATCGTCTGCCTATCCATAGTGGGGACAATGGTTCCTGATCACTTCTACCTGGCAATGACTTCAGCCTCATATATGGTGGTGGCTCTCCCTTCTCACTTTGCGACCGTCCTTTAGGTCACTCTGGATATGCCATAGGATCTGGCGTCCTAGCTCATCTCACTTCCTTGTCTGTCTGCAGACATCCCTCGGGACAGCATTCACTTTCTCCCTCCTCCCCACAGAAGGTTTCTCTCTCTTTGTCTGACATATCTAGTCCCCAGCTAGTATGGCTTTCGTCCCCATCAGCCTTGTTTAAAGTCAGCCTGTCCAAGGACAAGGCTCTATGCTTGAGACTAAATGGGTATTTTTCTTTGCTTTGTGACTGGATGGCCAGTGATTGTTCTCCCTTTCCTCAGCTTCCCAATTTGCTACTTTTTCTTAAGTCTTGATAGGCTTTATTGAGTCTCTCCCCGATTCTCTTTATGTCAACATTCTCCTCTAGGGTTATCCTCGATGGTCCTGCCGTTGCTCCCTGCGACAGGAGGAACTCCCCTATATTGCCCCATGATATTACTGGACTCAGTTCAATTAGCTCTTTCTGAATGCGATCAATATCGTGTTCCCTTTGCCTTCTTTTTCGCTCAGTTTCTTCATCTAATTCTCTATGCTTTCTTGCTTCCCATCTAACCCTTTCCTCTTCTTGTCTTTTCTCTTCCCTTCTTTCATTCGCACTATGCTCTTCTTCTTCCCTTCGTCTTTGCATTCTTTTATCCCTTAATTTCTGAGCTTCCTCCTCTTCTCTCTTCTTTTCTTGCCTATCTTGTTCTTCGATTGCTCTCTGCCTACTTCCTTTGCTCCTCTGCCCTTTCTTCCTTTCTTTGCTGTTCTTCCTGATACATCTTTTCTCGTTTTTGGCTATTATTTCTCTTGTGCTCATCTTCTTTCAAGCTTTTCTCTCGTTCCCTGTGTTTTTTATCCTGTTCATCTTGATCTTCCTTTTGCCTAACCTCCTCGATACTTTTCCCATCGAGCTTGAGCAATATCTGTCTACCCATCCATTTGTTCTATGCGAGCGTTACCTCGTCAGCTTTCTCCTTTTCTCCTCTCCATCTCTCTCTCATTCTATGACTGCTGAGATATTCGGTCGTTTACTTTTCTCCTCCTTGTCTTGCAAGACCTTAAAGATCTCCTCCTTTCATATATCGGATTAATATATTCTGTCAGTGCTTTCAGTTCCTTTAATCGATGCAATCCTACATCTTTGGTACTATCGCTGTTTACTTCCTCCATACACTGATTAAGCATCCAGTCATCAGGAGGTGGATCTTCCCGCTACTCGGGGTACATTTTTCCATAGCTCTAAAATAGCTAACCTCTTCTCCAATTCCTTCCCTGTGTACGCAGCATGCAAGTATGTGGTCATGTGTTGCAAAAGCGCCTTTGACAGCGGTCCGTCTTGTGGCCATGACATGAACATTTTATCAGCTGTTTCCTTTACCCACTCAGCACGATACTGTCTGAGCTTGGGCGCATGTTTTGTCAGTGTCTTGCACAGATGCATCAGTGGAGTAATATCCCCCATTGTGACTAGTCTCAATTGACCATCAATACTTATCGTTAGTTACACAGATACATTTCAGAAAAACAACAAATATGAGCGCGCTCCAACCTTGCCGCTCCAAGCCTCTACTTCTTAATTATCTCAATCTATCTATTCAGTTAGCGCTGACAATGGCTAAAAATAGATAACCTTTTTATCTCTTCTTTAACCTCACTATTTACTCTTGTCACTCTTCGACACCTCTTTTCTATTACAAAATACACAAACAGGCTAGTCGACTTTACACATATTCACCATGGTACGTCTTTTCTCCTAGCCCCTAAAATACCCCGATTGGAGTTTGAGTCATTCCCTATTATAAACCTGTTTATGTGCCGCGTAATTAACCCCTTGGGGTTTTGAAATGACTCCGCCTAGACCTGCCTTGAGGTAGGAAACTGGGCTCTATAAAGCTCCTCGTTATATATTAAACAACCCCCCGTTACTTTTCTTTGTTACCACAATCCCATGCCCTTATTTTGCCAGTCCCCTTACTCTACTCACCATTCGTTCTTCAGCTGTAGGCCTTTGGTATCGACTCCCCTCCTCCAATCGACCACCGTCACCTTCAGTCTGCTCAGCACCTGTGGAAACCAGGAGGGATTTCATCAAAGAGGGACCCGCTCCATCTGTATCGATTTTCTTGCAAGAGTTCTATATCGGCTGCTCTCCACAGGAACCTTTGCGATCTTCCGGCTAAATGGCAGAGGGTATTCGGTTATCTGAAAATCTTGGGGTCTAATAAACGAGGGATCTTATTGAACCATCCTCCCTCTGCTACCACGTGAACCCTTAGGCCCTTTAAGTGAGGTAGTGCTCTATAGGATGGATGGGGATGCAGATCTTACTTTTACATCAATAATAAGACCGACTCAGGAAGTTGGCAAAACATAACAGTTTTTAATTGCAATTGTCTAAAACGGGGAGTACAACGGTCATCAACAGACAGCCCACAGCATAAGTCTCAACGCATTTCATAAAAAACATTACTTTTATACTAAAAATGTGTCATACGTGACGTTATACTACGTGGCAAAATAAGAAAACCTATGTGAGATTATGGTTGCTCTATGGGGAACATCTAGGTATACTTTCTATGGGGGTATCATTATGATTGGATCTCTAAGGTCAGGTGCACAGCTATGCCCACCCCTAGTGCAAGTCATCTTCGCTATCATGAAATACACAGTTTCATTGGCTTTCAAACTATAGGGCTCTTTACTACATGACCCTCTATGATTGGTTGGCACCCTTGTACCCTTCTGGAATATTCCACTCGCTAGCAGCACGCAAACTGGTACCCCAGGTTCTGGAGAATTGGACATCACCATGCCTCCATGCCCAATTAGCCCAACATCCATTATCACTCCTGCTGTCTGCCATTCAATTAGTTTTTGAAATCGGCCTTGCAAGTATCACTGCGCCTGAGAATAGAAGGGAGTGTGAGCATGGTATTATCTTCAAGTCTCGTTGTAGCTTGCCCACAGTCTATTTTCATTTTGACCATGTGACACGAGACCGTGTTTTGAGCTCTTTTGTCGCATTTAACATTATTAGATGAATAAAACCTGGCACTTCTAGTGTTTTTCAATTACACCTCAACAGGAGCTTGCCTCGTGTCTCACGTTTATTATATCTTCTCGAATAGATAGCCAGTTTCTTGGCTGTCCCAACCCTTGACACCGGGCCAGACAACCTTTCTCGAATCTTCCCTCGTCGTCAGCTGTTTTCTTCTACTGAGCCAGACTTTCAGCCCTTCTGTTCATGGGGTCCTAGTTTGCTAAAATGCATCATGGAACATCCAGATTCTATACACATATATATGATGGCGGCACAGCCTGCAGTCTATTCACTACTTATATCTAGCCTTATGATTACTTAGTCTACTTGTGTTTCAGCATCTGTACAATTATAAAACGAGTTTGCATTTTCTTCTGCCTGACATGGTCAACCATGCCATCCTGCTTGGCTTGGCTGACTTCTTTCCCATCCGATCGACCCTCCCAGGTCCAACTTGGCTCCTTCTTCTCCTCTATCTCTATCTCTATCTCTATCTCTATCTCTATCTCTATCTCTATCTCTATCTCTATCTCCATCTGTATCTCTATCTCTATCTCTCCTCTACCTCTACCTGTGGTCTTCCCTAGGGGTCTAACCTCTCTCCCTGCTATTCAACCAATACCTGGCACTTCTTGCCCACAGCGTTGCCGTTCTTTGCCCCAACTTTCAGTCCTATGCGGATGACACACAGCTCATTTTCAGGCACCCTTTAGCCACCTCTTCTCCTTCTCTCATCTCGGACTGTCTGTCGGCTATCTAGGAATGGTGCGACGTCAATGATCTCTGCCTTAATGCCAGTAAGACTGAGATACTCCTCATCGGCAAACCCGCTCCCTCCTTTCCTGTCACCCTCTGGCTGGCCTCTCTTGGCCCTCTTCCTGCTCCCACCTGTGTGGCCAAAAACCTCTGGGTCATCTTCGACTCCACACTCTCCCTCTCTCCTCACATCTCCGATGTCTCTAAGAAGTCATACTACCAGCTGTGCCTCCTCAGAGGTATTCTTCCTTTCCTCTCCTTCCTCCAGAAGCTCACTGTCTCCAGAGCTCTGGTTCTATCTAGGCTGGATTACTGAAACAGCCTCTTTCTAAATCTACCTGCCTCTACTCTCTGACCTCTGCAACTCATCCAAAACAGGACTGCAAGACTTGTCCTTGGCCTCAAGCCCAGGGATCGTATCTCTCCAGGACAGAAATCATTGCACTGGATCTCAGTGGTTGCGAGGATTAAGTTTCAAACCCTCTGCATTGTCCGCAATGCCTTTTGGGGCCTGGTACCTCAATACCTTCAACTATCTCTTCCTAAATATTCTCCTTCTCAAGCCATTTGCTCATCCACCTCCAACTCTCTCAGGGTCAGTTGCTTCTCAAAGCAACAAGTTGGTGGTAGATCTCTTTCTTCGGCTGGGGCCTCCCTCTAGAACAGCCTCCCTGCCTCTCTGAAAATTGAGGAGAACCATCTCTGGTTTCGGAAGCACCTCAAACCCTTCCTCTTTGCTTCTGCTTCCTTTCCTCCTCTCCCCTGCTGAACTCCTGGCTGAACCTGCACTGGTCACCTGGCTTCCCTCTGTCCTTGGGCCCAGGTCCCCTCCACACCAGTTGCACACGTGCACTGCCCCCCTGGCAACCCTTGCACTCTGGGGCTGTTTCTTTATCCCTACAGCCCCCTACCAGCATTTGACACCTAATGTCTGCCCTTACCCATGCAACTTCCACCAGCTGGCTGCACTTCTATTTATTGTTCTTATTTATTTACTGTTTATCCTATGTACTGCACTTCCCCTCCCCCTTTGCACTTTTCCACTCACCCCCTCCCCTGCACTTGCGCAATCTCAATTTCACCTTGCCTAGTAAGATCGTTGTCTGTCTTCCCTCTGTTCCCCTCCCTTGCCTCGTTACACCTTGAAACACTTGTGTATAGGCACGTTATAAATGCCATATCATATCATATCATATAATATCCTATCAAATAAGTGCTTTCTGCAGTGCAATCTTCATTTTGCTCGTGAAATGTTGCTAAATTCGTTACTTCGCCATCAGATTATATAAAATCTATATATTCTCTTCATTGGCATCTTTGCTGGGTGCATCATTTCTGCTTCATGTGACGTCCCCAGTCTTCTATTTCATTCATCTTCACACTTCTTCTGGAACCTCCTTTAAAAGACTGTCATTTCTCCATGGGTACATCATATAGGGCTTTCTCAATGGACATCTTGTTTCAGGGACTCTTTGCGGTATAGGGACCATTATTGGCATTGTGCATGTCGCTTTTTCCAGTGTCCAACATATGTGCAATATGGGGGCAAACTTCCGGTAGAGGCACTTGGCTCCTCCTCTACACTAATAACAGCCTGGGACAGCCAGATCAGAAACTGTGTAGGAGCTGAGGGAAAGCACACAGACAAAACTCATTTTTGAGTTTTGGGGGACAGAAGGCCAAGCAAAATAAATAGATGCCCCACCTGTGCTGTAGAGAGGTAACGGTGTGGGGCAGAGGGTGTGGTAGGCATGTTGTGAAACCAAGCAAGCACTCACATTATCTGTGACTCTGGAACGGTGGTGGGACTGGTGCCTCATTAAGGGTGGGAAAGCATCACTCACATGCCAGTGACATTGTCTGTTTCTGTGAAAAGTTCCTCTGGGCGGGTAACTGGCTCACCAAAGGCCTGCCCACTTTCAAAAGCTCCTGCCTTGTTTCCTTATATGCAAGTCGTCAGGATTCCCTCACTACCTGGGTTGAGACACATTCAGTTCTTGGGATAATAAGTCTCAATGAAGTGAGTATCTCTAGCTCGCTGGCAGTGTGTCTCATCCACTGGAAGTCCGTTCCACACACTGATGGGAGAAACAATCACTCACTGAGAGTGAGTGTCATTCAGAGGGAGCCAGGTAGGAGCATCTTGCTTCCATTTCTGAGCCTTCCCCCATAGCTGTTACCAGGGGTCTCCCACTGCCTCCACAGTGCTCCCACTCCACTCTTGGCTGGAGTCAATGATATATTTGTGTTTGTTATTGGTGTGTGGGGGCCTTAATGCACAGACTTCTTTTCATTGATGCACAAGTTCCTGAATGCACATTCCTATTACTGTACAGGGCAGCTGCACAGGACCCTGAATACACAGCTTTGTTGCGCTGATCTGCTGGTTAATCGATAACATTTGATTATTTGGAAATTAAGTTGAACAGCACCTTCAATCCAAGTGTCAAAGATTCAGCATTAGATCTGTTAGAAAACACCATAAGAGACCTGTAGTCGATAAAATACTTTGACATAACAAACATAATCTACGTCAACATCAACAGAAACCTCTAAGACAATTAGCTCAAGATCAGACCATTGTAATCAAACCAAGTGACAAGGTGAGTGCCATTGTTATTTTGGACTATGACACTTACGTTAAAAGCTGCATTGCATTGTTAACGATAAGGACACCTATCTGGTCCTCGATCAGGATCCCACAACTGCGATCCGACCTATCATTGAGGTTGTTCTATTGAACGCCTTCAATGAGGAGTGGATAACGGAAAGAAAAAAGGATTACTTAACCAATAAATTGCCTATTATGTCCATCTTCTACAATCTCCCAAAAGTCCACAAAATTGTGATGGCACTACCACTAGGACCGATAGTAGCAGTGAGCGACAGTATCTTCGATTCGAAGGCTAAATATGTTGACAAACTCCTACAGCTGATAGTACAGAAAACAAGTACATATTTGAGAGATACTATCCATTTCTTAACTACACTTGAACAATTACAGGTTTTTGATTCCAACTGGATACTCTTTACACTAGATGTGCAGAGTCTGTACACATCAATCCCTTATAGTAAAGCACTTGAAGTGATCGAATGGTTGCTACTACATGAAGAATATTCAGCATCTGACAAAATCTTTTCACTTGAACTAGCCAAAATCATGTTATATAACAATTACTTTCGCTTCCAAAAGAAGTACTATCTCCAAATATCAGGTACATCAATGGGGTCCTCTATGGCCTCATTATATGCCGACCTATTTATGTATATGTTCAAAACAAAACACATCCTAGAACATGAGAGATGGGGTCGGAAATTGGAAATGTGGAAGTGATACACCAATGATATTTCAGGATCTGGAAGGGTCCCAAAGAAGAACCTGAGATATTTTTAAGTTATCTAAATGAAAGATATCATAGAATCCAATTTGCGCTTGATGTTCTAGTCATCCCTGGGGACAACAGACTTCTCACATGCATCTACTGGAAACCCACAGATGTCAATAATACATTACACTTCACAAGTTTTCATCCTCTACATCTTAAGAACAACTTACCATTCAGCCAGTACACAAGAATGAGGAGAATCATCTCGGAAGATTGTGCATACTGTGAAGCAACAGATTCGGTTACTAACAGATTCAGATGTTGCAACTACCCTTAACTCTCTTCTAGAGAAAGCCAGAAGCAGGAGCAATGCTCTGACCAGGAAAAATGTACTTACACCTAAAGCAAGACAAGATAGCACACCATTTGTACAGCTAATGGAATTCTCTAAGCAAAGTGGTCAAATTAATAGTATCCTTAAAAAACCTGAAAATTACAAGACTTGATCCACAGTTGACGAAATTATTCCCCAAAATCGGCCATGATAGTGTACACCAGAGGTCGAAATTTCAAGGACAGCCTTGTCAAGGCAGAGAGAACAGATCCACTCAAACAAACCTTCCTATCCAATCCTAAACATGCGACATCCCTTTGCTTGAACTGCAGTCACTGTAATAATATTCAAAAAGGAGGCTATGTTAGACATCCATGTACTGGACAGAAATGTGCTTTGAAAAACTTTGCAACATGTGATTCCACATTTTTAGTGTATGGACTGATTTGCTTTTGCATCAAATTCTATATGGGCTAAACAATTCGCCAATACAAGGAGTGAATCACGGAGCACAAATCAAACATAAGACAATCAAAAATCATCAGTTGCTAAACACTTTGCAGAAAACAAACACACCATAGCACAATTGCGTTTCATAGTGCTTGAACTGGTGAAATCCCCACAAAGAGGAGGGGACACAAACACACTGTCAGCCAAAAGGGAAATATTCTGGATTCATCAGTTAGATGCAATGACTCTGACCAAACTCAACAAATAGTTCTCACTGACACCATTTCTTTAAAACATTGACTGTCCCTAGGAACTCACTGATTTGTAACTACTTTAGCCAGTTACATGAATGTTAGGATTCAAGATGTAGACAAATGTTTCAGTTTGCATAGACATGTTGTTCCCTCTAAAGTAATTGATCAAGTATATCATATATGAACATTCAAAACCTGGTGACATTGTACTCTTGTTTTTATCACTGGACATACTTGCACTAATGGACCATAAGTGTACCATCATGAACGTTCATAACCTAATGTCATTGCACTGTTGTTTTTATCACTGGACATACTTTCATTAATGGAACTAAAGTGCTAAATACTGTTAACCACATGATCATGAATAATTGTGAGGATATGATTTGTATACTTGAATGTCATGTCATTTCATTATATATCACTGAATGATTCCACTATATATCGCCAAATTATTCCCACTGTGAACATAGGTCTTATATTCTCCAACGCACTGCAAGTACTAATCACCGGAGGTATATGTGATCATCACCCTTGCAAACATGCCACACAGTTCATGCCTAGACTAAGCCTCAAGCTGTACAGTAGCATACTGTAGTGAGAACCGAACACCACACCTGGATTCACTGATCAAACATTCATTTAAAGTTAGTTGATATACAGCAGTATAAAGAAGTATTAGTAACCTCAAAAGGTATATACACGATCTTATAGATCCAGCAAGTTATCTGCTTCGCAGGTCTGGACTAGTGTGACAGGCACACCAATGGCCACCCATCAAGTTTGTTGACATATGACATCATCAAGTATTGTTATACCGCCATTTGAAACCTCAGCAAAACACACGGGAAGACAAACAATGCACGCATTGCTGCGGTAAGTTGTTGCATTTAGTTCTTAATGTTTGGGCCTCCATATAGACATTAGAAACAGAAAATTGATTCCACACTTGTTTAAATCTATGCTGCAGACCTGGACATTCTGCCAACCCCGTGGTTGATACTATCTCCATGATCACAAGGTAAGCCGCGTGCAATCGATTTTTGTGACATACTTAATACCAAACACAATACGTTTGGCACCTAACTTAAGCATGTATACTCCTTTTAGATAAAGGTGACGTGAAAAGTCTGGGGAATATTCTTCGATTCAGAATCTCACAAACAGAGGGTCTTAGAATCAACAGAAGACAGGTATGTTGCTCCAGTGGAGCTTTTACTCTATTTTATTGGCACAAACTTACCATTTTTGACATATGCCATAGAATTAAAGATTATAAAGGGCCATGAGACGTGGTTTGTAGGTGAAGAAAATTCTGCTGTCCTCCAGCAAATCAACCTACAACATTGGCAAACCTTTGAGGTCATTTCTACTCACAATATACGCGAGTACTAAGTGAGTAAGTGAGCCACATACTGATTTTAGTTTTTTTATTTACTTTGTAGATTGTGTATAGAGTTGAGGTCTGAAGAAAGAATTGAACACCAGAAATAAGGAAATTGAATAAATGATTTCTCCAGATGAAGGAAATTGTCTTCCCGAAACGCGTCAAGCTCTTCTTTTATACATGAACTTGTCCTGTCATTTAATGTGAATAAATGTATTTTTAAGAAAAATTATACCTGTTCGGCACAAAATCTATGACACATAACTCTTAGGGCATCATTATACTTGTACCTAAATTACGTTCTTATTACTATTCCAATTGTTGACTGACCATAAATGCAGTATATTTAGAGTGTAGGGGACGGGAGTGTCCACGAATTGAGGACACTATATTTTGCACATTGATAAGAGCAACTTTGGTGGCAGAACCGCATTGTTGTCTTCCACACTTGTTAAATTTCATGAAAAGTCGAATTCCATTTGAAGCAGAATAGCCAAATATGGTGTGCGTGTCCACCACTTTCTGAGCATAAAGGTGAGCCCAGGCCTGGGTTATTGTACTCTGTGTTATTTACTCTACTGCTGCAAGTTCTATCATTAGTTGAATACGGGTTCTAGGTCTCGATAACACAGTTCGACCCAGGAGACAGAATCCATCCCCAGGATGACTGTTGATGTGTTTGATCAGACCCTTTCCTGCTTGGGCTACAGTAAGGGGACCATTGTAGTCATAAGCAGCCATCAGCTGTAAACCCATCCCACCCCTCACTTTCTCCCCATAGAATTGGTGTTTCCCATGAGTGCATTGAAAAGAGTCATCAGAGAGTGGACCGGTTTCACAGTAGCAGCTTTCAATGCTCTTTCTGTACCATGTCTTTTGTCAGGCAAAAGTAATTAGCTCTCTACTGAAGAAGCTTCTGCAACGGGCAGGTTTTGAAGACACGAAAGTTGCTTGTATATAGCTATATAAGTCAGGCTAACAGGTATCGCTTGGTTGTCCGGCATCCAGAGTTGCCTACATCTGGAAAACCCTGAGAACGATATTACCTACAACCCCAACCACCTACCAATGACCCCTTCCCCATCCCGACGGTGAGGTGCTTAAGAAGTATCGCATACTGCTATCACCTGCGAACTGCACCACTTCTTAGCCCCATTGCCTATTCTATCTCCCACCCACCCACTTCTATTCTTCCATTACTTACCCATTCCAAATCCCCCATTTCTTCTAAACCCCTCAAGCTCAACAATGTAGCCTATCTTCATCCGCTGCCTCCTTCCTCTCCTCTACAATTCTTCCATATCCTCCTTCATGTTCACCTGGTTCTTAACTTCTACCCTCCTTTCTTCTTTCCTCACTTGCTCTCCTATTCCTTCCACTGTTTGAAGTTCTCCTACTGCTCCCCAGTACTGCATTTTATCCGACCCTGTCCAGGCTATCCGTGTATCAACATTAACAGCCTCTCCCACATCAGTCCTGTCTCCCCTCTTCCTTCCCCAAACCCCTTCCCTCACTCGCTCTCACGCTCTCCACTTTGCTCCCTCCATCTCTCCCTCGGCCCCTTATAATAATATAATAATTGTTATAATTGGTTATTTATAACGCGCTTAGTACCCAGAGGTTTCTAATCGTGCACCCGGGTATCAAACCTGTGTTGCTCCGCATTGTCTTGCTTCCAAGGCGAGCGCGTGGCCCCTGAGCTATCTTGCCAAGACAGCTCACCTTTCTCACCAACCGCCTGCTCTGCAGCTGTGCCAGCAGGGCCGGCTGAAGATGCATAGGGACCCATTTCAAAACGACGTTTGGGGGCTTTCTTACAACTATGAAAACCCGTCTGAGGCAGCTGTAGGGTGCAAATATCCTTATTCAGGGATGCGAATACCATCAACGCCTCAGTGCCGCTTTATTCTGTGGCACAATTCTAGATAAATCAATGGAGGGTGCGTGCTGAGTAGTGGCAGAATATCCCGGGACAGGTTTATTGGCCTCTGCATGGCAGAACAGGGAAAGGCAGGCAGCAGGGAGTTGTAACGCTAAATGTCCTGTTATGAAAAGCTATTAAGCTCTTGTTGCTAACAAGGCGTTAATGTGGTCAAAACCGGAGTAGAAAGGCAATGAGGTGATAACACTACTGGATACTGCAAGGCCGGTGAGAGTGGGTTGCCGCGGGGCACCAGCGAAGGCAGTCTGTAACATGCGTGCCGCGAAGCTCACATTACACTTACAGAATTAAATAAGTAATTTGCTTTATGATGAGAGTGCAAAAATGGGGCCATTACCCCCTGTTCAAAGCCTATTGCAACTGAAATACGTGAAAGGTCCTGGCACCGTTCCTAGTTTCAGGGCAATTCTGTGATGGAGAGGCCTGTCTTGAGGCTATTTTGGCATGAATAAACAGAAGCAATAGCCGACAGAAAAAGCGAGGTGATGTTGAAGATATTTAAGTGCTCAGTGAATCCACAGAACTTTGAGCCCTGTTGCGTCTCTTCACTCACGGAGACTGCCTTTAGGCAGCTAGGCATAGTTTCCAACATGATCCATTCCAATCTCTAGGTTTGTATCCAGTCCTGTTTTTTCCTTGCATTCTGGGACTAGAAGTCTGAGTTTTATCATGGGACAAGCAGAACTACACGAATGCTAGAAAAAAAACAGGACTGGATAAGCACAGACAGATTGGAATAGATCATGTTGGCATCTATTAGCTATGCAGGCATCAGGGGTGCAAGAACAGCAAACGCCTTTACTTGTGTAGCATTTTGATATATACATGCATGCAGTCTCGCGGTCGCTTCAGGAATTGTTTTGGGTGGGAGACCTGTGAGGGAGAAAGCACACAAAGACAGCTCCCAATGTTTAGTCCCGGAGGTTGTGCATACTGTTTTGAGAGTAGCAATTCTTTCATTAGTATGCCCGCTGTATCTACTCAAAATGTTCCCACTTCAAGAGTCAGCTCATGTTATTTATCTACAGGGGGGAGTGGCATGTGGAGCAGCTCAAGCTTTGCCCGGGAGCTGGCGGGATTTGCAGAGATGAGGACGTTATGCTATGCATGTCACTTATGCACCTATCCGTAACTGCCCTTGGTTGGTGGTCACTGATTTTGCTTCTGCTTAACAGAGCCTTCAATCTAGCAGTTCAGTCGGGATTTTGAGCTTTGTTGGCTGTGGGAAAATTGTAAAATTGCCTCACTTTGGTGTTCCTGGCACCTAGGCTATCTGGCAACAAGGCTGACTACATCATTGTGAACTATTGGTAGTGTGTACTCTAAAAAGATCACAAGCCATAGGCAAGAGTTATGGCTTCAGTAGGAGGCCCGGCCAAGACTGACTTTCCCACACTCCCCAGGAGATCCCCACAATACTGAAGATTGATAGACCATCCTAAGACTGTTTCTGCTGGGTAAGCTCCACTTTGGAGGTGCTACCTGCATACGTCTTCCTTGTCGTCAGTTAAGGTTAGATCCAGTGGGCTGTGGCCGATGCCCGCCCTCTGCCCAACATGGGCATAGGTAAGATCAGATGACTTTGCCTTTGAGGCGTTCCTGGGGCTCGCTCAAAGATGGCTATGTGCTTCTAGTGAATGCATCACGTGTGCGATTAGATAGGGTCTGTGTCTTTGGGAAAAGAGAATGCGTTGAGCACTAGGGCGCCGATTCACTAAACATGTGCACATTTCTGCATCCCACATGCGCGCACACGTGAGTAATAAAAGACACATTTTGTATTTGCGCCAATTCATCAGCTCTACGTCGGCTATATGTGATTTTACCGACCACAATTACAGAGTGGTACATTTCATCATGGACAAAATAACAAAAAACTCAATTGTTTTTTTTTATTTGGGTGGTCCACCCACTGAAGCCACCCTTATAACACCACCACAACCCCATCCCAACCCATTTGAACCCCTTTACTCCAATAACCTATATTTATTTAATTAATATTTGTTGTTTTTCAGTGTTATGGTCTACTCTGAAATTTACCACTCTGTAATGCTTTAGATATATAGGCCTCATTACGAGTTGGCCGGTAAAAACGGGTCCATTACCGGCATGCCGGTAAGAGTGGGTCTGTGCTCGTATGAACCCGCTGCTAGCGGGTGATTACGAGTGCACAAGCACGCGCGAGCCCCCATGCCGGTAATGGTAATACCGGCATGCTGCTAAAGGCCCTCCAACCCCCCTATAACGGCATCGCGGGACCCGCCCATAGCGGTACCGCCTCATACCAACCCCTAAATACCGGCATGGTAATACCGGCGTGGTAATACTGTGTTCACAAAAAACGGACCCGGAAATTACGTCATTGCGCAAGAACGGGAAATGGGCCGGCGGCCCTGTTTAAAAACACAATCCATTGCCATCCTCCCCAACCACCAGTTCTTTTGTGTTGTGCTGTGGAAGAATAGAAGCAGGATGTCCAAGACTACCAGGAAGTGACCACCAGGAAGCGCAAACAGCGTTTTTCAGACGCTGAGCTAAGTATGCTCGCTGACACCCTGGCCCAGCATGCAGACACCATCAGGAGCACCGACATGAAGCATGCAGCCCAGACCAAAAAGAAGGAGGTGTGGCAGGAGTTCGCACAGAGGGTGTCGGCAGTGGGAACCACCACAAGGAGTGTGCGCGACTGTCGGAAGCGGTGGGATGACCTCCGCCTCAGGGTGAGGAAGATCTGTCGGAGAACAGGAGGGCCGCAATGGTGACAGGCGGAGGCCCACACTCCCCAGTGAAGTTGACGGTATCGGAGGAGACAGCAGGTACCTTTATAGATCCTGAATCCATAGAGGGAATCGGAGACCAGGAGGTGGGCGCCGCATCATCCACAGAAGAAGGTGAGTGACCCATCACATCCGTGTAGGCTAAACCATGATGTGGCACAAGTGACGTGGAAGTGAGACTAGCCAAGGCAATGCATGTCCCAGGCCCACATCAACATATCCAGTGAAGAATGTGTGCCACACCCTGCTACACACGCATGCTGAGTGCCAATCCCAATCCCAACACAAGTGCAACATGTCCCAACCGTGCCCATGGAACTCACCACACATCCACCATACCAATGCCATGCCACCAGCCATGCATTGATTGCCCACATGCCCCCTCAGAACACCAACTGCCACACCCCTAAAATAATTTGATGCATGAATGTATGAACATATCACAGCGCAATGGATTATCGCTGCCATGTGACACCATCACTGATGACCTGCATCTCTTCTATCCCCCAGGCACCGATGAGGAAGATGGCATGCAGGACAACGGTGCAAGTTCATCCACTGCACGGCAAGGGACCAGGGCCACTGCCACCACCCAGCTCAAGAAACTGCCTAGAGCAACAGGCAGTGTGCCACACCGGGCAGTAACCCTGCAGGAAACACCTGCACCCACTGTCCAGCAGCAGCCACCCACAACAGTGGGAGGCGTTTCTATTCATGCTCAGCCAACCACCGCGGACGTTGTGGATGCAGAGGTGGAGAATGAGGGTGACATCATGTCCGGCACACCCACCCCAAGCACCATTACCAGCATCCCTACCCCTACAGAGGCAGAGAGCATGTACGATCCCTGCCTCCACGACTCGGACCTTGATGAGTCAGACATATGCCTCTTTGAGGAGGAGTGTGCCCTGGACGTGGGCACCACACAAGTGCCATCCACCACCCTGCCTGCCACCACCCTGCCTACCACCACCCCGGTCACCAGCACTCCTGCAGCCAACGACTCCTTCGAGGCTCGCCTGTCAAGGGTTGAGGCACAACAGGAGTCGATGCTTGAACTCTTGCGGCAACAAATATCAGATGGAAATGACTCCATGAGGGCCATTGCCACAGCCATCGCAGCCAACACTGCTGCTGTTGCGGCATTCACAAGTGCCATGAGGGAGTGTCTGGGGGCACTTACGCAGACCCTGCTTGCAAACCTGCCTCATATGCAGCGCCCACACCTTGGGGCAGGCATGGGACTGACCATCGACACCTCCACTGCCACAACCCCTTCTACCTCGGCCCAATCGAGCCCCGTGAGGATGACGCGGAGCAGTGCACGGCGCTTGACTACGGCACCCTCAGATCCCAAAAAACCAAAGAAATAGAGTGGGCAGACAATGACATTTGAAAAATGTACGTTGGTCAAGGGACCAGTGTTTGTTGTACATATGGGGACATTTGGGGGGTTTGTAGGGTGGGTGAGGGAGTTTACTTGGGTATTTTTGGGGTTTGTAGGGTGGGTGAGGGAGTTCACTGGGGGTTGTGAGGGGTTTATGCTCACATTATCACGTGACTGGAAAATACACCCGTTGTGTGCAAGAAAATCATTGGCTGGACATACTTCTTTTTGTGCATGTACATTTAATGTGTGATGGTGTACAGTGGGGCACTTCTGACAAAACAAGTGTGCATGTCCACATGCAGCCAGTGGGTCACAGGCACATTACTTTCATGGTCCCTGCGTTTCAAAAGTATTTGTCAATTAGTGCTTGGCGTACAGCATGGCCATCCCATGCATCACGTACTGGCAGGGGGGCTCCTTCGCCTCCGTCTCCATCCCCTTCATCCTCACCCGGCCCATGCATGTCAATGTCAGGTGGCAGTGGTACATTCCTTTGGACGCACATGTTGTGCAGCATGACACAGGCCATGGTGATCTTTGCCACCTTCTCAGGCCTATATAGGGGTGCCCCACCAGACCTGCTTAGGCAGCGGAACCGCTCCTTCAACAGGCCAAAGGTGTCATGATGCCTACCTCCAAGGAGCCAGGTCCAACCCAGCAACCCCAGAGGCAGGCATCATTCCCCCCAGGGAAGTGCCAGCGGGCCCAAGCTGGGGCCCTTTGGACACAGTCCTGGCGCCTTAGGCGCCAGGCTCATGTTGGACCCCTGTCCTGGCGCCTTAGGCGCCAGGCTCATAAAGCCAGACATGTGTTCAAGTGTTTTTTTTATAATGGATTTTTTATTGACATTTCTTAGGCATTAACATCGGGACACAACATTGTCCCCAACTTCCCCTTCCCGCCCCCCTCCCTCCCCACCGGTATTGGTTTCTCTGCAGTTCCTACTGTCCCATGTTTGCTTCGGGCTTAGCTTGTGAACATATCTAAGATACGAATGTTATGTGGGCACCATTGGAGCATGTAATCACTTTGCAGGTATTCTATGGTGTGTCCCCAGTCTGTAGCGAATCGCTGTCTGTTCCCTTGTAGGTTATACGTTATTCTTTCCATCGTTACATATGTCCATATCCTGTGGAGCCATTCTTGCGTCGTTGGGGGGGTCTTTTGTTTCCATTTTTGTGCTATTGCCAACCAGGCCGCTATGAGGAACCCCATAAAGTTTCGTTTTTGTGTCTTGTTTAGAGTTCTATCTTTGGGATCCCACATTCCGCACATCCAAACTTCTTCTTCTAGGTTGTCCGTTCCCATGAACATTTCCTGCATCTTGTCTTTCACTTCCGTCCAGAATTGTTGTAGTTCCCGACAGTCCCACCAGATATGCCTCCAGGTGCCCACTGTGTCACATCCCCTCCAGCAGCTATCTTGGGTTGTCGGGAACATTTTGTGTAGCCTTTCCGGAGTGTGATGCCATTGGATCATCACCTTGATCCATGCTTCCTTTGTTTGAATTGCTCGCGTCCACTTGGGAATGATGTGCCACAGGTACGTCCATTGCGTGCTCGGGATTTGTTTCCCTAACGTGATTTCCCATTTTTTCATGTAGTACCATGTGATGTTTTCTTCTTGGACATTGATGAATTTGTAAAGAGATGAGACGAATTTCTTTTCTCCAGTTTGGGTTAGTATATAGGTCTCAAAGGGGGTTAGGTCCCTTGTCAGCGCCTTCATAATTCTGGGGGATGTGAGCCAGTGATGAATTTGCTCATACTGAAACCTGTCCTTCTCCGTGAGGGCTAGTAAGTCCTGGCAGTCTGTAAATGATCTTATCTGCCCTTTTTCAAACATGTCGCCCACTTTCGTACACTCTGAGTCCCTCCATTTCTGGAATGCGCCTTTTTCTACCCCTGGGGGGAAGTCTGGATTGTCTAAAATTGGGATGAACGGGGCCGGGTCTATCGTTAGGGTTTCTCTTTTGGTGGCTCTGTCCCAGATTTCCATAGTGGTGCTCATAACTTCACTTATATCAATGTTATGATGTCTGTGTGCTGGTCTCTTCCACAACAGGTGACGCAGGTTAGACCTCGCCACCGCTCGATCCTGTGCCATCCACCACTTATCTGACGTATCCGTGATCCATTCATGTAGTACCCACAGTTGTGCCGCCTCATAGTACTTCCTGAAGTGGGGAAGTGCCATCCCCCCGTCTGATTTTTGTGCGGTAAGTGCCTGGTGTGAAATTCTCGGTGTCTTGTTTTGCCATATATATTTGGTAATTGTTTTTGTGAGTGATTTAAAGAAAGATGTTGGGACCTTTATGGGGAGTGCTTGGAAGTAGTAGAGCAATCTAGGTAAGATCGTCATCTTTATAACCGTTAACCTGCCCCACCAGGACACCTTCAGGGGGTTCCATCCGCTCAGGTCTGAGACGACTTGTTCCATAAGCTTCGTGTAGTTCCCTGTGTATAGATCTCTTATTTTTGGTGTGAGGGTCACTCCTAAGTATGTTACTCCTTCCTCTGACGTCTGGAGGCGTAGCTCTTTCGTTATCCTGTGGATCTCATCTTTGTTTCCGGCCATTGTCATTACCGACGATTTCTGCTTGTTAATTTTCAGGCCCGATATTTCCCCGTAATCATCTATCAGCTGGATCAGGTGTGGAAGCGATCTGCTCGGGTCCGTGATGGTCATCATCATGTTGTCGGCGTAGGCGGCTGTTTTGTGTGTTTGTCCGCCCATTTCTATCCCCTTTATTTCTGGCGTCACTCTGATCTTTTCCAATAGGGGTTCAAGAAAGATTGCATAGAGTAGGGGCGACAAGGGGCATCCCTGTTTGGTGCCCCTTCCTATTCTGATAGGATTCGATAGTTCTCGGTTGACTGCTATCCTGGCGGTCGGTGCATTGTAGATGGCTTTGATCATGTTGATAAAGTCGTTCCCCATTCCCATTTTTTTGAGGGTCGCAAAAAGCATTGTCCATTCGACCCGATCGAATGCTTTCTCTGCATCCAACGATATTATTGCTGATGGGATTTTCACGATGCCTGCCTTTTCGATGAGGTGTATTATTCTTCTTATGTTATCGTGGGTTTTTCTGGTGGGAATGAATCCCGCTTGTTCCTGGTGGATTAATTTGGGGAGTAGTGGCGCCAGTCGGTTCGCTAGAGCCTTCGTATAAAGTTTGGCGTCTACGTTGATTAGGGCTATTGGGCGGTATGAGCTCGGGTTTACTGGGTCTTTCCCCTTTTTATGGAAGACTATAATCTTTGCTTCGTTCATCGATGGGGTGATGTTATTCTGTGTCCTGAAGGTATTAAATAGCGTGGTCAGATGTGGAATCAGCGTTTCCGCGTATGTTTTGTAGAAGGTTGCTGTGAATCCGTCCGGACCCGGGGCTTTGTTTTTTGGCAGGTCTCTAATTGCCTTCCTCACCTCTTCTGGTGTTATTGGCGCATCCAGGGCTTCTTTTTCTGACGGGGAAACTGTTGGTAGGGTGATGCCTCTGAGGAAGGCCTCCTGATCTTGCTCCTTCGGGTGTTGGGAGGAATATAGGTTCTGGTAGTAGTTCCGGAAAATTTCTTTAATGTCTTTTGTCTGAGTTTTCATTGTTCCTTGTTCATCTTTTATGGATTGTACCGTCTGTTCCTGTTTTCTGCCCTTCAGTTGTCTCGCCAGCAATTTGTCTGCTTTATTCGATTTCATTGCGTACCAGTGTTTCGTGTGCAGCAGCTGTGTTTCTGCTCTTTTTGTTCTAATCAGGTCTAATTGACTCTGTATGTGTCTATATGCTCTCTTGATCTTTCTGGAGGAGTTTTTTGTCATTTGTTCTCTTGTCTCTTCCAGTTTTATTTCCAGTTCTTCTTCCCATTTGTGTGTGATCCTATCTCTTTGCGCTTTTAGAGCTATAAAGTGCCCCCTCGTAACCGCTTTGAAGGCTTCCCATGTTGTGCTTGGGGAGATTTCCGGGGAAGTATTGTCCTCGAAGTATTCCTCAATTCTTTCTCTGATGGATTCTTTTGCCACTGGATCTTGTATCACCTCTCTGGGGAGGGTCCATCTCCATAGGTTCGATTTTTTCATGAATTTTGGGATTGTGATCCACACCGGGGCATGGTCTGAGAGTGAGATATGGCCTTTTTCGATGTCCTGTATTTCCCCCACTAGGGTCCCTGTTGCCCATATGTAATCTATTCTGGAGCTTGAGTCATGTACATGCGAGTGGTAAGTGTATCCTTTTGTCGTTCCTTTGAGTCTTCTCCAGACGTCCTCAAGGGCTAAGTTGTGCATTGCTTTCTTCAGCGCCGGCGTGGGGGACCCCTGCTGGTTGCCTTTAGGGTTTGATCGGTCTTCCGTGTTGTTCCATGCCAAGTTGAAGTCTCCGGTCAGGACTATTTCCCCCTCCGCGAAGGATTCTAATTTGTTTATTGTATCTTTGATGAATCCCTCTTGACCTGAGTTAGGCGCGTACAAGGTGGCTATAGTTAGTTGACGGTTGTCAATCTGGGCCTTTGCGAATACATAGCGCCCTTCCTTGTCTCTTTTACTTTAACTTGTAGGTGGTTTGCGAAAGCAAGAAGTACTCCTTTCTTTTTCTCTTCATCGTTTGATTGTAGGATTAAGTTGTAGCCTTTTAACTTGAACTGTCCTCTCCTTTTTTTTTGTATATGCGTTTCTTGGAGCGATATTATGTCGTATTTGTCTTTGTGTAGAAAGTGTTCTATTTTCTTGCGTTTCACTGGTGAGTTCAGACCTCTAACATTGTACGTTAGAATTTTCAGCCCCATTCCTTTAGATCTGTCTGTAGTTTCGTTTTGTTTCCGCCTCGTGGGACTGTGTTGCGTGTGTTAATACCGGTGTTGGAGTTTCTCCCCCTTCGAACTTTCCCTTCCCCTTTCCCCCCATCCCTCCTCCCTTCTCCCTCCCTCTTCCCCCCAACTTTGTCCCTGAGGAGGGCTCTGGGCCCTATGGTTGCTCCGGCGTGGTGCCTTTGCTCCATGCCCTCTAACTTCTCAGGGGTAACGGTTCGCAGGGAGTCCTAAACCCTGCTTGTGTTGTGGATTCCATGGCCGGCCCCCGGCTCAGCCGCGCTCAAGATCACCCTCTGTCCTGGCTCTCTCGTCCGTTTGGTTATCGCCTTCCCCTCTTGTTGCGCCCGTCTCGTGTAGGGTGTTTCTGGAGACTTAGCGATCTTCTGGTTTCCGGGATTGGAGTCTCGTTTTCCTTTTCTCCGTTTGCCACCCCTTCGGTTGTCTCCTTTGTCTTCGGGGTTCACTATCGTTCTGCTTCTCAGATTCCTGGTCTCCCAGTATCTTAAGGCCTTCTTCGCAGGTTGTTATTCGGTGTTGTCTGTCTTCCCATGAGAATAGGAGACCGAATGGGAAAGTCCATTTGTATCGAATTTGTTTTTCGGAGAGGATTTTCGTTATCTGGTTCATTTCTCTTCTTTTTCTAAGCGTTGATTGGGCGAGATCTTGGTAAAGCTGAATTTCTTTTCCGTTCATTCTTATCTGCCCCGTAGTTCTGGCCTTCCTTAGGATTTGTTCTTTTTGAGTATATCTAGTCATGGCCACTAGTACGTCTCTTGGGCGAGATCCGGGCTCTCCTGTTCTGCGGGGACCAACTCTGTGTATTCTGTCGATTTGGATGTCTTCCTCGGTTCCCTCCTGTAAGATTTCTTGGAACACTTGTTGTGCTGCCGTACGGAGGTCTTTGTCTTCAACTGTTTCCACCATATTTTTAATTCTGATGTTCGATCTTCTCGATCTGTTCTCCAAATCCTCGCACTGGGATTCCAGCTCCAGCGCCAAGCGTGCGAGTCTGTCTTGTGCTTCCGCTTGTTGTAGTGCTTCCTCGTCTATGTTTTGGACCGTCCTTTCTAAATTGTCTGTTCTCTCTCCGAGGTCTTTTATGTCTTTTTTTAATTCTTGTATTGCTTGTTTCATTTCGCCTTTCATATTGTCAAATTGCGCCTGGGTAGATGCGATGAACTGGTCCTGAAGTTCCTTGAACCAGGATTTCATATCGTCCCTTGAGGCCATGTCTGCCTTTTCTATCTGTTCTGGAGGGTCGCCTCCTTTGTTTTTCTGTTTGTTCAAGCTCTTGGGGATCTTGTTCCCTAGTCCCCAGATTTGGGTCAGGTCTTGGTCTTGCCTGGGTCCACCTTTCTCCGCCCCCGTTGATTGTGACCCACTCTTCGTTTTGATTTTTGACATGTGTTTGGGCCTCTTCGCTTGGGTTTCTTATCAAAGTCCTCTCTTCGGATTTGACAGGGTTTTGGCTAGTTTCTGAGGTCTCTTGATTTTGGGTTGATACGTTGTCTCTTTTGAGGATCTTTGTTGGGTTTACGGTTCACTTCTGGGGCTTTCGGTCCTCCTCTTGGTTCCCTTATCGCATGTTCATTTACTGGGGATCTGTGTTTGTGGTATCCTTAGGACTTTGCGTGTTACCCCCGTGAGTCCTGCTTCGATTCCCAGTTTTAAGTTCCTTGCTGAGTTAGGCTCCTCTTTCTATATGGTCCTCCTGCTGCTTGTCGCTGCCCAGGTCGTTTCCCCACCCCTGGGGTACCCCGAATGCTGTTTTAGTGCTCGGAGAGGATGGGTCTGCTGATGTTCCGGAGACCCCCAGCCCCCGACCCCCTCAGACCTGTTGTGGCACAGGGTTAAATGTCCGCTTCCTGTTTGAGGGGGGGTGCGCTTTCTTTTTCTTCCGCTCGGGTCGTCTGGTGGGGGGGGGGCCCTCACCGCCAAAATCTACTGTGGGGATGTCTCCTTCCCGCTTGCCCTCCGTCCTTCCCCCCGCCTCGTACCTTTCATCCGTTGTTGCTTCTGCGGACCTGCCGACAATCTTTTTCCCGCTTCGGGCTTCCCGTTTTCTTTCCGGAGACCGCTTCGCGCTCGGAGCGGGGGCGGCTCTCTCCGTCTGGTCCCGTTCTTCTTGCGGCTTCTTTCCTCGGGCTTGGGCTTCCCCCGATCCGCCCGATCTGCTGCTCACTGCTGGCGTCGGGCCCGGGGTCTCAGCGCGACTCCCGGCTTCGTAGTGTGGAGGGGCGGGTCTGGTCCGGCACTCGCTCTCGTTCTGCCTCCGGCGCTCGTCGAGGGAGATTATTTCCTTTTCCTCCCTGTCTGGGGGAAGACGCTTCTCAGAGGCTCGGTGGGTGCTCGAAGTGAGGTGCTTATTTGTTGCGGCCCGGGCCGGGGGACGGAGCTACGCTCACGCACGTCTGCCCGGCTCGGCCGCCATCTTGGAATCCTGTTCAAGTGTTTTAATGTGCACTTACCTGAGGCAGACCATGCTGCTACATCCAGGCCCTCTTGAGGCCTGAATGGAACTACTTTACCTGTGGGACTACTTTCCACCTGGGTGTGGTCGGGGAAGGATACATACCTGATCGGTGGAAGGATACATACCTGGAACTTCTTCCAAAGCTATTTAAACCACGCCCGATCAGCAACTCACGCTTCGCGTTGTTCTGCTCCTCGCAGATGGACGCTCACTGTGTCAGCTCCTGCATCTGGACTTCAGCCATGCCTGTCAGCATCCTGGGTCGCCTGCAAAGGGAGATAAGAGAGAATTGGTGAGAGAAAGAAGACCTTACCTGCTAAAGCTGCATCACGGAGACATCACACCGACGATCCTGAAAGGGAAGACATCATTTTAAAAGCATTTCGCTTCGATCGCTGCAGCGCTGCATTTCACTCACCTTTCCTGGGCGCCTCCATCTTCAGCAGCGATCATCCGGATCCGCACGCACTTCCCAGAGCCTAGAGAGAAAAGACAAGAAAACAAGGTGAGAGAAGGAAGGGAAATAGGAAAAGCTCAGTTTCCTTCTAAGACTTACCTGTTGGGTCATTCCCATTTCATTTCGGGTCCTGCCGCTTCCTGGCATTCCGGACCCCGGCCCCTATGGGGAAAAAAGACAAAGGGCCTCATTACACGGAAGGCGGCGAGCCATGGCGCTATTAGCGCCATGGCTCATGCCGGTAAAATACCGGCACCGCCTTGGCGGAAAGGGGATTTACCGCCCCATTCCAAGGTTGGTGGGGCGGTAAATCCCCCTTCCGCCATTGCCCTTCCCCATTCCCATTTCTGCCCCATAGGGCTCTATGGGAATGGGGAAGGCGCTAATTACGGCACCGCAATTTTGCGGTGCCGTAATTAGCTCCGAGGTCCCTTAGCGGGTTGGTTTTTAACGCCTGCAAAAAGCAGGCGTTAAGACACCAACCCACTAAGGGACCTCGAAGTAAGGCGGTAATGGTTAACGGCCACCGTTACCATTAACGGTGGCCGTTAACCATTACCGCCTTCCGTGTAATGAGGCCCAAAGACATTGAATGAGCGAATGCAAAGACATTACCTGAACGCTCATCCAGAACTTACCTGTCATTTACTGGAACTGCACGTTTCACTTCGGGTCGGCGCCATATCTCCGGCATTCCGAACCCCGGCCCCTAAGGGGAAAAAGACATAAGCATTAGCGCTTGCTGCAATAAGACAATGAACATTATTATTAAGCTTGAACTTTTGAACTAGCAACAGAACTCTTACAGCGCCTCACCTGAATAGACAAGTTTGTTTTGAACTCCCCTCAAACCTCAATCCAGTGAAGTAACTGGGTTTCAACGTGCCCCTGCACCAGAAGCAGGATGGAGAACTCATCCTTCCAGACCCTAAGGTGAGACTTCACGGGGAATCGTGGAAGGGTATCGTGGAGGGTTGGAAGGGAGAGGGAGGCTTGAGCATTATTCCGTCAGTAGGTAATACTCCCTTTTCACGCACAGGGGAATATTCCTGCGAGCCAGAAAAGCCAGAGTAGAGGGGCCCTTCCTGTCCATCATCTGAGTCCTGTGCTTCACCATTGAAGAAGCATCAGCACTCGAAGCCAGACCTGCGCCTCCGTTGGAATCAGGTGAGCGTGACAAAAGGTCTGCTCATTCACAACACGGGTATGAGTGCACACGATTGTACTCCTCTTCATGGCTGTTCTGCGGGTTCCGCACAGGGGTAAGTAGCCACGGCCTCAAGGGATATCCTCCATCACCTGCAAGCAGATACAAATAGGTGTGTGTCACTCTGAACTGCCACCTTCAGGGAGCACAGTCATGGCAGCAGCTATTTGGTGTGGGCATGCACGTGTCCCAGTATGTGTACAAAATAGTCACCTATATGCAATGTATACTGTAAAGAGGTGCGGTACACTGGATGGGGTTCAATAGATGATGCAGGGTGTAATCATGCATGCTCTGGCAGATGTGCAGTGGTAGTGCAACAATGTTTAGCCTCCAATTCATGATGTGTATTCTTTACTATGCATGGTCACACTAGCCGCATTGCCACAGTTGCCATCCTATTCAGTCATGCATTGTTTGCCATCACCATGGTGCCCTGGTTGTGCCACTTACTTGTAGTCATCCATATGCATTTTTTGGGATATGTGGCCCAGTAATGTGTCATGTTCCATTTGGCTAATTCAGGTGAGGTGTGTTTAGATCTGCATGCATTCTCCAATCACTGGCTATTGCCACCCAGGTGCACTATTCCCCCCCTTTCCCACGCTGGTGAACTATCCCCCCCTTTCCCACCCGGGTACAGTAGGCCCACCCCCCCTTCTGCATCCGCACACATCAGTACCCACAGCATGGCCATGGGCCTGTTGTGCAACTCATCGAGCAGCCAGGCACGTGGTCCAGCATGCGTGAGAATGGTGGTTGTGAAATGCCATACAGCTGGCCCACTGTGTGTTGGTAGGTGCCTGTGGCCAGGAAGTGTAGCACAGACACCATCTTAAGTAGTGGGGGGGTGGCAGTGTGTATTGCTATGTGGCTGGTATCATGTCCACTATGGTAGTGATGGTGTCACGGTCCAACCGGTACAGGGTGTGGATCTGCTCAGGGGTTAGGTTGAATGGGCTGGGTCTGGTGCGAGGGATTGTTGGCTGTGCTGGTGGTAATTGCTGGGCCTGTCTCACCCTCCTTCTCCTCCTGCGTCTCATCTGTGCTGCCTGTTGTTGCTGCTGTAGTTGTTGTTGCTGTTATTGCTGTAGTTGTAGCAGTATAGGCATGTCCTCCAGTGCCATGATTGCAACTGCTAGTGGTAGCATTTTGGTGTAGGAAGGGGGGTGGTGTGTAGGTGTGCTCCTTTTGTTCTGGGCCACTCAACATTGCCTACACCTGTGGGGGGGGGGTGTTGTGGTGTGTGGGTGTGCTCAGTTTATACTGGCACAGCCTCCATTGACTCCACCTGTGGGGATTGTGTGCACCTGTGGCAGCTGCCTTGTATCCTGCTTGCCGTTTGCGGGTGGTCCGCGATGCCTGTATGGCCGGCATCGTGCAGCCCGTGATTACAGGCTTCGAGATGCCAGTATTTGCATGTATGCGTGGGTTGGAATTACCCCCTATTACCGGCATGCCAGTATTTGCTCTCTGAAGGTGCGCGTGTACGCGCCTATGCCGCTATTACCAGCACCGTTGTTTAGTGTGCCGCTAATACCGGGTTTGCGGGTCGGAATGTGACAGGACGGTAAACGATGCCGGTATTACCATACCGGCATCGTTTTTGCCTTACCGGCATACCTCGTAATGATTGACTTCATCCCATTTACACCCACTTGGATGCTGGGGGCCAATACATATGTGAGTTTTGGGGGCACACCAGACACATAAGCATGGATGGGTATCCTCTGAGTGTATTGTGCTTGAAGCCTATTTCTCCTCTAGCACACAATTTACTGTGTTGGACAGGTGAACTTGTTTGAAGGACATGCCGGAGTGGAATGCGAGAAGAACTTTTTCCCTTGAAATCTGCACCTACCATCTTTTGTGAACTACTTTAAAGAAAAATGATTCAATAATTCAGTGGTTTGACAAAAAATGTGAAGGCAAAGCCTAGGTTATCAAAATGGTATCCAGTCATTGCATCGAATACAAAGCATTGAATGCCAAAAGCATCGAAAAAATTATCAGAATTTTTTTTTTTTTTCGTTGCTTTTTATTAGATGCTAAGGCATTCGATGCTTTGGCATTCGATGCAATCACTATAAACCATCAAAATCTATGACCGAAAAGCATTGGTGGCACCTGCTTATGGCCCAAAGATGTGGGCGATATCCACACTGCAGTTTCTGGACTGCACCAAAAACACTTTATTATGTGCATTGATAGCCATAGCCTTTGAGGGGCTTGGGCTACTAGTTATAATGGAGAAAGCTAATGTACAACCCCTATTGTACTGGACAAGTCTATGGTCATAACCTGAAGCTAGTTCTTACCTCCAAGTCAGGAAATAGATATGCCTGTTGCAGGCCCCACTAAGAGCCAGCTGACTAGAACATGCATGACTTATGCTCTGAAGACCAACCCAGAACAGTTCTGAGATTGCCAGCATAGGCTTTCAAGACGAGATACAACTGTCCTTAGAAATTTCTAATGGGCCTGGTGTCCAGAGAGAAAAAATAATGCACCAGTAGAATAAATATAGCCCTTCGGTATTTTGAAGAGAAAGCCATTAATTTTAGGGCACTTTACAAAACATTGGTATGTATTAATTAGTCATGAGGAATAAAAAAAAAAAAAAAAAAAAATATATATATATATATATATATATTTATATATATATATATATATAGGTATATGTGTGCATTACAGGGCCTGCGATAGTGGTCCTATAGTTATGGTTATGTTGCTCAACCCATAGGAAGAACACTTTTTGGGCAGCTTATAGCTTCGCCCCCCTGAACAAATCCTCACAAAATTTTGCAAAAAAGTATATGACCCCTATCAGATTGATCCTGCAGAGTTTGGTGAGGTTGCCAAGGAGGAGCAAAGTTCTAGGCGGGGTCCCAAAATTAAACGCAATGGAAAAAAGATTTTGCTCACGTCTGCAGCCCAAACTGCTGGATGGATTTTCAACAAATTTGCGGCAGGAGTGGCGGCTTGTTCCTGAAAGCCTGCTTTTGTAAATTTGGTGTAAATCTGTCTCGCGTTTTTTTTTTAAATGACTAAAAAGTACCTTAAAAACAATTGTGATATCTGGGTTTGGTCCGTGAACTCACTTCCCTGTACGCTCCACAGACAGGCTTCTTATTGGTCCAGAGGCCGGCGTGAGGTCCGCAGACATCAGACACATCCCCTGATTGGTCAGTACAAAACGTGAGGTGCGTTAGATTTTTGGGAAACACCCGAAATGTTGGATTCGTGGACAGGTGCCGTTGTCCGCCAATATCGCAGTAAAAACATGTAAATCTAATGAAAATATCCTGGACAGGTGAGGGGTGATAAGGATGGTATGGGATATGGCCTTAAAAAGCCAAAAAACAGGTGGTTTTCTTGTCCGATGTCTGCGCACAGTCCAGGACAGTCCTGTGATTTTTGTTAACATTTAAGATGTTCGGGGGCATCTATGCTTATTTGTGCATTACATGGTTGGTGAAAAGCAGTTTTTGGATGGCTTATAACTTTGCTGCCACTCAATGAAACTGCATGAAATATCGGTATTTCATTCTAGACCTGATTCTGAATGGTTCCGGAAAGTGTGGTGCTGTTTTGTCAAGAGGGAACAAAATTAGAGGGGGGATCCCAAAATATTGTAAATGCTTATAAATTTGGTGCCATTTGACGAATCGCCACAAAAGTTTTGCCAAATTTGGTGGGATTATGTTGAGAGGGGGCTAAATTAGAGGGGGGTCTCAACATTTTTAGATGTCTTATAACTTTGTTACTGTTAGACAACTGTGGACAAAGGTTTTCAGAAAGATTATAAACCCATCCTTGAATGTTTGTGTAAAGTCTGAATGGATTTTGTCAAGTGGGGGCTAAGTTATATGACTATTGTATGTACGTATATTTTGACACTTTTGAAAAAATAAAACATGGGCGGATTTCCAGCAAACTTGTGTACGAGCATTGGCAAGGTTCTGAAAGCATGGTTTTGCAAATGTGTCCGTGTTTTATTTTTTGACAAGTATCATAATGTAGGTATAGAAAATGGACTGAAGTGTAGCCTGTGGCCATGGGCAGTGTCCAGATTTTCCGGGTCATGGCATAAGGTCATGACCCAGACAATCTGGCTGCTGGCCATGACCACGAGGGATGACCAATGGGGATAAAGTGGCCATGTCCACCTGGGACCGACAATGTGGTAAAGTTTTTCGAAATTGGGATAGGTTTGAAAGGGAAAAAAATGTGCTTGTGATAATATGGTCATAGGGTTCTCTCTTTGCCTTCTGCAGGCCGCCATGGAAACGGAAGAGGGGCTCTGTAAAGAGCCCAGCCTTTCCTTTCAATAGTGGACATCTTGGAAAAGGATTTTCTTTCCTACAGTGGGACGCGGCGCGCGCCTCGGTGTAGGAAGAAAAATCATTTTTTTTAGCACCCTAGGTTACCGCTTTGGCAACCTGGGGTGCTAATGGCCTTCATCCCTCATTACAGGGGCTGGAACAGGGGATAACAGTCCGAGCCCTCGTTATATGCCGTCGCTTCGCTTGGGCCGATAACTTGGGCTGGTGGGCTGTTATGCCACTTTCCAGTTTCTGGAACTGGGATGAACGCCACATTCTTCCCATTGGCATAACACAAAATGCTAATGGAAATGTTAGAAAATCGTATTGAGTCTATGTACTTTACTGAGAAATGTAAAGTAGATGGAATCTATAAGATTGTTTTAGTTCTATTTTTTAACTGTGAAAGGTGGTTCGTAAAGGAACCTTTTTTTTTGCACAAGATGTTAGAAAGTAAGGTGGGGAGGGAAATGAGGGAAGAGGCACCAATCACTTATATGGAGGGGCAGGTGGACAGGGGAAGATGTTATGTGTGTGTTACATCTAAGGTAGCGGGCAGTGTTTCTCATGCTCTTTGATTACAGCTTCAAAAGCACTTCGAAATGGCTCCCCCCTGCAGAGTGCTGTGTTGTAGTATATACAGAGGACTGTTGTCTTCACAAGATATGGATCAACAGCCTCTTTTATTGCTTGTTAGGTAGCTGGAGGGATTTTGGTGCCACAGAAGTAGGCCGTCTGGTTACATTACTGCTTGAGGAAGATGAGTTGGAGGAAGACAGCCTACTAATTGCTAAGGAAGGAATAGCCTTTCTTAGAGCATTGAAGTGGTTGGATTAGGTGTGGCTTCGCATGGAGGTGGTCCCGTAGGAGTACTGTCCAGGTAGTCGGCGACTGAGTACAACATTGCACTCAGTGCATTTCACTTTGGTAGCTTTAGCCTTTGGTACACCAATGATTCTCTCTGGGTGCTAGAGGTAGGCACTTCCTCTACCTTGTCTTCTTGGTCCTCTTCATTGTCTTTGGAAGCACTGTGCTTTTTTTGTTGTGTAGGTCCTCCAGCTGGTGGTGGTGGCTCTTGGGGAGGAGGGATGGCAATAGCGGATGCAATTTTTAAGATAAATAGCAGTTTTGCTAAACTTCCATGTATGTGCTGTGTACTAGATTGTTAATGGATGATGAGTAACAATAGGTGTAGGAGCTGTGCAAGGGGAACATTTTCAGTTTGAAAGTTCCTAGATCAGTAGAAAGTGCAGTTCTGAACTGTCTGTGAAACACAGACCCAATCGCGAAGTGCGGGCACGTTCATAAACACGTCAATATACCGTGCGGGTGTGCGGTCACGTGACACTGTCCGAAAAGTTTGCGATGACGTCAGCCATTTGCGAATGCGACAGACACAAAAATAGTGGAAAAAGTTGTAAAAAGCATGTAGAAGTGTTGCAAATGATGCTAGAAGGTGTGAAATGGCAGAGTTTTAAAGTGAAACTTTGTAAATTGGACACAGATTTTGCTATATTGGGGTAAGTATGATATTAGTAAGTTGTAGGAAATTAGCATGCACTGGTAAAAACCCATGAAATTCACTGAAAATACTTTGTTAAAGGAACGGTATGGTTAAGTTGCACTAATAAAAACCTATGAAATTCAATGAAAAAACGTTGTTATAGGGACGTTATGGTTACAAGTAAAACTGAAAAAAGCTCTGACATTCGCAAGTAAGCTAAGCAACCATAACTCACGCCAACACCCTGCACTGCTAAGACTAACACCCAGGACATGAAAGATAACCTCAGAGATGTCATTGATGACATCACTGATGACATCACATATGAAATTCATTTTGATAAAAAGTCCCTACAAGGGGTTGTGTCTATAATGTTGGTAACAAAGTGTCAGGAGTGATCCGGAGACCTATCATGAACTACTTAATCTATTATAGAATGTGCTTATCTAAACAAAACAAATATTTATATATTACAGGGTCTGTGGTAGCAACCCTGTAATTATGGTTAGGTTGCTCAACCCATAGGAAGAGCAGTTTTTGGACCACTTATGACTTATGAATCCCCACAAAACTTACATAAACAGTATACAGAAGTTTCAAGCAACTTTTTTAAGGAGAGGGGGGGAGTTATAGGGGGCTTTCAAAACTTTTGAAACCCAGATAGACATGACTGGAAAAGGAATTTGCTCTCGGCTACAGTCCAAACTGCTGGATGGATTTGCACAAAACTTGTGGGAGGAGCATCCGCCTGGTCCTGAAAGCGTGCTTTTACCAATTTGGTGTTAATCCATCCAGTAGATTTTTTAGAAATGGCCAAAATGTAGGTCCATGGACTCACTGTCTTGTTCGTTGCCCGCAGACTCCTCTGAGCCAATCAGGGAGTCATGTAACATTGGCAGACATCGTACGCACCCACTGATTGGTCAATTAAAAATGTGAAGTGCGTCAAACATTTTGAAACGGATTCCAAGTTGGTTTCACAAACTCTGGCCATAGTCTGCGAACATTGTAGTAAAAACACAGTCAAAAACACAAGATTGCACTTGTCAAACAAATGAAACAATCTCTGGGGAATTGAGGGGTGATGAGGATTGTTTGGGATATGTCCAGAAAAAGCCCAAAATTGGGCGTTTTCCTTCTCCGATGTTTGCAAACTGAGAAATGTTCACGCACATCTATGCAGATGTGTGCATTATAGGGTCATAAAGAGCAGTTATTAGATGACATACATTTGGCGCTGTTCAATGAAACTGCATGAATTTTTGTAATGAAACTATAGACCCAACTTTGAATGTTGCTGAAAAGGTTCCTGTCATCTCGACAAGAGGGGCCAAAATTAGAGTGGGGTCCCCAACATTTTTGGATGGCTTACAAATTTGGTGCCGTTTTACAAATCTGCACAAAAGCATGCAAACATATTATACAGGGGCGGCTTGTCTATAATGGGCGAGGGGGAGTCGACCCACCGCGTCTTGCCCCCCTCTCACCCATTATGGAGGAGCCAGCCCAGTAAAATATAAGCACTACCTCAGCAGTTTTTTCAGCTGAGGGAGTGCTCTTAACTGTGAAAGAGAAATGTCCCCAGCTGCGCAAGCTCAATGAGCCATGCAAGTCTGGGGGCGTTTGCTTCCCCAGCCTCGCATGGCTCTTTGGAAATGCTGCCTGGTGAACTGCACATCTCAAAGGCGCAAGGGGCATCTCCTGCACCTCCTCGCACATACAGACAGAGCAGGCTGGAGTAGGGACCCACACTCAGGCCCCTTGCACGCATGTGTAGGAAGCAGAAAACTTCCTGATTCCTGTTCATGCTTGCAGGGGGCTGGAACACTGGAACCTCCGGACCCGCGGCAGAAGGTACGTTTGTTTATGTTCATTTTTTTTTAATTTAAATGATGTGCGAGAATGCGTATTTGCTTTTGGTGTTAGGTGAATGCATGATGATGGATGCTTGTGTGAATGTGAGAGTGCTTTCTGTGTGTATGTTGTGTAAATGTGTGTTTGTGTGTTTGTTTATTTAGTATTTAAATATGTGTATGAATTCAGGTATGCTTGTGTAATACGAGTGAGTGCATGATGGATGCTTGTGTGAATGAAACATAGTGTTTGCTGCATGTGTTGTGTAATTTGTTTGTATGCTCATTTATTTATTATATAAGTATTTGTATGGGAGCGTGTATGCTTGTATTATCAGAGTGCATGATGGTTGCTCGTGTGAATGAAAGTGTGTTTGCAGTGTGTATGTTGTCTAAATGTGTGCATTTGTTTGTTCATTTATTTATTTAAATATGTGTATGGGTGCGTGTATCCTTTCGCTTTGAGTGAGTGCATGATGGGTGTTTGTGTGAATGAAACAGAGAGTGCTTGCTGTGTGTATGTTGTGGAAATGTGTGTGTTTGTATGTTTATTATTTCAATATGTGTCTGAATGCATGTATGCTTGTGTTATGAGTGAGTGCATGATGGGTGCTCATGTGAATGGAAGAGTACTTGCTGTGTGTATGTTGTGTGTGTATGTTGTGTAAATGTGTGTGTTTATTTATTATTTAAATATGTGTTTGGAGGCATGAATGCTTGTGTTATGGTTATAAGTGAGTGTATGATGGGTGCTCATGACTGTAAATGAGACAGCAAGTGCTTGCTTTGTGTATGTTGGGTAAGTGTGTGTGTGTTACTATCCTTGTGGGTACTTGGGTATGAAAACACGCACACGCTGTGGGGACTTGATTTCACCGTGGGGACCTAAACCCAAGTCCCCACATGGTAATGCCTTCCAAATGACTCAAAACAACTTAAAAGTCATCTTTGCCAATTTTTATAACTTTTGAAAAAATTGCCTTTTGGGGACCTGTGTTTATTTTGATGAGTTGATTATTTTCTCAGGTCTGCCCTGTAGGTTTGATGTGGTATTGCAGTCATCAACACACGGTCAGGAATTTAAACACACTTCATAAATCAGATGCCCTAAATGCATAGGCAGCAGGCAGCAGATTCATGGGAGCCGTGTATACACAAATTCAATTGTGTTTTTAATGGCCTGAACCCTTTGTTCTTTGTGTTTAAATGTAAAATAATTAAATTGAGCTGTTTTATGTGCATTTTGTGTGTTTACAGAATTGTACATAATCAATACTCAACTAAGTCTTCCCTCATTGTACAACACACTTCCAGATTCAGTTTAAGAAATTGGCTAATTTTATAACAAACCAATCAAAATGTGACTACCTTTACTTCCTTATTTTTCTATGATTTTGTTGGAGTCCCCACAGGGGTGGTGTGTGATTATATTGAATTCCACAGTGTGAACAACATATTGTGTGCACTGATGCTCTCTTGTCTATAGTCTGATATGTTAATTAATTGAATGTTGGCTTCAAATGTCCGATTATACATGTGACAGTAATGGAATTGCTGCCACTCTGACCAATCTGCTCATATAAGTGTTATTAAAAATGGACGCTAATTCCTTGGGTTGAATTAACCCTGAAGAAATTTGCGCTGGAGGAACAACAATGACAACCAGTGATAATTCGCCCAGGGCTAAATCCGGTGGCGGAATTAGCGCATCAAACAAAAATGCTAATTCTATGGTATCTTTAGGTTAAAATACCAGACGAAACACTGCCAGAAATTGTAGCCAATTTAACCAAAAATATAGTGCAGTTGCCTCCACCCCAAAGGTGAAAGAAAATGCATGTAGGTGATGCAAATGAAGCCACAGGTGCACCCAATCGGCCATTAAAAGGTATGTGAGGCCCACACTTTCCCCAAACACATTTTCCAACACTAAGCAGCCCCTATATGCAGCCACCAGCAGTAACAAATCACAAGTTGTACATTGAGCTGAAGAGGCATGCAAAGCTGCATCACAGAGTACAACCAACACACATTCAGAGGAGAGGCCTTGAACGAAGAGCACCCATTGCCTGGGTCAGGAAATTTCCCCAGATACTACCTGATGTGCAGCTGATAACAAAATGGCACCTTAACAGAGAGACATTAGCTGAGCTACACTCACTGATACAGGCAAATCGTCAAAGACTTATCAACACAAGAACAGCCATCCCACCATTGCTGAAGCTTTTGTCGTTGCCATAAGTTTACGCCACAGGCACCGTTCAGCAAATTATGGGCATGCAGCATGGCATGTTGCAAAGCATGTTTTCATTTGTGCTTGCCCAGGTGCTGGACTCACTTATGCAGCATGCAACCCAGCACATCTACCTGCCCATCACCGCTGCATAGATAAACGTAACACAGGCACAGTTGTATGTGACTTCGCACTTACCCATCGTCAGTGCAGCACTGGCCACATTGGTGTTGCCCTAGGCATTGAAAGAGGTGTACTGTAACAGGAAACAACAATATTGCCTTAACATACAGGTGAACTGTGATGGAAACCTCAATGTCACCCATTGCTATTCCCGCTTCCCAAGATTCCACCGATGATGCCAAGGTCTTGTGCAACATTACATTACCAGCATACACAGTGACCCAACAAATGCTACAGACCTGGATCCTGGGTAAATGCAATCAACAAAAAACAGGGTTCACAAGTGCAATGAGTAGGAATCGATGATGGAGATTGGGGATTCACCTAAGTGATTGTAATGTAATGCAAACCCTCTCACAGCCCTGTGCTAGAAGGACCTGCCCTCTGACTCAACACATAAGAAGCACTACCCCACTCGACAAAGCCCTGTATGACAACATCTGGGCATGAAAGGAATGCAAAAACCCAAATTACAAAGACTGAACATTGCAGGGTATAGGAAAACCATACCCAGACAGGAGACAACACCGTTCTCCGATGTGAGATGACAGACGCAACACTGACAAGCAGAGAAGGCACAAAAGCCACACCATATGAATACTATTTTCCAAGAGCAGGATCAATATCACAAAGTGCACAAGATTATCAGAAAGCATATCAGTGCACATGCATGAGTGCACAGTATTGAAGATCAAAGATAACATGTCAATTCACAATCCAGTTACTGTGTATGTCTGTTACCCCTGGTGGAAATGCGGTAATCCCCTACTGACATTAGCCATTTCCCCCCTCATTCCAGGAGACATTGCATGATTTAGGGAGAATGAGAACTGATGCAACAATTGCGCCATTCGTACATTACCTGACATATTGACCATCATGCCATGACTGCTTGTTCAAAACCAAACTAAAAGCCTACCTCCTTGCCTCTGAGTTACCGTACCTCTCATCTGCCTGCTCGCTAACATTTTTCCCTCACCTCTAACCTGTCTCTGTCCCTCACTTCCTCTGTCTCCAGACTAGCACTTCACCCATCATGGTCACATCCCGGGCACTGCTTGCTGTACCACCTACCTGTACTTAAAAATGTCCAATGTTGGTTGTCCATAATCTATCCATGTATGTTCTAAGGGTGCAGTAGTAAGGCTCTGACACAGAGGGGTCATAGTGGTTGGCATAAACCTTTATTATATTCTGAAAATGAAAAGAAAAGCCTATCTTACCCCAATTTAAGAGGGGTTTCTTGGCCTCAACCAAAATAACTAACATCGCCATCAGGATGTCGAAAGCAAAAAGTCTCACTTTCAAATGTCAGAATCTTAACTCTGACCCTCACAGTCTAAGTTTAAACTAAATGAAAAGGAGGTCTTCCTGGCCCAGAGGAATGACTTTCTTCCGCTGGTCAAAAGTTTGGAGTTTATTAGTTCCTTTAAATGGTGGGGGGAATGTCTCCCTTCCCCAGCCTTCTTCAGGCTTGCAACACAGTTCAGCTTCTTCTCTGTCTCTGTGGTCCCCGACCCTAGGATTAGCAAGCCAGGTTATTTTCTCACCAGGAAATATGACAAAGAAGAGGAGTTTGTTTATGTCTCCAAACTGAGGTGGGTCCCTGACCCTTGTTGGCAGACCTGGCATCCTTTGAGAAAGTGCTGCGATGAATAAGAGTGGCGTGGATGTTCCTCCGATCTGTGGTGGGTCCCTGACCCTGGTTGGCAGACCTGGTTTTCTACTACCAGGCAGGCAGGGTGAGGGCACACAGACACTCACGGGGGGATGGGGGCACACAGACACTCACGGGGGGTCAAGGGGGCACAGAGACACTCACGGGGGGGCATGGGGGCACACAGACACGCATGGGGGAAGGGGGGCACACAGACACGGGGGCATGGGGGCACACAGACACTCACGGGAGGCAAGGGGGGCACACAGACACTCATGGGGGGCATGGGGGCATGCAGACACTCGCGGGGGACATGGGGCACACAGACATTCACGGGGGGCAAGAGGGGCACACAGACACTCACAGGGGGCAAGGGGGGCACACAGACACTCACGGGGGGGCAAGGGGGCACACAGACACTCACGGGGGCAAGGGGGGCACACAGACACTCACAGAGGGGCAAGGGGGGCACACAGACACTCACAGGGGCATGGGGCACACGGATACTCACGGAGGGGCAAGGGGGATTACAGACACTCACAGGGGGAATGAGGGCACACAGACACTCACGGGGGCAAGGGGGCATACAGACACTCACGGGGGCAAGGGGAGCACACAGACACTCACGGGGGCATGGGCAACTGAATGGACAGATCCAGATGAAGATGTCTATATTCAGGATACAAAGACAAGAAACAGAGCCCATACTAAGAATCATGTTATCAGATACGAGAAGCCTGGAGTAAAATTAGCTGGAATCAGATGGGAGGTAAACAAAAAATTGGAGAGTCCAGGAAAATCTGCAGAGGACATTAGAAGATGGAAGAACAGAGGACAGATGCAGATCTTGGGATCAGTGTTATCACCAGATGGATGGGAAGAAGGAGTGGTGATCTGCAGAGCCTGGGTGGTCATTAGTTGTTACAAACCTGCCATTGACATAGTGCAGAATGGCTGCAAGCCATTATGGCCAAGACTTGCTAAGCTACTGACTTGGGTCGAAGATAGAGGCGGACCCTTGCAGATAGTACCATTGGAAAGTTCAAAGCTGTACTTCAGAAACAATGGCACAAGAAAAGTTGGAGGGAATCAGAACTCTGGTCGAATATTTGACGTACCAGGAATGGTACATGGAACAGCAGTTATCATGGATCATTATTGGGCATGTGGATCCAGGACATATATGAAGTTACCCAAGGATTGGGGAGGATGCTGCTTATTAGTGAATGTCCATGTTCCAGCATTGGTGATTCCAAAAAGTTATCTAGATCTTGACAGTTTCCCAAAAGCAGATGCCCACCTGAGGAAGAAGAGATCTGTGGAGCTGATAAAGAGGATGATGAGGTAGAACTATTTCTCAGCTAAGTCAATAGAAGCCTTTGACTCCATTCCGTATGAGCACAGGCTGTTCAGCCAGACCTCATCAGTGTTTACCTTATTTTTCATGCCGAGAATCCAGGTCGGACAAATATCAAGTGGCTACAGATCACCAGATGGGAATTGCTACAGGCAATCAACACTACCATAAAGGGGTTCAATGCTGTCAGAGAAGAGGTGAGAGGTATACGATTGATGACTCTTCAGAACAGATACGTCTTGGATATGATTACAGCAATGGATGGAAGTGTTTGTGCAAAAATCGGAGAATCATGTTGCACATTTATACCTTCTCATGATGACAAGAATGGAACCTGGACAGATGCCATAGACATGCCGACGAAACTTCATGGTCAGATTATGGACAAAGTAGAAGACATTGCTGATCACAGCTGGTTTGGATCACTCTTCTCTTGGATTCCACAATGGATGGCAGACATGTTCAAGTTTCTTGGAGCCCTGATTGTGTTGGTGTTGCTTGAATTTTGTGTGATCAAGATAATAATCTCACAATGTAAGAAGACAGCACAGAAAGCTATAGGGATGAAGATCATGATCAAAGTCGAATCAGGAAGGAAAGCCAGGGACTTGACAGATAAAGAAATCAGAGACTTTGTGAAGGCCAGTATCCATGCACCAAAAGAATCACAAGAAGTATGTAGGAAGATGGACCTATTTCAGTCCAAGTGGACAATGTAGTCTTATGACATTGAACAAAGATGAGCATGTTAAATCAGCTGGATGCCTGAAGGGAGTCATAAAGATTTGGATCCCAAAGAAGCTTTTCTTCAGACCTAAATGCCTGTATGTGAAGGATGATGAGAGAGTGGCTGATAAATCACCCAGAGGGGGGAGTGTAGAGGAGGAACCAAGTACCCCACCTCAACCGTTCTGTCCCTTTTACCTGCATGTTTGAAACCAGAGTATGTGACATACACAGAACAGTTGAACCAAAAAAGGGCAGAGTATGGACTCTGTGCGGTACCAATGAAAATACCAGCATCAAAGAGAATTCTGGAGGCAAGACTCCCATTGGGAAAACCATACCTGCATACAAGAAAATATGATGGCCATTTGAATGAAATCCCTGAAGAAGCAGAGCCAATAAACGGCAAGAATAATGGTAACGTCACCAACCATTGCCAGTATACGTAGAGATGAAATGACGTACCTAGAAGAAATGCAGAGACCAGAGAATGCAGATATTCTATAAGGCATCAAGAACGTATCAAGGATAAGTGACATCTTGGGATCAAGGTGAAGAGGCTTATGCCACAGAAACAGATGAAGACATTGAGTAATTTTACACGCATACAGATGCAAACGAAACGCAAGCAGGCAAAGTAATCTTGAGAGCTAGCCTCAAGCGTATAGTGAATAGATTGCGGCAAGTGCCAACATATACATATATACCTATGGATAAGTGAAGGATGGATGTTTCCAGTACGCATTGTAGCAGTGCTGGACAGTAGGAAGAAGGCCTCATTTCTAGTGTGTGGCAGTTAAAAAGCAAATTGAATTGCAAAGTGAATCTCAGCAGCCAGAGCTGGATGAGCCAAGAAGCCAAGGTCTTATCAAACTGGAGTAAACTGACATTGGATACAATGTGTGTGAAAGAACAAAACTCCTGTTTAGAAGCCATGAACATAACAAGGAAGACATCAGAGGTCCATTAAAAAATAGTATTAAATGCACTAAAAGGCTCGATTCCATGGTCTCTAGTCACATGGAAGCATGAAGTTGGATGAACGAAATGGTCATACCTACGCAGGAGGGCAGACCGTGCTTTTCACTCCCTAAATTTCTCAGAGCTAAGAACACTCTCAAGGCCGAGCTTCAAAAGCCTAATTGACAGTAGACCATTGAGGTGATGATGGATTGATATGCTAATTGGTGGGAAGCAAAGGTCAAGGTGAGCTCACCAGCACCCGAATGGTGAGCCTGCAGGCTGCTAGATGTAGATGGAGAAGTACTGATGGAGATTGGAGTGCCAACCAATTGTAGAGGACTGTATTTAGGGGCCCTTTAGTTGTGTAAGCCAATGGGACATTGTATATTTGGTGACGTTCGTAGTGGTCATTTTTAGGGGAGGGCTTAGCTACCCAACCTGATGTTAAGCAGCCAATCACATATTCACACTGTTTTAGACTAGTGTGGATCGTATGCTTAGATGTTCACTCAGACCAATCACCCATACTGATAGGGTTTTTTAGTGTGCCACGTAGGATGACAATGGTTCGTTAACGTCATTGATGACAAGTTTTGCATATAAGATCTCAGTTTTTACCAAGAATGTTTGAGTAAGAGGATCGAGCAAGTTCGATGAAGTTTGTTATGCTCCCGTTTTAGATAATTGATATTAAAACAGACTTCCTTTTGCCAACTACCTGAGTCATCTCTATTATTGATGTATGAATACAAATCTACATCCCCATCCATCTCCATGGTAATTGCTACTCATCAAAGGGGCTGGGCTATCCAGTTCAATTACATTGTATTTAACTGATGCTTCACCTTCCTGTTTTTTGGTATCTGTCATGTTCAAGGTTTAGAAGTAAAGCAAAGTGTTGCTTCGCCTGCAGTTGTCCCTGTTTTCCCCTGGAATTGCTAAATGGAATGTTGCTCTGATGCACTTGCCTCTGAACGTCTTCTTCCTTTGGAGTAAGGCTAACAAAGACTTCTCTTTGCTCTATTATCAGCTAATGCTGGTTGGCCTCCCTCTTCGTGGATCCTCGGATTGGCAGGTCTCTTTTCCCTGCCGCCGCACCTGTTTTATTCACTAATCAGGCTTCTACAATACTTACCTGGTTCTTGGGGCATTTTCAGTGTCGCTGCAGCACACTGTGAAAAATGAATACAAATTGCTGCATTTATATCTCGGATGTCGGAGAGACCCTTTGGAGGCATCATATTGCTTTCTTTGTGCCCTTGTGGCACTTCAACCCATTGAAAATCTCTTCAGCTCATCTGGGCCCTGTTTCAATGGCCTGCTCGTGGCCTTTCCAAGATGGCTTCCTCGCTCATCTACTACAGCCAAGAACCTTCTGGTGCACTGTGTCCCACCTCCCCACCGCCGGATTGGCTTGACTGCATTCTTTTGGCCTATCGTGGGATCCAGCAGGTGGCAGCCGGCCCCCCTCGCAAGGCCCTCTCCTAAGGCCCTCTCCTAAGGGCACTGGGACTACCCTGTCTGGCCCTGTCTGCGCGCTAGAAGTACTCCTTCCCATGACGCAATTTTGATGATCCTGCCTCTTGGCAACGCTCCAAATAAACAAACTGGCAGTGACCCCTGCATTCTCTGACCATGAATAACCTGCTTTTCTCTCCACTGCTCCTGTAAGCAGCACAGTTCACTTGGTCTGGACTACACTTCTCCCCTCGGACACTCTGACAGCTTGATTGCTTCATGCATCTTTTCCCTACTTGCCTATCTGTAAATTCTAATCTCGGCTCCCAATTGAAATATGCATCTTGCTGTGCCTCATACTGTATGCTTTTTTCTGTTATCTTAATGCCCTGTTTCAAAAAAAGACATATTCATTCTTAGGTGTGTCTTACATCTGTGCATCCTCCATTTTAGTACTGAATTTGTGTGCTTTTTGGTAAATTTGAATTTAGGTGTGCTTTACATCTGTGCATCTTCTTGCCTCCCTTGGCCGCTAAGTCTCCTGGTGAGTTTGCCCATGCATTGTGCAGCCTCTCCAACTGTCCCTCTTTTCTCCATCTCTATGGCATTCTCCATTTGCCCCATTTATTCTGACTGTTATTCTATTACCTATACCGCCTCTCATGAACTCTGGAAGAAAGAAGTTTAAAAAAGATCTCTTGGCCTCTAATCCTATCGTACCTATTGCTGACACCTACGGTAGTGCTACTTCCAGACAGACTATCACTGATATCCTCTTCTCTGTCCCCTCTCCAGACCTATTTACCTCCCATCTGATCTCTACCCTCTCCCCTTTTTCCTCTTCCTATCATCCAGGTGTATCATTAATGTCTATCGGAATGGCCCAATCATGGTTTAGGGTCCTCAACTCAACCTCCTCCTCTTCGACCAGCACTTGCCATCCCTCATCAACTTCCTTCCTACACTTGCTACTCCTTCTTCCTCTCTCTTTGCCCCACTCCTCAGACTGGTGTATCACGCCCCTGTACCCCTCATCAGAAAATACTTCAAAGGCAGTGACCAGCTGCATCTAGCCACGCTTAATGCTCTATCTGCTTTCAAACATTCTGCCGATATCTGCCTCCACCTTGACGACCTTGACCTAGATATCCTTGCTCTCGCCTAGATGTGGTTCAATGCCAGCTCAGTCACTGATTTTGACTCTCTTCTCCCTGATGGCTACAAGATCATCTCCAAGCCCTGCCCTCACTGTGCTTGCGGTGGGGTTGCCCTTATCTTCCCTGAGTGGGTCCCTTCTTCCTTCATACCCTTCCAGCCATAAAACTCCTTCGAGAGCCTGGTCGCTAAGCTAGTCCTCTCTCCTACTTCCTCCCTGATCATTGCCACTATCTACAGGCCACCTGACTCTATCACCATGTTCCTCCCTGAATGGGCTGATTTCTTCTCCTCTCTCCTCACATCCACCTCTAAACTCCTTCTCCTGGGTGACTTCAACATCCATCTTAATTCATCACTCATGGCATCCACTCTCTTCCGTGACCTCTGCACCTCACTCTCCCTTCTCCATTCTCTCCACTGGTCCTACCCACTCAGCTAGACACACTCCCGTTGCCTTGATCCACACTGATCTTTTGCTCTCCCCCACTCACCACTCCACTCTCTTGGTCAGACCACTCCCTCCTTTCTTTGCACATCGGTCCTCTGCCACCCGACCACACCTCCCCCAGCTCTGCCAACCTTGTTAACGGACATCCGCCCGATGCCAGCTGCTGCCTTCGCATCCACCTTCATCCCCCCTCTCCTCCATCTGCAGAATCTATCTCTGACTCTGCTCTCAGCAGCCTCCAGCTTGCCATCACTAACACTCTCAACAATCTTGCCCCAGTAGTGAGGATCCATCTGAAACATGCCCCCAAACGTAACACCTGCTACGACTCTGAACTTGCAGCCCTGAAATGCAAGTGCAGATCTGCAGAACAGAAGGGCAGACCCCAGGCTCACCCTCTGAAAAACTGGCTTGTCGCATTCTCCAAAAACAATACTGACTTTCCATCCGTTTTAAGAAAAGGGCTGACATCTAGGCATGCATCTCTGGGGCGTCCAACAACACGGCTGAACTCTTTAAAATCTGTAAGGAACTAGCCAACCCTTCCGCAGTCTCCATTTCGCCTCCTCACTCTCTCAGACCCTCTGCAATGCATTGGTCACTCATTTCACTGCAGAAACTCATCCTCAGCACTCTCTCTTCTCCCCCTCCTCTCGTCCCATCCCCTTGCCACCTATGGCCTCACATCCGTCCTCTATCGTTCTCTCCTCCTTCTCTCCTATCACATCTGACAAGGTCACTAAAGTTGTCCGCTCTATAAAGGTCTCCTCCAAACAGATCTTCCCCTGTTCCAGAACTATATGTATATATAATAGTGTCTCCCTTGCCCCTGCACTTGCTGATTTCTGCAATCACTCTCTTGCTGGGTCTTCCACCTCTTCCCTCAAGCATGCTCTTGTGCGCCCACATCTGAAAAAAACTGTCTGCTGACCCTTCGTATCCGGCTAATTATTGCCCCATCTCTATGACCCCCTTCCTTGAGAAACACTTGGAGAAACTGGTCTACCCCAACTGGCCCAGCATACAGAGCTATGTTGGTTGCCTGCACGACCATCATTCTAGATTCCAAGCACCCAGAGCCATGGAAACTGCTCTCCTGAACACCCGTGAAGAACTGCTCACATCTCTTGACTCTAACTCTCCAGCTGCCCTCATTCTACTTGATCTCTCCTCTGCATTTGAGACAGTCAACCATTTCATCTTCATAAAACAGCTCAATGATACCCTTGGTATCTCAGAGCGGGCACGGCCTGGCTGACCTCCTTCCTCACTGACATTCCCTCCAACATTATCCTGGGCTCTTTCTCCTCTCCCACCTCTATCTCCACCAGGGCTCCAACCTTTCTCCCTGGCTCTTTAACATCTATCTTGCTCCGCTTGTACACCTAATTGTCACTTTTTCCCCTTACTTTCATTGTAATGTAGATGACACACAACTCTTCTTCAAACTTCCCTCTGATCCTCTCCTTACTTCCTTCATCATTCCTGGCTGCCAGTCTGCCATCCAGTCCTTGTGTGCCTCCAATATCTCTGCCTCAACGCCAGCAAGCCTGAGATCATTCCCATTGGGACTCCTGCTCCCTCTTTCTTCCCTTCACTCTGCCCACCCTCTTTGGGCTCTCCTCCTTCCCCTTCATCTGAAGCCAGAAACCTTGGAGTCATCTTCGACTCCTCTATTTCCTTCCTCCCTCACATCTAGGACCTTGCCAAGAAAGCCTACTTTCAACTCTACCTCCTCAAAGGGATCCTTCCTTTCCTCACTTTCCCCCAGAAGCTCAATGTCTCTAGAGTTCTGGTGCTCTCTAGACTGGACAACTGCAACCGTCTCTTCCTTAATTTACCCTCTTCCTCTCTATGTCCCCTCCACCTTATCCAGCATAAGGCTGCAAGACGTATCCTTGGCCTAAAGCCCAGGGACCACATCTCTCCAGCCCTAAAATCTCTCCCGAGGCTCCCGGTTGCTGCAAGGATAAAGTTCACATCCCTATGCATCATGCATAAGGCTGTCTGGGGCCAAGGACCATGTTATCTAAAACTGTCTCTCACCAAATACTCTCCCTCCAGATCTCTTCGCTCCTCCGCTGCCAACTCTCTGTGTGTTAAGCGCTTTTCTAAACAGCAAGCTAGTGGCCTATCTCTTTCCTCAGCTGGCTCCCTCCTCTGGAACAGCCTCCCCCTCCCTCTCCGTCTTGAGGCGGATCTCGTCAAGTTCCGGAAGCTCCTGAAGACTTTCCTTTGCAACTCCTCTTTCCCCCTCTCGCTCCTCACAGTCACCGAGATTGGTGACCAGGGCTCTTGTGCGTCCTTCTCGGTCCTGGCCTTCCCTCCTCCCCAATTGCCTTTAAACTCCATTCACTCCCAACACTTGCCTTTGGGTGCCCACTGGCCTGTGCTATCTAGGCCTGTGCTATCTAGGCTTATTGTATTAGCAGCTGACCACTCTCACCATGTGATCTCTGCCAGGCAGTTAACAGCTGCTTGCAACTTACTCCCTAGCACTTCCATCTGTGGAACTCCTAGCACTTACCCACCTCCATCGTTCCTTCTCTCTCTCTGCACTTGCACGTTCTGAATGCTGACAAGGCTTAGTAGGACCGCCTCATTCGTTCTCTTCATTGTTATTGTATTTGCCTTTCATTCCCATATTCCTTCTCCATTACCCTGTGGGCACTTTGAAGCACAATTTACTTGATGTATAAGTGCCTTCCAAATGCACAATAAATAAATAAATAAAATAGATACTGCAGAGGAAGATTTATTACAACATAACATTCAATGTCAAATCATCATTGAACACAATGAAAATTAAGAACCTTATATTATTAAATCTGCAGACAAAAGAGGCCGTATAGTGTTAAAATGTTACACCAGTTACTGTTGCAAATTTATAAGAAAACTCTACGACACTGATTACTACATACATTGGATGATAACTATGATGGACCAGGGAGCAACAGATGTGTCTTTATTGGTTGGTGCAGGGATCGTTGGATCTTTCTTTGGACCTCCTAGATTTTGCTACATCGTACCAGCACAGGGTACCATTATGTAGTTCGAAGGGGTCAGGTGTCAGACACTGCACAACCAGCTGGCCCCCAGGGTACCTTGACCTTTACACTCATATGTGCGCTCAGAAATAAAGCTTAACAATGCAGTATTGAGCTAGAAATCACCTTGCTTAGTCTCTGATCAATGGCATCGCTCTCACCCTAAATCTGGCCTATTTCCAAAAGCTTAGCAACACCTTCCTGGCCCAGGACTTAAAGAGCTCTTCTTCTTTTCCCTTCCTCCCAGTAGTTCCTTACATTTTCTCCCTCCATCTGATCTCCTCCTGCCTCCGCCACATGTCATGTGCCTCCTCCTTATGGTCTCTCCCTCTCCCCGCTCATACTTTTCCCTTACTCCTCTTCATTTTTTTAAGATCCTCCCCCCCTCTCTATATATTGGTGCACTTCCTCCTCTGTTGCTTCACTTTCTAGATCTTCATCTGCTTCCTTTCCTCCCTCTATCTCTATGTCCTCCTCCTCTACATTCCCTCCTTCTTCTCTCTTGAAATGGTTTATTTCCACCTTGTCTCCTTCTATGTATTTCCCCTCCAATTCATCTCCTTCATCTCTCCATAGATAACACACCTCCTTCTCTGTTTACTCTCTCTTTTGATGTTTCTCATCTACCTCCTCCCTTCCTTTGTCCCTTTGGATGTTTCGCCTCCTGCACTCCCTCCTTTTTGTTTAGTTCTTTAACATCTGCATCTCCTACCTTTCTTGGTAGATGTTTTACCTCTTCCTATCTAGATGGTTACCCATCTTGCCTCCTCGTCTTCATCCTCTCTATAGATTACTCCCCTTCCTTCCTTTCTTTCCATCACTCTACTTCAACCTCTCCTTCTCCTGTTCTCCACCTTTCTCTCCATTCGCCTCTCACTGTGATCGCCAATAATCGCCTCACTACTCACCTTTTGATTGGCCCGGGAAGATTGTAATTGGTTTGTAAGAGAGAAATGTGCAGCATCTGTTCACTTACCAGGAGTGGGATTAAGGAACAACTAGACTAGCATATTTTTCAAGATCCCCATATCTATTTGCTTGTGGTGAAGGAGCCTCTTACCCTGTGTACCGAGGAGATGTAAGGAGTCAGGCAGCCTTTTTTGTCATTGCCGCCCAAAAAAGGACATTGCTGAATTTGTTTCCCCATGCAACGTTTTGTCTAACCGGAATGTCCACAAGCTTCTCTGACATAGCATGGAATAGACTATTGGTGCACCTTGTAATGTAATTTGTTTGTATTTGCCTTCTGTTGTCATGCACTTTACGGAGTCCTATGAGAGCATGCATTCAATCAGCAATTCCTATGTTCTCCACGTTTTTTCATTTCTGCCATAATGCCACACTTCCTGAAACATGTCAAAGATGTTAAGGTGCGATGGGATACATGAAAAACCTAGATAGGGATGGGATGGAGGCCTTGGTGGATCCATGCATACTGTCTCTGGGGTCAGCTTTTTGTGGAGCATTGTATGGAATTACCATCTGGTAAGGGTGTAGAAGTTCAGACTTTTTTTATTTTGATCAATTACAAAATGTATGCAGGTACTCCATCCCAATGCAGGCAATCTGCTAACCAGATCTCCTTGGAGAAGCTCCATGGCAAAAGTGTAGGGATATTTGCCCTTTTGCATTAGTCTCCTGATCTACTATGCCTATTATCCAGTGGCACAGTACAGGTTCAGAGGTCACAGTGTCCTTTTGACAGCTGCTGTGACAGCCAAGTCACTTCAGCGCTGGATTTAAAGTATGCATCCATGTTCCAAAACCATAGTCATGAGAAATTACTATTGTGATGGCAGATTAATGTTTAATCATAAAGCTGAGCATATGGCCCTTTGGATATCATGCATGCAATGGATGGGGATGTAGAATCACTCTGACACCAAATAATCGAACCAACTCAGGAAGATGGCAAAGATTGCTGTTTTAATAACAATGATCTAAAACAGGGAGTTACAACGGACATCAACGGACGTTCGCTCGAGCTCAGTGAATTTCACATTAAAACATCTTTTTATACAAAAAATACATCAGATGTGATGTCATACTACGTGGCAAATGAGAAAAACTTGCGATGAATTGTGATACATTCAAGGGGAGCATCCAGGTATACTGTCTATAAGGGGTGGGGTTGTGATTGGCTGTTTACTGTCAGGTGGACAATTTATGGCTACTTCTAAAACATGTCATCTTCAACACTATTAAGTACATGATATATCATTGGTCTTCAAACTATAAGGCCCTTCGTTATACAGCCCTCTATAATTGGATGGCACATTCGTGCCATGTCTGGAACATTCGGTTCACTTAGCAGCGCTTAAGCTCAAACCCAGGTGCCAGCAGGTGGACTTGACTTTACCTCCCCACCCAATTAGCCCAACATCTCTCAACACCCATGCCTTCTGCCCTGAAGATTGTCTTTGAACTTGGCCTTGAGAAGTATTCTTGTCTGTGGGAATACAAGGAAATGCGAGTACGCACTATCGTCATTCTAGGACTCCATGCTCAACTCTATATTCATCCTTGGCTAATGTGACAGGAGACAACAATTTGGACCTTTTTTGCAGCATTTAAATGTCTTAAATGAATAAAACTTGACATGCTTGGTGCTCTTTCTTTGCACCCTAACAAGGGATGATTCAGTTTCTCACGTTCACTGCCTTTGAGAATAGTTAACTGGCCTTAGCTGCTTCAAATTTGCTACCAGACCAAACAGGCTCGCCATTCATTTTCACAATCTCAGCTTTTTCTTGCTGCGACGTAGCTCTCACCCTTTCCTCTACATGGGTTCGGGCTTACTAAAATTCATTCACCAATGTCTAGCTTCTATACAATGACAGTTTCGCCTGCAGTCTATTCACTACATACAGGCAGCTTCTATGATCCCTTAATCTACTTGCGTTACAGCATTTGCGCAGTTATTGAACGGCTTGCATTTTCTGCAGTGCGTCACACACATGAAATCTTATTTTCACATTTGATAGTTTACTCGATTCTTAACTTCGTCATCAGTTTCTGTACGTTCCATACATTCTCCTCAGTCAGTATTCTCAGGGCATCATGCTCGTCTTTCATGACACACCAGCTCCTCTTTTTGCTCCTTTCATATTCCTTCAGGGAGTTCCTCCCTCAGATTGTCATTCTTCGGGGATACATTTCACAAGGTTTTCTCAGTGGATACCTTGTTTCGAATATTCCCCATGGTATGGTCACAACTGCTGGTGTCAAGCATGGCACAATCGCAGGCTTCCAACATACAGGAAGTAGGGGTGCGGGATTTCCTGAAGAGGCATGTAACTGCTCCTATACATAGCCATACCTGAGTTTAGAATATAGTGGAAAGTAATTTGTATAACTATAAGAAGCCACTTTTTAATTTATATCATACATGTTTCAGCACTGTGCTTTCAGGCCTTCTGTGGAAGGGTTGTACATATTCTGTTCAGACAGCCTGGTCATGCCAGTCTGCAGGGAAAGAGAATGAAAGACTGTCCCTCTCCATTGATCCTCTGTGAGGTCTGGTAACACCTCTCTCCAGGAGGACAGCCTCCTAGCAGGAGCTGTCCTGAGAAACAAGAATCAAAGGGCATATCCAACCTGAAAGGACTAGCCTCATACCACGGTCTTGCATACCGAACGGCCTTTGATGCTATGGGCTTGTGAAGGAGGCAGGGTTAGTGTAGGCAAGGGGAGCTCAGCACAAGTGGGGAAGTGTTTCACCATTCTCTTTCTCTCTCCCTCACAACTTCCTTTTGCATGAAGCACTTTGGGTATGATGTCATAAGTAGGGATTGGCAAAAATGAGGCCCACAAAGCGATTAGTGCGAAATTTGCACATGAATCCGCTCCCCTGTTCTGTGAGATTAACGCGACGATTCCGCCACCATTAAAATTTGCCACCATAAAGTTTCATGCAACAACCGAGTATTTTTGCCAGTTTCTTTTTTTCTTCTGCGAGTTTGTGCAGAGCTTTGGGAAATTCGTGCACCAATGACTGATTTCATCTGAGGGAACCTGCCACCGCCCATCCTGGTATGTTTTGTGACACGCCACGATATGCACGCAACAAAACAATGAACTGGTCTAGTTTTGTTTTGTATCATGTGGCAAAACTGTGTATTGTTCTGTTGTTTTTGTGTTGGTTTTGTGTAGTGGAAAGAGAAGCTTTGTGCAGGGTTTTGATTCATGCAGGCTTCGCACAACAGCATGGGAAACTTTAAGCAGCTCTTTTCTGACCCGTGTTGGTTCCGTGCATCAATATGAGAAAGTTTGCCTAGTTCTTTTCCGACCCATGTTGGTTTCACGCAGTGACACAAGAAACGTTGCACTATTCTTTTCCGACCAATGTCAGTTTCGCGGAATGAAAAACAAGAAACTTTGTGCAATCTGTTTCGATTCATGCTAGTTTTGCGATGCTGCACAAGCATCTTTGCTCTGTTTTTTTCATTCCATGTTGTTTTAGCACGGTGAGCTGAGAAACGTTGCCCATATCTTTTCGTGGTTAGTTGGGAAAGTGTGTGTGCGTGTGTGTGTAAAAGATATAGAGAGAGGGAGGGAAAGAGAGAGAGTAAAAAACAGTCAAGAAAAACTTGGTAGGTATGTATCCTCTCCTGTAGTGCTGTCTGACAGCTTCCTTGTCTTCTGGTGGGGCTCCATCACCAGCCCTTGCCCCGCCACTGCCACTGCTCCCTCATAACGGTCCTGAGGAGAAAACAAAAGACAATAGGGTGGTTAGTTGGGAAAGTGTGTGTGTGTGCACACATGTGTGTGTGTGTAAAAGACAGAGAGAGAGTGAGCGTCAAAACCAGCCAAGAAAATCTACAAAAACTAGGTAGGTACTTATCCTTTCCTGGAGTGCTGGTCTGCCAGCCTCCTTGTCTTCTGGATGGGTCTCAGCAGCACCCCTTGCCACCACCCCCTCACAACAGTACTGGGGAGAAAACAAAAGACAAAGTTGTGTGTGTGTGTGTGTGTGTGTGTGTTTGTGCTGGTCCGAGATGATTTTGGTGAGTGGGGGTAGGAGGTTTGTACAACAAAGTCATTTTAAATATGCCTTTATTGCACAAACCCCCTCCCCACCAGCCAAAATCAGCTCGTGGTCTGAGGTGCTGTGGGGCCCAGGGGACACAGATGGTATTTTTTTACTGGACATCTATGATAGATATCTAGTATAAAAAAATACAGACCCTGCGCCCCCAGCACCTTGCATAAACACATAATCACTTTGATTATGTATGTGTATTTTGCGCTGTGAGGCCCAGGGGACAGGCATGGTATTTTCTTACTGGACAAAATGTCTAGTAAAAAATACCATAACTGCCCCCCTGGCCCTTCAGCGCCTTGCATACACACATAATCACTTTCATTGTGTGTTTTTGTTTGGTCATGTGAGGCCCAGGGGATAGGCATGGTATTTTGTTACTGGCGTCTATGATAGATGACCAGTAAAAAATACCACCCCCGCCCCCTGGTCCTCCAGCGCCTGGCATACACACATAACCACATTGATTGTGTGCATATGTGCATATGTGATTGTGTTCATCTATCTATGATAGATGACCAGTAAAAAAAACATGCCTTACCCCAGTGCCCCCCAGTGACTCACAATTACACACCATCACATTCATCATTATTGTGATTATGTCTGACTGCAAGGTGCTGGCAAACCATGGTGCACGTATGACATTTTTTAGATAAAGCAAGCAGGATAAGTGTTATTATGAAGCAAGACTGGCATTTTTATGCAACCTGTCTAGCCATTTCTTACTGAGGCATGACATTTGAATTGGTCATCTCTGGTAAAGCAAGCAAGATCAGTGGAATTATTCTTACTGTGGCATGACATGTTGTATTAGGCACCTTTGGTAAAACAAGTATAAGTGTTATGTAGCTAGATTGGCATTTCAATGCAGCCAGTTCAGTCATTTCGAATTGTGGTATGGCATTTTGTATTGGGCATTGTTGGTAAAGTAAGCATGATATGTGTTATCATGAAACAAGACCGTCACTTTTATGCACTTAGTCTAGCCATAGTCTAGCCATTTCTTATTGCAAAATGACATTTTGTATTGGCCATCTTTGATAAAACAAGCATGATAAGTGTTATTATGCAGCTCGGCTGGCATTTTAATACAGCCAGTTTTGACATGCTTTCATACTTCGGCATGCATTTTTAATGGTAAAGCCAACTGGAGTATATTCTTATGTGGGAATACTGCCACATTTTGGCAGAACAAACAGACATGTTTTTTTTATAGTATCATTACTGGCATTATGCACAAATCAAGCATGAGTGTGTTCTTATATGGGAATAATAGGGTATAATTTTGCAGTTAGCATGAAAATGTATTGGCACAGTCAGAGTGAAAATGTTTATACTGGCTGATATTGTGGGAAAAGGCATCATGAAAATGTGCTGGAGAAATTCTCCTGTGCACTGTCAGTCACTTGCATCATTTGGATTTTTTTCATGAGTCACACTAAAAACCCAATCTTACTAAAAAGTGTGCTCTAAAATGCACCATTTTCACCCATTATTTAAAAAATATTCTCGGGTGGAGAACATCTCCAAACTCCCATAGAGTGGTGTGGGCTGCCTCGCTGTGCTTGGTCGCTCGCCCAAATCAGGGACAAAAATGTACGCCCCTCCAGTTACAAAATTCAGCTGCTGAGACTGATGTTATAGATCCAACTTTTAAGTTCTTGCAAAGGTTGAAGGGATTTTGTCAAGAGGGGGCAAAATTAGAGGGGTATCCCAACATTTTTGGATGGCTTATAACTTTGGTGCCGTTTGATGAATCTGCATAAAAGTTTGCAAACACATCATAGGCCCATATTTTGAAATGTTTGTGCAAAGTATTAAGGGGTTTTGTCAAGAGGGGAAAAAGTAGGGGATCCCAAAATATTCAAAATAGGATAGGCTTGTATGGGAAAATAAATTCTGTTTGCCGCTACTGTGTTTGACCGATTTGCAACAAACCAGTGCGACAAGCATTTTGCAAGGACTCAAAAGCATGCTTTTGTAAATCTGTTATGTGTTTTATTTTTTAAGTGTCAAAATGTAGCTACAAAAAATAGTGATATGATGTTGGTGCCTGAGGCATAGCCTGGGGTCATGGCCAGTTGCAGAACGGCCATGCCCCGACATTCTGGCCACTAGCCCTGGCCACCATGGACCAGCTATGGGGTTAAAGTGGGTATGGTCACCAGGGACCAGCTACGTGGTTTTAGTGGGCAGAGGGCCTGGCTCCTGGTAAGAACATGTACATAAAAAAGTCATAGAAATCTGCCCATTGTCAGTGGCCAGATTGTTCGGTCATGCCCTGGACAATCTGGCCACTGGCCATGGCCACCAGGGACCGGGTATGTTGTACAATTCAAAAAATTGGGATAGGCTTGAATGGGAAAAGAAATTCTGCTTGCAGCTACAGCCCGAAGTGCTGGACAGGTTTGCAGGAAACCTGTGTGAGGAGCATCAGCAAGGACCTGAAAGCATACTGTTGCATCCGCAAGGACCTGAAAGCATACTATTGCAAATCTGTCCTTTGTTTTTTTTCTTCAAAGTGTCAAAAGTCAGGTACACACAATAGTCATATAGCTTTGGAGACTGAGCAGTGGGCTTGACCCCTGGCAAGGTCACATTTCTACTGTGCTGTGCTTATTGGAGCTTGCAGCATGGCAGCAGCCCATGCCCCATGGATTGTGGACACTGGCCATTGCTGCAAACCATGAACACTGACCATTGGTCACATTATGGGGGTATATTGGGCACTGGACCAGGATGCAGGTTAGGTGCAGTGTATAAGAAGGGTGTTTCTTTGGGTTGGGGTCATGGTTGAGCCTCATGCACTATGCAGTTCAACCAGGACTTGCATCAACAGCACGTGCTGCTTAAAATTACAACATCCATATGTGCTGCAAAAATATGTTTGTTAAAGGAGTTTTATAGCCCTTTCATATATGTTAAAAGAGGAATTATCAATAACTCATATATAGTGCTGTAAAATCATGACACATTTTCACTTATGAAAACCCATGACATTCACAGGAAAAACGTATGCAATTCATTCAGAAAACATTGTTAAAGGGACATTATGGTTTCAGGGTAAAAACAAAAAAGAAAACAAATTTGCCATTTATGGTAAACTGTGCAACCATAAATCGTGCCACCGCCATGCACTGCTAAGACTAACACCCAGGACATCAAAGATAACATCACAAATGGCATTGTTGAGTAAATCACTAATGACATCACATATGATCGCTCTCCTCAGGAATAATCCTGATGGAAAGACCCTACAAGGGGTTCTCTTTAGACTGTTGCTAGCAACATATTAAGGGTGATCAAGAGGCCTCTCATGAACTACTCAATGTATCACAAAATCTACTTATTGTAACAGAAACGCTCTAGAGAAGTTTTGTTGTTAATACAGCAATCTGATAATACATACACGTAGGCAATGGTTGCAGCATGGACTATAGAAGTAGAGTATTTAAATCTGGTATGTTTGGCGAGTACGAGTAGAATCATAAGTCCAAGCCTATCAGAATCCTGATTAATGTTAAACTTTGAATCAACAGCTATCAAGATAAACATTATTACACATATGTGTTAGTACAAAAAATATATATGGAGAGCATCAATGCAAACAAATCTGTAGCACATATAGGGGAACTCTAGTAAGGAGGAAACAAATACTATGACCAGAAATGACACTAAGATTAGAGTTCATCAGCATGTCTAAAAATTGTACTGCCTGTCTGGGGCCTGCTTATTCTTCCATCTATGTGTACCATGACCTCAGGGCAAACCCTATGGAAAGTACCTTAAGAACATAACACAAGGCTAAGGTTTACATATACAGGACCTTTAGTTTATGTGTATGTTATGTATGGGTGTTCCAGAGCTTCATGATGTGGAAGCTCTGGAACCTGAGGAGACAGGGAAAGGGTTGGCAGCTGAGTGATCCGCATCCAGCCGCTGTCGCTGCTGCGGTCCCCTTATGAATAAACCCCCCTAAAGTTACCTCTGTGTCTATGTGCCAATTCCTTACATTTTGGCAACATGGATTGGATCAGGGACCATGGCAGCAAACTCCATGTCGCCTCACCGAGCTGCGCAGCTCCGCCCAGGGCTGAGAAGGGGACTGACCTATCTGAGCACCTGGAAAGGGAGAAGGAGAAGGTAGACAACTACAGAGCGCCACCCCCCAGCTCCACATCGCCGCAGCGCCATTGTTAGCACTATTGCAACAAGGTGCAACGCCCCAACCGAAACAGAAAGCACGACCTGCCACGCATGCACGCTCATCCTTCCAGAGGGCCGGAAACCAGGAAGGGTTGCCTAGGCAACGGGACGTGCATGAAGGAAGGCAAATTAATAGAGAAGGACAGGCCCCACACACTAGGCTCGCGCACGTGATATTGAAGAGGACAAGGGTGTCAGCAGGTGAAGCATGCAGAACTGAAAGTGAACGGCAGCTGAAGGGAAAGTGTTCCATAACGTGCAGCACACAACAGAATAATGACACACACTCACACACAAAAAACGGATTGCAGTGGACATCATTCATTAAACATAGAGGCAAATACCCCTAAATATAAAAAAGAAAACGTTTTTTAAAAAAGGGGGGCAACACACAACAGGTTGGCACATTGCCACACAAATAGAGAGGGTGTAATAATAACAACTGCAAGGCCATCAACAGCACCACAACATGCAAAACGTCACTCCTCCATGCTCCTTCCTCACTACCCCTGCAGAACCCTCAATCCCTTGGGAACAATGGACAGATTCATTTCAAGTGTACTTGAGGGCAATAGGGGGAGTAAAATGTAATGATGACCTTAAGGAAGCATCCCTCTTGAATTGTCTGGGAAGTGAAGACCTATGTATTTTCTGTACACTACCTGATACAACACTAGAGGATGGTGGGGGTGACACAGCTACCTCATCACCCAAGAGATACGATGCAACTATGGCAAAATTAGAATGCCACTTTGGTAATAAGACCAATGTTGCTCTTGAGCGTTACTACTTCTTCACAAGGAAACAGAACAAAAGAGAATCAGTAGATAATTACATAGCGGCACTGAAAGGGTTAATAGCAACATGCAGATTTACCGGTATGATGGATGAATATATCAGAGACCAATTAGTGTTCCACACAGCTGACCCACACACCCAACAATGTATTTGGCAGGCAAAGGACCCCACCCTCAAACAAGCAATAGAAATCGCCACAACTATAGAATTGGGGAATAAATAAATAATTTAAATAATAATAAATGCATCAAAGCAATTCAACAGTTGTCAATGGAGAACGTACAACTAGTAACAGATGATCAAGAGAATTAGAATGAGAGTACTGAAGTGGCTATGATAAGAAACAGAATTGGTTTGAAAACGAACAACCATCCGAATGCCAGATGTTAACACTGTGGTCGCTTCAGACATGTTGATGGCACAAAAGAGTGTCCCGCCAGGACCGTAGAATTTTATAAATGTGGCTTAATTGGACAATATGGAAGGGTTTGCAAAAACGTGCATGGAAAAAACTCAAAGAAAGGAACTGTCAAAGCACTAGAAGAGAAAGGGGGACCCAATAGTCTCCTCACTATTGTAAAATAGAGGTAAATGCCCACAATTATTTTTTGTATCAATGTTGGTACAGAAAAGGGACCATGGGAACGCTTAGAAATAAATGGCCAAACACTGGAGATGATGATCGACACAGGTTCTCTGTACACCATAATGGATCACAATGTATTCACTAATATCCTGGGTGACGATCTGAGAGAACTAAAAGCTGCAAGTGTTAGGGTTGTTGGAAACAGAAAAAGACCCATCTGCATCCTCGGTTACATGTGGATTTATCTAAAGTGTAAAGAGAGGTGCACATATTGCAAACTGTATGTAGCAAAAAACAGATCTTCCATCGTAGGGTGGGAGGAACAAGCCACTTTATGTCTGACGATACAGCCAGGTGAAGCCCAGCCCATCTTGAGTGTCAATGAACATGCATCTCTCTTTCAAGAAAGTCTATCAAGTATGTTCCCAGAAGTGTTCACCAACACCATCCGAGAACTTAAAGGATTTCAACATCGCATAATACTAAAGAGAAATGTCAAACCTGTTCTACACAAAGTAGGTAACATATCAGTTGGCACGAAAGATGCTCTACAAAAGGAGTTTAGGAGATTGTGGGACGAAGAAATCATCAAACCGATCGAATCCTCTGAATGGTTAGCCCTCGTTGTTATTGTTCGGTAAACAGATAACAGCATCAGAATGTCCATAGACTTGAGGGATCTCAACTCCAATATATGGATCGACATACATCAACTCCTCGACATTAATGAGATGCTGTTAACACTGAAACCAGCCAAGATATTCACAACCCTCGACATGTCATCGGCTTATTATCAGATTGGGCTAGAAGAAGGGTCTAAACAACTCACATCCTTTGTGAGACACTTAGGAGCATCCAGATGTAGGTGCATGCCATTTGAGTTATCATCAGTGGCCGTCATTTTCCAGAGACTGATGCAACAGCTATTCGAGTGCCTAGAGGGAGTTTACTTCTTCCAAGATTATATATTTATCACAGCCATGTCTGAGGAAAAACAAGATGCAAAGTTGTTAGGAGTACTGTGAACTATTTGCAATAGAGGAGTCACCCTCAAGTTGGAAAAGTGTAAAGGTAAGGTGACAGAAGTGACATATCTGGGGCATGTCATCACTCAAGATGGAATAAAACCCAAGGATAAATTAGTAGAAGCCATTTAAAAAATATCTGCACCTATGAACAAGGACCAACTGCGCTTGATCTTAGGCATGGCAGAATACTATTCAAACTTCGTTCCAAATTTCACTGACAAAATAGAAAATATGAGAGCACTCATGAAGAGGAACGTCGCGTTTGAGTGGTCTGAAAAATGCCACAAGGAATTCACTGATGTTAAAGAGAAAGAGAGAGTAAGAAAAGCATCCAGACTGAAAATGATCTCTCCATCAGCCACCAGCATATTGATGGTCGATGTAAGTGGAATTGGTTTGGGGTGCATACTTAAGCAAATCCAAGATGGAGATGATGTGGTGATAGCATTTGCCTCCCACGTATTAAATACGGCTGAAAGAAACTACTCTACAATCTCGAGAGAGAGGCCTTAGGAATCCATTGGGCACTTAGACACTTCAAAACATTGCTATCAGGCTTACCAGTGACAATTCAGACTGATCACAAACCCCTCGTACATATTATGTCCTCATCTAAATCTCTTTCTACTTTGCCAAGAACAAACAGATGGTTGATGGCATATCTTCCAGGTCATGAGAATGTGGTAGCGGATTGCTTGTCAAGAATGCTTTGTAACGATACAGATAAGAAAAAAGGAGATGAGGACGTGTAAGAATGTATCATAGCGACAATTCAACCAGACATTTCCAGAAAAGAATGGCGAAAAAGCAGTGAAAGGAAATGAAGAAATTATGTGGCTGGAACGCATTGTTTATGAAGGATGGAGAGAAAAAGTACACAGATTTCAAGGATATGCCCAGATAAACAATGAGATATATGTCGACTGGGGATGCCTACTCAGAGGGGAACGCCTGATTCCTCCACAATGTCTTCATGGAAAAGTTCCACAGTTAGCAGATGAAGGACATTTAGGAAAAACCTTACAAAGAGATGACTAAGAGAAAAGTACTGGTGGCCAGAAATGACGAAAGAGGCCAAAGAATTTGTGAGAACATGTCAATATTGTACCAATAGCGACAAGTGCAAAAAACCACATACTGCACCATTGATCCCAGTAGAGATACCAGATAGGGTCTGGTGCAAGTTAGCAATGGATATAACTGGCCCATTTGTAACTGTAGGAAGTTACAAGATCTTCATTATTTGTTTAGTGGACCACACATCCAAACGGGTACAATGGGGAGTTGCAGAGGACTCCATCAACACTGGGAAAGTTACCAAGTTCCTGATGGAAGTATTCAATAGAGAAGGAGACCCAGAGGAGATAGTGACGGATGATGGATTTCAGTTTGTTTCCGATGAAATGTAAGAGTTTTTGAGAACAAAATGTATTAACCCAAGAAGAACATCACTTTACCATTCTATGAAGAATGGTCTTGCCGAACGCATGAATGGCGTAATCAATAATTCCATAAAATGTACCTATAAACCATCCTTTCAAGAATGGGATTGGGTGCAGGTGAAGAACCCTCAAAGGGTGTTGAAAGGGTTATCAAAATACTGTGAACCCCAGAGAATAAAGGCTGTGGGGAAAAAAGTGTTCACCTCGAGGACGGCACCATATGGTCAACTGATCAGCTTGTTTCTGCCCATAAGGACATATCAGATTTTTTACCTCCAAAGAGTGCAGATTTAACTACCCCGGCTACCCGCAGAGACTGGTCAAGAAGTGATTCAAGTGGTCTGTAAAGGGAGGGATTGGGGTATCCTCTTTTATTTTTTATAGAGGGGCCTGAATCTGGAGGAGAAATTATACTATGGAGAAAAAGGAGTGGGTTCAGGCTACCTCTTCCTCTGAGATACTTACAGGTGTGGCACACAAATACATGTAAACAGATCCTAGTACTTGAGATCTGTGTTTTTATTGTAGTAGAACACAGCCTTAAAAGTACACAAACTTATTTATTTACACACAAGGAACAGTTTCCTTTTCTTAACATACAAACATATAAGTACACAAGTCCATGTTCACATTATATCAGATCTGACTCGATAGGTGCATGTCTAGGAACATTGCACTCTCAGTCATTATGTACTAATCCTCACATTGCTTATGTCGATGAAACAGCCACATTATATGATGACACAATATAATGTCAACATGGACTTGTGTACTTATATGTTTGTATGTTAAGAAAAGGAAACTGTTCCTTGTGTGTAAATAAATACGTTTGTGTACTTTTAAGGCTGTGTTCTACTACAATAAAAACACAGATCTCAAGTACTAGGATCTGTTTACATGTATTTTTGTGCCACACCTGTAAGTATCTCAGAGGAAGAGGTAGCCTGAACCCACTCCTTTTTCTCCATAGTGATTCAAGTGGTTTCACCTTTGTGCCGAGAGCCTGTCAGAAAAGTTCCACCAAGAGAGTGAGAAGAGTAGTGCCCCTCAGAGCAAACACTTTGTCTATTATTAGCATGTTGTTTCTGTTTTGCTCCTCTCTCCCTTCCCTCACCCTGCTACCTATCTTCCAATCCCCCCTATCCCCGGTGTGCTCTCTCCTTTCCCCTACTCCCAGTCATCTTCTTTGTTGTTCATTGCTAATGAGTGCGTGGGGGGGAGATGTTATGTATGGGTGCGGCAGAGCTTCATGGTTTGTAAGCTCTGGAACCTGGGGAGACAGGGAGCCGGTTTGTGGTTCAGTAATCCGCATCCAGCAGCTGCCGCCGCTGCCGCACCTTTATTAATAAACCCACCCAAACTTACCTCTGTATCCTTGTACCAATTCCTGACAGTGCTTCATTTTTCCAATGCAGTATTATCAGATCAAGTCCTCTGCTTAAAGCTCTTACTGCCACTGAACAAAAACAACTGTCCATACTATCTGATGTCATCAGTGATGTCATTGATGATGCCATTGGTGATGTCATCTATGATATCTTGGGTGTTATCTTAGCAGTGCCTCTCTCTCTCTCTCTCTCTCTCTCTCTCTCTCTCTCTCTCTCTCTCTCTCTCTCTCTCTCTCTCTCTCTCTCTCTCTCTCTCTCTCTCTCCCCCCCCCTCCCAAGACACAATGACTGCCCGCTCAAAAGATGGACGATATCGGTCCCCAAAGCTAAGGAAGTGAGAAACGTATTGACAGCCCATCACCATAATTTAAACAACGAAACTACAGATACTGTCAACCAGTCTGCAGTAGTCTCCTAGTTATCCAATGCGTGGAAACTAAGAAAGAAAATGGTGAGCATACAATGGAATAGAAATCGGGGCATGCAGAATCATGATTTTCAACCAATTGCTGGTGGCATTGGTTGAAAAGGAGCTCTTTAAAATACTGAGGTGGTTTGCTTAGCTTGTATTAGCATGCAAACCTAAATTGCGTTTGAAAATAGTTTCCTAGTGTGGTTTTGGATACGGCCTTTAAATAGAAGAATGCACATGCGATTTATATATTGTTATGCCTTTTAATCATTGTGAAGAAGTGCTGGTAATTACTGATATGAAATGTACTCTTTGTTAACATGTGCTGAAGAATTGTTTTTCTAGGATCATGTCATGCAATTAGAACTATTATTGTAAGGCAATTTGTAATCTACATTTAATGCTGATCGTTGTCATATGTACACTGTTAGTTTATAGAAATGTTCTGCATAAATGTCTGATTGACTGAATTAGGGCCTAACCTCTCCATCGCACTAGGAACGGTGATCATGTTCCATGGAAAATAGTCTGCTCAGAACTCTGGAGGAAGACGTCTCAAGACCGCCAAAGGGTGAGGCCGGAGTGCGAGTGAGAGTGTTGGAGAAGAAACACGTGATCTACAGAAACGTGGAAACTCTGAATCCATAGACTCAAACAGACTCACACGCGACCAAAGCAAGAACACCGGGGTCATCTGGGGATCACATCTTTCGGTGACATGTCAGATTAACACAATCAGTAGAGCTGTTTTTTTGCCTTTGACTACTTAAGCAGATTCTACAATGTATCCATAAGGAGGAGTATGCCTCAGTGGTTGGCACGCCTACCTGGTTAATGCCATTGCTCTGTATATAGTCATCGGTTATCTGCTGGTCCAGAAACTCCAAATGGTACAAAATGGAGTCGTCTCTCTTGCTTTCACAAATTTTGTTCCATCTCCTCCTATCGCTAAAAATTCCATTGGCTTCCTGTGCGCCTACGGATTATCTCTAAGATATCATGCTTGGTTAGCAAGTATAAGTATGAGTTGGCCCCACCTTATCTGTGTTCCCTCTTGACATGGTATGATATGATAAGTCATTTATAATGCACCTGTACACAAGTGTTTTTAGGCGCGTTGGTGTAACCCCACTCAATTGGACACCTAAGCGGCAAGGGCTGGTCACACGATCAGCAGCCTCCTCAGCAATGTCTGCCTGGGGCTGGGCTGGAGTCTGATTGTAGCCGCTGGGAAGGTGGGAAACCGATGGTGGGGCAGCTGACTGGCAGTGTGGGATCCCACTTCAGAACATTTATAAGGAATATCGATTACAAGCAAACGGGAGTTGACATCCCTGCTTGATAACCTCTGGAATCCGCCAGCTCTCTCTAAAAACCCTCCTGGAGAAAATCAAGGACATGCATAGAGGGCAGGAGACTGGGCTCAAGTGATTGGCTTTACACAACTGTCTGGAATAGGCCTGATGATGGTCATCAACCTTAATGAATGCATGGATAGCTGGATCAAAAGCCCAATGTATTGGTACAGCCCCAAAGGCTGAAGTCCTATCCATTGAACTTCCAGACTGAAAAAGTAATTGGACAGGTTGGGGCCCACTGGGGAAAGTTCCTGTAGAGAGAGAGAACTGGGGGAATCTGAGATCCCTGACAATACTTTAGCTGGGGAAGGATGAGGAAGATCCATTGCATCATTGACCAGTGAATAACTTGGGCAAAACCTTGGAGATGAGGAAGACTTTATGATGGGCATGTGCAGGTAAGCAATCTCCAGGCAATGACATTGAATACACTCCTAATGGCATTGTATCTCTTCCGGGTCCCTAAAAAGTGAGCAACAGGCTGGCTCGGCATAGACGATTGTTCTCCTGAGAGACAAGGAGAATCAGTCGATACTCAGGCAACCACATGTCTCCTGGATAGTTTTGGGATGGCAAGCACAATCCCCCAAAGGAGAAATGTGACTCAGTTAATAGATTTTCACAAAGTCTACTAGAGAAGACAAGCAGCACAGCTCATTGCTTGATGCACATCATGGTCATTGTATTGCCTGTGTGGACCTGGACTCCCTGACCATGAACCAAAGGGAAGAAATACCAGAGCCTGGAAAACCATTCCTGACTCCTTCCATTTCAATGAGAATTGTGCTTCTATGTGGGCCATCTTTCCTGAACACAGCCTGCTTCTAACACTGCTCTCCAACCATGTGCAATGGCATCTATGGTGAGTTTCAGAGGGCTGGGGGTTGGGAAGAGACATGGGTGCCCCTTTGCTAGAGGCTCTGGCACCATCCATCATTGAAAATCGAAAATCAGGAACTTTGGTTTTGAGATCCTCATAAGTTGTTGACCAATTAGTAAAGTAACAGACAAGCCAAAAGCACAACAGAAACGGGGGTCATCGTGTCCTGCTGGACCCTAAGGGAATCTCAGGCTGAGGCAGAATTCACAGACTGGAGGCGAGGCATATACCCTTAAGCTTATCAATTCTCTTGGTAGGGAGGAAGACAACCCACACCCTGGAATAGAAAGAGACCACTAAATCCAGAGGCTGTGTAGGGTATGAATGTTGCATTGCCCAATTCAATAGGAGGCTGTCCTAGAGAAGCATACTAGGCACCTCTTCAATACCATTGAATGCCTGGGAAAAGGATGTATTATTATTGACTAAATTATCAAAATATGGGTGGACCAAGATGGACTGGATATATTCCAGAGGAGCAAGTCTCCGTTTAAAAATAGTGAGAGCAGATGGTATGGCAAATGAAAGAAATGTTCCTCATTGACAGCTAACCAGATGAGATGGATACAACTTGAAGATGGACATGCTCCGGTAAGCATTGTCCAGGTCCAGGGAAGTCAGGAAGAATACAAATACTTAATTGGAGATGTTCATTTAAAAAATGAATGTCCTTCAATAAGCAGTCACCCTTATTTCCAATCCTCTCTAAATAAAAATAAAAACTAGAGATCCTCGACTGGATAGAAACAGTTGAGAAAGTGAGAATGGCTTCTGTTGAAAATCCCTTCCTGAGGGGGGAAAAAACGTGGTTCTCTATCGAGTTATCTTACAAAATTCCCAAATAGGCTCTTGCGCAAAAACTTCTTCAGAATGAGACTTAATTTGGTCATCTGCAGAGAAGTTTTGGCAAAGAGAAAACAAGAACAAAGGACAAAACAGCTATGTACAATTTGTACTAATCCAGCAAATCAGACATTTAAACACCTGCTGATGGATTGCGAAGGGACATGGAACCAACACTCCTTACTACTCTTAGGAGCTTTGTACGCCATGAAGAGGATCTTATTTCAGACTTTTTTGGGTTAGAATAATAGCAGGTTTGAACGCCACATTAATTTCTGCGGCGGTTCAAGTGCTGGAAAATTGCGGAATTAATCTGTAAAAAACATTTTCTTTTCGAATTGTGAACCTTCTTTTTGCAGAAAAATATCAACGTGTTATCTAAAAACTAATGGTTTTTCGCAGTTTTCCTAGGAATGAACAGGAACACAGAAAGAATGGTTTTGTAAGTGTTAAGACTGGGTTTTGCAAAAAAAGTTATGATGTAAAGTTATGTAACGAAAATTGAAATGAGAAATAGAGTTTACTCAAATGAGCCAACTTTGAAAAATAAATTCGTCTTGGTGAGTCTTTGTTTTTCAAAATTCTTTTAATTCTTTTTTTAAATCCAAGTGTTATCATCACACATTTAATTCAATAATTATTTTATAGTTCAAGTGTAATGTTCACACCTTGTTATTTGAAAAGCAAGTATCCCAAACAATAATATCAGTTTTATTATTTTATTATTTTAACAATATTGTTTGGGATACTTGATTTCAAATAACAAGGTCTGAAGATAACACTTGGACTATAAAATAATTATTGAATTAAATGTGTGATGATAACACTTGGATTTAAAAAAGAATTAAAAGAATTTTGAAAAACAAAGACTAACCAAGATGAATTCATTTTTCAAAGTTGGCGCATTTGAGTAAACTCTATTTCTCATTTTAATTTTTGTTTAATTAATAATTGTGTTGCAGCCACACAAGGATTTGAGAATTACTCATGCAGCCGCAACATTATGTGCAGCAAATAACACTATGTAAAGAGCAGGCGCCAGGGGAGAGCTTTACTGGTTGCAACTTTCTTTATCTACAATGTAAATGTACGTATTTATTGGTTTTGAATAACATAATCTGTTTTGTATATGCTTGAAAATAAATTTTTGTAAAGACTCATGGAGTCGAAAACAAATAAATAATAAAAAAATACATAAGCAGTCACCTTCTTCGGGTTGGGGACTAGGCTTTACTTGCCTAGCTTTCTGAACTAGGCAAACAAATCTGCACATTTACAGATGGTGGAGGCATTCCCACCAAGGGTGCCTTTACAATAGCACAAAGATGAGAACAAGTGGTAAGCCAGTTCATGAGGGTGTAAAAAAGTGGCACATATACCAGGGACAATACAGAATAAATATGCATATATGAAAACAGGTGACTTTCGGGGGTTACATTAACCTAAGAGGGAAAGTGCTTCAAAGTAACGAGGAGTACTATTTAAATATATACATTATTAAGCATCACCAGAAGCAGTTGCGGGATAAGTTAGGGAGGATGGGGGAAGGGCACATGCCTGGGGGCACTTCTGAGGGCTACATTGGGCTTATGTCAGCTGACTTCCTGGCCACGTATTACTCACTGTGTTACCATAAATGTAGAGACCGACCATTTAGTGCAGCTCCTACTGACGAGTATGTCAGTTCCTTGACAGACATGTTTTGTGTACAATGGGCTGTAACACGACCCTGTTCACTTTTATTTCAGAGAATTAGTGGCACATGTCTTAAAACACCCTCTATATGTAAAAAATAATAATACATGCTCATGGTTTGGAAAACCTTCTCCATTTTATTTGTGACCTGAAGTGACTTAGAGTTGTGTAGGCCATCTTGAATCTCGGTTGTATTTCTTGCTATATTGGCTCTGGGAAAGATGTAAGGACACAATGGGACTCATTACAAGTTTACAGTTTACTGGCACTTTTACCGGTCCGGCCAAGTACTAGTTTGCCGGAACACATTTGCCGGAATTACTGGCACCAGTATCACCTAATCCGGAAATACCGGTGCTGGTAATACCAGCAATGAAAATACCAGATGGGCCGGAAATCTGCACTGTTAATATTGGCACAATGATATCACTGGCACATTGTGAGATTGGATTTGCTGGTAATACCGGCAAAACCAAGGCAGAGATAACACCTGAGAGCAGCCAGTAAATGGACACAGGTGAAGCAAATAAGGCCACAGGTGCACCCAATCCACCTAGGTGCTCCCACCGCACACAAGAAGAGTACAAAAAGGCCACACCTTGCACAAAAACAATTCCAACAACAACCATGCTGCCAGTCATTGATGCAAACATGGAGCTGGAGGTGCTACATGGCAATCCACAGCTACACGGACTGGAGTACCAGCACAGGCAACAGGAGGCCAGGGAGAGGAGGAGGATGAGGATGACAGGGATGCAGGTGGTGAGCCAGAGGCGCGCAGTGATCCCACGCACAAGGGCCGCACCCTGGGCCCTCACTGACAGGCAGATGCAAATGGCACGCTACCGACCTACATGGGGTGTCACAGGGACAAAGAACCTGGATGTTGGGTGAGTACAGTGAGGAACCCAAGGGTATCCTCACTTCTTTTCCCAATATTTCCTCCTCCCATGGGGCCAGGGAAAGGCTGTCGCTATTGAATCCTGACCTTGGGGTGGATATGCAAAGGAGGATCACCTGGGTGAAGAAGACTTGGGAAGCTGGAATGAGTCACCCTTGGGTGAGTCACGGTATTCCCCATTTCCCTTTTCTAATTTAACCAACATCCCCCAGGCCTTTGAAGATTATTACCGTCCCTTCCCTTTCTATAGACCATCTCCCAGTGAACATCAGTTACGTACTGGGATGAGGAAGAGACACACCATAACCATACAATCTCTCTTTATTGATTCCCACATGCACGAACACCACTTAGGTACTGAGATAAGGAGGCCACCATTAACACAGAAGACAAACTGGAAGAAGAAAAATGAGTGGACTAGTTGTTCGACTCATTATCATGGAGAAGGGAACTTTAAAAATGGCTTAGCTCAGAGATGAGAAGAGAGGCTCGGAGGGGGGCACAGAGAGAGGCACGGAGGGAGGCATGGAAAGAAGCCCAGAGAAGAGCACGAAGGAGACTTCCAGGGAAGAAGTTGTGGCGGCAACAAGGCACCTTCCCAAGATGCTGGGAGGTATAGAGATCATGATCCGGTGCAAGGAGCGAAAGGGGCTCGTTGCCAGTGTGAGGCAAAGCTGAGGAAGCAGTACGGCACATAGAGAAGGTACCAGGAGCGTTAGATAGACTCCCGAAATGCTTGCAGGTTCAGGACCGCTCACTGCAGTCTACCAGAGCTGCAATGTAAGCAGCAGGGATATGAGGAAGCCATGGAAGATGCTGTATGCTCAAGGGAACCAGTACAAGCTGCCCACGAGTGGAGTCAAGCCTCCGGAAAGCCACAGAAAATGGAAAGAAGACTGTGAGAAGGCCAGGGAGTCCACCTGGCTGAAAAGGGGGCCTCAGACATGGTGGATGGGTGGCTTGGATAAAAAGACATTTAATTTTGAATATCTGAAATGAATATAATCAAAACCAATGTAAAAACATAATGAACCTAATGGGAAACAGTGAAAGCAAGTATTGCTAAGTGCCAAGAGTCAAGAATAAGTGTGTTAAATGAGCAAACATTGTCAAGAGTTAAATAAGTAAGCATTGCCAAGAGCCAAGAATAAGTGTGTCAAATGAGCAAACATTGCCAAGAGTTAAATAAGCCAGCATTGCCAAGAGCCAATAATAATTGTGCGAAAGAAATATAATTGTAACAATGCCTGTATCCAAGAGAAACCTGGGAAAAGAGCACTGCATGTGATAATCAAGAAACCTGAAACAGCAAATAAGTTTCCTAGCAGGAGAGTGTAGTGGGCAGTGTATGATGGATGGTGCAAATGAATTGTAACAATAATTGAGTTGAATAGCAGGAAAGTGTACTGGAAAGCATGTGTTGGATTGTGTAAGAGAACTTTAATCAAGCAACCTGAAACAGAGAGTAAGTTTCCTAGCAGGAGAGTGCACTCAATGGGAAGCTTATGATGGATGGTGCAAAAGAACTGTAACAATAACTGAGTTTCCTAGCAGGAGAGTGTACTGGGAAGCTTATGATGGATTGTCTAAGAGAACTATAATCAGGCAACCTGAAACAGAGAGTAAGTTTCCTAGCAGGAGAGTGTACTGGAAAGCATGTGTTGGATTGTGTAAGAGAACTTTAATCAAGCAACCTGAAACAGAGAGTAAGTTTCCTAGCAGGAGAGTGCACTCAATGGGAAGCTTATGATGGATGGTGCAAAATAACTGTAACAATAACTGAGTTGAATAGAAGGAAAGTGTACTGGGAAGCCTATGCTGGTTCTACAAGTGAAAGCTGCTAAACAAGTGAAGGATGACAAAACAAGTGATAATAAAGCTTCACGGGCACTTGAAAGGAGATTAAGTCAAGCCTCATTGTGAAGTTGAAATGGCAAGATATCTGTGAAACAGATGCAAGTAAGGTGTGTCGGTTGTGTGTTCTGTTACGGGTGGACTGGTGGACTGTGCCTAGGCCGAACACATCCACCTAAGGAAAAGCCACTTTGTGATTGTTGTGATTGAATAAAGGAGGAACATCTGTGTGAAGTGAAATTGAGGAACTGAACTTTATATTTTGGAGCATTGAAGAGCCCAAGGAATTGTATTATTTTGAAATATCGGAAGATTTGAAACCCTTGAACAGTTATAACCCTGGGGAAGGGAGAACCACTTTCCATCTAAGAGCTGGAAGAAGCTCTGAACTTTTATTTTGAACCCTTCTCATTTGATGCTAAAATCCCCACACATTGTATACACTTAGATGTGGGGGCAAATAAACGTTACACAGGCAGACATTTGCATAGAATATCACTTGTTTCAGTTAGGTAGGGAAATCCCACCTTAGCATATGGCAAGTTAGGCCTTCTTCCAACCTTATTTTGAATTTAATAAAGGTTTCTTAGCCCAGACTTCATTCAGTTGTTTGTGTCTACTTCATGATGCCTTCACAGTACATGTACAATCCCATTTACCTTCCAGCATGAGTGACAGGCAGAGTGGGATTTGGGGGGATAACAATGTCACAAATGCATGTCCTGAATAGTCCCTTTACATGTTGGACCCATCAGCGCACCCCTCACATGACAGGTCGCAACACACAGGAGTAGTACATGACTGGGGGTTCAACAGTCACGGACCGGGCCTATCCAGCCCCAACAGGACAACCACACACAATGCACTACAGGTACCAGAATGCAACACCCACCATTGCAATGGCAGTGATTGGCTTGACATTCTCAACTAGGGGCATCAGATGTAGGTCCAGGGCACCCCAAGAACCTGGTGTCAAGCATGGAGATAACTGAAAGCAACTACAACTAATGTCAAGATCTACGTATAGTCATAGGGAACAACATATCACAGTGATGCACATTAACCTGTGCCTATCCAATGACATGCAAATGACCGGAACAGCTGCCCAGGCCCACACACACCTGGGGTTAAGCTCTAGGGTACAGGCCAAGACTAGTTGCAGGGCATACACACACCAATGTTGCTCATGATGACACCGTATAAAGTTATGCCACCCTGACACCTCCATAGATGGGATGAGACACTGCCAAACAACTGCTGAGGGTTACTACCCTGCCATCAGACCTGGCATGCACTGCATTCACAAGTAATGACACAGACCATCATGGATGCCACACAGCTACTTTCACATGTGAACAAGACTCCTATCAGGTACCAGGCATGGTGGCAATACACAGGCCCAACCCACACCCCCATGGCATGGCGTCCTCACAGTCAGATACCAAAATGCGGTGTGTTGGCCGTGCGCTGTGTGCAAGTATTACCATGTCAGGCTGGACAACCCCCTTGGTATTGCAATACGCATTTAAGGACTGGAACATGAAACAGTGTCACACAATGTGAAATGGTACATGGATGCACAGATTGACCAATGAGATGACACATGACAAGCAATACCACTGCTGGGCATCATGAGTCACACCTGTGTCTTGCTCCCTTGCAGGTGACTCTGGATACCAGATGCTTCCGTTGTTGATGATCCCTCTGAAGAATCCCCAGACGCCAAAGTAAATGGCATATAATAGGGCCCATGTGAGGACCAGGGTGTCCATTGAGCAAACCTTTGGCTTCTTCAAGGCCTGATTCGGATGCCTACACCAGTCTGGGGGTGCACTGATGTAAAGGCCAGACAAGGTGGAACAGATAGTCCTGGCCTGTCCAATGTTGTATTACATCTAGATCATGCACACATAGCCCTGCCCCCAGATCTGGACATGCTGCCTCACCCAGAGGATGATGATGCAGGGCCATCTGGCCCTGTGCCTGTGCACACAGAGTGCATGTCGGCCAGGGATGGGCGCATGGCCTGGCAAGAACTTCTTGAGAACCTTTTTGAAGTTTACCCTCCACTTTGCACACCCCCTCCACATTTGTGAATCTCATGAACCATCACAGCAGATACTTGTTTGAAAAAAGGAATGTCCAGTCATTGCTTCAAGTGACATTTATTTAATTGAAATGTGAAAAGTGGCAACCCAAAACACCCCCTCTCCCCAAACACCTCACTCCCTCAAACATCCCCTCTCCAAACACCCCCTCACACTACCCAAACATGCCCCTTCACCACCCTCCCTGAACAGAAACTCCCCAAACACCCCCTCCGGCCGTCCTCCCCACACACCCTGTGATGCACCAAGCAAGTGTCCTATAGTAACATGTGCTGCCTCTTTGCCCTGGGGCTTTTTGCCTGCTCCTTAGATGACTGGAGTCGCTGGGAGTGGCACCATGGGGTTCCAGGCTGGGAGCTCTCGTGGTGACAGAGGATGGTGGGTCAGATCACTGGTCTTGCATGTATTGAAGGGTCAAGTGAATGCTATGGTTGATGGCCTCAGCTGTGGCAGAGGACACCTCATTGTCCTCCCGCAACCTTTCGGCAAGGAAGACGAGGGCGGCCAGTGGCATGTCCAAGGGACTTTGCAGTCCTGGGGCTCAACGTCTGCATGCACTCCCGCATCATGCACATCTCATTGAGCTTCTGGCATGCGATGACCGAGAGTTCGGACTGCCTGTCCTTAATGGCGCTCAGGCGTGCATACAGCGATTGTATTTTAGGCAGTGGCGGAAGGCTGTGTGGTGGCCCAGGGCTGTAACAGGTGCAGGGGTAGGATGTGTCGTCATCTTCCCCTGCCTCGTCAGTGCAGCATTGGGTAAAGGTTGCTGTTAACATCGTCATTTTAATTGGCAGCTTAATTTCCATCACTGCCTTTTTATTCTTCTTTATTTTTCACAAATGTAATAGTTTTATCTAGGCCTTCCATAATTGTTGTTATTTTATCATGATGTTCACATAGTGATTTTATTTAATTTGGAATACTTAATTCACCCATGCCACAGATCAGGAAGTATTTCTTCTGTTTCTATTGCTACTGTGCCACTCCCCTTGTTGCCGGTATTTCATCTCTGCGGGGAGCGGACGCTTAGCGGCTTTGGGTAAAGCCTGCTGTTAATATTGTCATTTTAATTGACAGCGCAATTTCCATCAGTGGGTCTCTTTACGGGTTGTGCGGTATGCCTGCCAGTGATACCGGCGGCTTGCCGCCAGACCCGTAAAACATTACTGGCACCTGACTTCCTGGTGCCACTGGGCTATTCCGAGCCCGGCAGCCGGGAGGAAGTCAGGTGCCGGTAATTTTGTAATTCCCCATTCCCATTGAGTCCTATGGGACTCAATGGGGATGGGGAACATGGAAGCACTGGCACTGTTAATAATGGTGCCGGTGCTTCCGTGGAAGGCTGAGTGCGGGTTCCGTTCTGCCTGCCAGGTCTGACCCTGGCAAGTGGGACGGCACCCGCCCACAGACTCAGAGTGTGCCGGTCCAGTAACAACGATGCCGGTAGGTTTACCGGCACCGTTGTTACCGTAACCAGCACACTCGTAATGAGGCCCACTGTCTTTTTATTCTTCTTTATTTTGCACAAATGCAATCGATTTAAATAGGCCTTCCATATTTGTTGTTACTTTATTATGATGTTCGCATAGTGATTTTATTTAATTTTAAATATTAACTTTACCCGTGCTTCAGATCGGGAAGCATTTCTTTTGTTTCTATCGCTACTGCGCTACCCCCCTTGTTGCCAGTACTTATGTGGCAGGGGAGCAGGCGAGTTGGGGATGAGCACTGCAGGTGCGCCTGAAGCTCGCCATAGGCACACAGTAAATGCAAGTTTGTCTGTGCTTGTCTGTGGCTCGCAGGAGCTGCAGGGCCCCAACCCATGGATGAGACCTGCTGCAGTTAAAAAACACCTATCTCAGGAGAGGCTGCCCACCACCACATGTCCTAGGAGGCGTCCCCACTTGGAGTTAAGAAAATGCAAAAACAATTTTTTTCACAATTTTTTTTTTAAATGTTTCTTTTTTAATTCATTTTTCATTCATAAAGAAATTATTTCTGTAACACAAATAATTTCTTTATGAAGGCAGACTGAATACAAAAACAAACATTATTTTTGAAGTCCGGGGGCTACCGCCACCTCATGACATGCAAACCATAGGCTGGAGGCCTGCATGTCATGGGGCAAGGGAGCCCTATGACTTCAAAAAGAAATTGTTTATTTTTGAAGTCACTCTGCATTCATAAAGAAATTATTTCTGTTAAGGTTTGGTCCTTAACGGAAATAATTTCTTTATGAAGTCAGAGTGATTGGCTCCCATCAACCCCATGACGTGTCCGTGTGTGAGTGTATGGTGAAAGGGTGCACACTTAATTGTATAAGTGGCTGCCTGTGTGAGTGTATGGTGAAAGGGTGCACACTTAAATGTATGGGTGGCTGCCTGGGTGTGCCTGTATGGTGAAAGGTGCACACTTAAATGTATAGGTCGGTGCCTGGGTGTGTGTGCCTGTATGGTGAAAGGGGGCACATTTAAATGTACAGGTGGGTACCTAGGTGTGTGTGCCTGTATGGTGAAAGGGTGCACACTTAAATGTACGGGTGACTGCCTGGGTGTGCCAGTATGGTGAAAGGGTGCACACTCAAATGCATGGGTGTCTTTCTGGGTGTGCCTGTATGGGGAAAGAGTGCACACTTAAATGTATGAATGATTAGGTGTGCGTGTGCATATATGGTGAATTGTGTGTGTGCTTGTGTTCAGGTGTGCAACAAAAACTACATTTGGGGGGGCTAACCCTTCAAATGTTGGGAGAGGTGCTAACTTCACGTGCGGTGAGGGAGGAGCAAACATATTTATCTGGGGGCAGCTAATGTCTGTACGCATTTTAATGAGACTATTCTAGTGCAGTTTCAATGTTAAAAGAAGTTAACTTTCTCCTTTAAGTCTGAAAGCTCCCACTTATGGACTGCTATGTGAATGACTGGTCTCCTGTTCCCTCTCTACCCTTCCAGTCACTCTCCTGGCAGGCAAGTACTAAGCCCACATCACGATTTCAATTGGCTAAAAAATGTTGCATTTGAATGCAGGTACTAACAGTGAAATGCTGTATGTTAGTAATTGCTGGGCTGGGCCCTTGTTAACAGCGAAACCCAGGTGCCGTTTAACATCTGTGTCCTTTTCTGTCCGGCAACTGCAGTGTAGGTCAGCCAGGTCAAGTCAACATACACCACAATTTCAGGGTGGGAGTGGTGTAGTCCATTCAGCTCAATGGTGTTGTGCCACTACTTGTGTTTAATGCCTTGATTACTTATTGGCAATCTTCATTACTCCTAGCCCTATTCTTCCTCGTCACATTACTTGTGTATGAGGCAGTATTTGTGTATGAGGCACTCTGGCTCATACACAAGTACTGGGATGAGGTAGAGGTACATGGAGCTAATGCCTGACTTAGCTACCTGTAATCTTTATTACTCCTAGTCCCACTCTTCTCCATCCCAGTACTTACCTATGAGGCAAGGAGCCTCATACGTAAGCACCGGGACAAGGAAGAGGGGCGTGGAGGCAATTCTGGGCCAAGGAGCTGATTTTGGAGGTTGGGGTAGGGGATGAGAGGGAGAGGGGATGTGTGGGGGGCGGATTGTACAATACATCATAATGGTCGTCCATGTCCAGGCTAAGCAGGCATGATATTTGGTATTAGTGGCTAGAGAGGCATTTTGGTGCAGCCAGTCTAGTCATTCCTCAGTTTGGTATGACTTTTTTTGAACTGGGCATTTCTGATAAAGCAGTCCTGCTAAGTGTAATTACCTGGCTAGACTGGCATTTGGGTTCTGCCAGTCTAGCCGTTTCTTACTGTGGCATTGTATATTTTTCTGGCCATCTGTGATCAAATTATATGATATGATATGATAAGTCATATATAACATGCTTGTACACAAGTGTTTCTAGGCGCGACAAGACAAGAGAGGGAAAACAGATGGAGGACAAAACAAATGATCTTACTAGGCCTTGTGTCATTCAGATCGTGCAAATGCGAGAACGCGAAGTGCAAGGGGAAAGGGAGGAGGAAAGGGCAAGGGAAAGAGGAGGAGAAAGCAGTGCAGCAATGCTCTGAGTAAGTGCAGCCAGGGCAGCACGGCTCTGGGTAGTGAAAGGAGAACAAGGGACTGTAGGTTACAGTTACAGCCCCTAAGTGCATGGTAGGTCTAGGCAGTGCAAGGGTGACTGATCAAGAAAGAGCCTGGACTCACTGAGACTGAGGGTAGCCAAGGAACCAGTTGCTACAGCAGACAGGTAGGTCGGGTAGGACAGCAGGGGAGGGAGAGAGAGAAATCAGAGGAGAAGAGGAACATTTTGTGTTGCTTCCGGAACTTCAGGTGGTCCAGCTCAATTTTGAGAGGGCCAGGGAGGCCATTCCAGAGGGAGACACCTGCAGAAGAGAGAGATCTACCCCCCCACCCACTCTCTGCCTGGAGAAGCATCTAACCCTTAAGGCTCGAGAAGGAAGGTATTTTGGAAGAGAGTGTTGGATGTAGTGTGGGTCACAGCTCCAGAACGCCATGTGGACAATGCAAAGGGTCTTGCACTTGATCCTTGTAGCCACTGGGAGCCAGTGGAGAGATTTCATAGCTGGAGAGATACAGTCCCTGGGCTTGAGACCAAGGATAAGTCTTGCAGTCCTGTTCTTGATTAGTTGCAGAGGGCGGACAGTAGAGGAAGGCAGATTGAGAAAGAGGCTGTGGCACTAGTACAACCTGGAGAGAAACAGGGCTCTGGAGACAGTGGGCTTATGGGAGAAAGTGAGAAAGGGAAGAGTCCCTTTGAGGAGGTGCAGCTGGTAGTGGGACTTCTTGGTGACGTCTGATATGTGAGGATAGAAAGAGAGATTGAAGTTGAAGATGAAACCAAGGTTTTTTGCCTCACAGGAAGGTGAAGGAAGAGGGCCCGAGGCGGGTGGCCAAAGTGAGAGAGGGAAAGCAGGGGCAGGGGTCCCAATGAGAAGGATCTCTGTCTTACTGGCAATCAGGCAGAGATCATTGGAGGTGCAGCAATCCTGCATCGTGGATAGACAGTCAGGAATGAGCGAGAGAGGAGAGGAGGCTGAGGGAAGCCGGAAGGAAAGCTGGGTGTCATCCGCATAACACTGAAAGTTAGAGGAGAAGGTAGAGATTAGGTGGGCCAAAGGTACCAAGTAGAGGTTGAAAAACCAGGGTGAGAGGATAGAGCCCTGGGGAACGCCACAGACAGATAGAGGTGGAGGAGAGAAAGGGACCCTTGTTTGACCTGGGAGGGACGGTCCAAGAGGAAGGAGGTCAGCCACTCCAGGGCCTGATACATGATGCCACAGATTCGATTGATCATGATGGCATGGTTGACCAATCGAAAGCAGAGAAAAGTTCAAGGAGGATGAGGACAGAAGTAATGCTGGAATCAAGGATAGAGACCAGATCTTCACAGGTGTTCAGGAGAGCAGTTTCCGTGCCTCTGGCAGCTCTGAAGCTAGACTGATGGTCATGGAGACAACCAACAGATTCAGTGTGGAGAGTAAGCTGGGAGATGGCCAGCTTTTCTAAGAGTTTGGGCGAGGGGAAAGTTCCAGTGGCAAAAGAGTGATTACAGAAATCGGCTAAGGCTGGAGCAAGGGAGTCAATATGGCCCTTAATGGTTCTGGAGGAGTGGGTGAGCACCTGCTTCAACAGCACTTTCATAGATGGGACATGTCTAGAAACCTCGTCAGGTGTTGTCAGAGAGAAAGAGGAGAAAGGATGAGGAGAGGGAGAGATGGCCAAAGGGGTGTAGCGAGAGGAAGAGGCAGAGAAGATAGAGGACAGGATGTCTTGAGTTTTAGCAGAGAATCGAGAGGCCAAAGCTGTACAGAGGACCTTTTGAGAGAACAGGAGAGGTAGAGACTGCAACAGGATTGGCCAGTTCCTTGCAGATTTTAAAGAGTTTCGTTGTGTTGTTAGAGGCCACAGAGATGCAGGCTTCAATGTGTGCTCCCTTCTTGATGAGTGTTATTCCTTCAACTGGCATTTTGGTTCAACCAGTCTGGGTATGTCTAAATGTGTCCTGGCATGCTTTACTGTAATGTTATTACATGTCTACACTGGTCAGCCAGTTGGACATGTTTTCATTGTGTCATGGCATTTTTAATAGCAAAACTTTAATGTTCCTGTGCACTGTATTGTATTGGTGTTACCCAACGAAACTATTGCAAACACTGTGGCTTTTTAGCCAATTTTTACTCAGAAGGTGTACTGTATATTGAATTAAAACACATATTTATATTTTTCTCGTAGTGCAGTGTGCGGCATACCCATTCAGCAGCACGTTTGTGCGTATTGCGCAAGTGTGGTAATCTAGGCCGGCCCAGAGTGTTGCGCGAGCCGTGATTTGTTGCTGAGTACGGGGGGGCTCTCATCATGGCTCGCAGGCAGGCCCCCACATTTTGTGTTCCACCACTGCTCCTGCCATGACTGTTGCCTTGACTGTTGGCCTTTTGATAGTAATGGATTCCAGTATGGATGTGGCTTCCTCTTCCTTTATGTTTAACTGCTTTTTGATCCATGCTCGTTCTGCGGTGGCTCACTCAGAACATTGCAATGATCTTCTTACTGAATATTTGCCTGACCGTACATGCATTACTGAGACATGGCTTGGTGAATCACCGGGCCCCTCATTGGTCCAGGCTCAACTCACACATTTTCATATTTTACATGCTGATGGAGGTGCCAGTCATCCTGGTGGAGGAGTTGCAATTATATTTAGCTGTATTTTATCTGCTACCATGCTGCCTCTCACCCATTGCATTAAAATGGAGGCTCTTCTTGCACGCAGTGTTTTATCTCCAAACATGTCGATACACTTTTTTCTGATTCATCGCCGCCCTGCCTATGATTCAGATTTCTAGGACACATCTTTGGAACTCGTGGCTGACCTACAGCTTTGGTTTGCCAATCTCTGTGTACTAGGTGATTGTAGTTTAAAACCCAGTGATCCTTGTGATTTATCTGCTAGCCACATTTTATCGGCTATGAATGATTTGGCTCTGCCCCAATTGGTAACAGGGTTGACTCATCAATGTGGCAACACCCTAGATCACAGCCTATACCACAGCTCACCTCCCTATACCAATGACCTGGTCTGATCACTTTGTCATCCCCTTCTCTGGAGAGCTCATGCACCCTATATCTGGTTGGAAATTCCCTCTGCACCCCGCCATAATTGTAATTCTGCCACTGACATTTTTGCCCAATTAGCAACATCTTGTGAAGGCACTTCCGTAACCGATCTGCACTGCATCTCTATGGTTTACGCTGCAGTTGCAGAGCGTTTTGCCCCTCTAAGGTCCTCTAAACCTAGGCTCCATCCTTCACAGCCATGGTTTGGTGATCATCTTGGGGGGCTCCGACTTCAACAGAGACATGCAGAGAGAAAATGGAGGCCCTCCTATTGCCATGCGGCCAAACTTCATTTGCGTGAAATTTCCCTATCATACCACAAAGCTATTTGTGAAGCTATGTGTGTTTATTTTGCTCATAAGATTCAAGTCTCTCTTAATCAGTCTAGAGAACTCTTTAGAGTTGTGCGCTCCCTCTACTCACCCCCCTCAGAGGCTGTTCTATCCTCCCAACATCTCTGTGATTCCCTGGCCTCCTATATTGTTGAAAACATTCAGAATATAAGAGGAGGCATTGGCACCTCTGGGCTTTAGTCTGTGGAACATCCCAGTCCATCCTTGCTGTGTAATTTCTTCACTCAGTGGTCCTCATTTCCAGTATTTTCTTCACAGGGCATTATGGCTATGGCTGTTCAGCTTAAATCTGCCTCTCCTGCTGACCCCATCCCTCTTCTGGTGTGGCAGAAAATCATGCCTCTTAAGGCCCCGATGGTTAAGCAGGCTGTTAATCTTTCATTCATTTCTGGCTCTATCCCAGCTATTCTTAAGCACGTGCTGGTGGTCCCTTTTCTAAAGAAGCCTTCTCTGGACCGTCTGTTCCTTCTAATTTTCATCCCATTTATCTACTCCCTTTCATGATGAAACTGATGGAATCTCTGGTGGGCCCCCGTCTTAGTCCTTTTTTGGGTAACTCTTCTTTTTTTTATCCTTCTCAATCTGGGTTCCGACCTGGCTGTGCTGCAGAGGGTGTTCTAGTGTCAGTTTCTGATGATTTGAGGTGCTTGTAGGATCAGGGCAGTGTGGGAGCATTGCTTCTTCTTGACTTCTCTGCCACCTTTGACACTATCGATCATGCCATCCTGCTCAAACGGCTAGCCGGCGCTGGCCCCTCAGGTGCAGTTTTGGCCTGGTTTAGCTCTTTTTTTATCAGACCGGACTCAGTCACTTTCTCTTTCCCCTTTTTGTTCCTGCTCCTCTTCTTTGTGGTGTTCCCCAGGGGTCCACCATCTCACCGATCTTGTTCAACATCTACATTCAGCCTCTGACCAAACTGATCCTCTCTCGTGGCTTCCTATGTTACTCCTACGCAGATAATACACAAATTATCGTGAGTCTTGATTCGTCTTTGGAGGACACTGTATCTAGGCTTAGAGCCTGCTTGGTTGCTGTGGGAGAATGAATGAAATAACTGGCTGAAGCTGAATGGTTACAAGGCCGAGGTGCTGGTGGTGGGCTCTGCCTCAGGCTAAACCTTTTGGACCCCTCTCTTTTGGCCCCCTTCTTTTGGTTAATTCCCTACCCTGGTCTCTATGATGAAAGATCTAGGGTTAAATATCTCAGCCTCTCCATCCACCGAAAATCCGGTTAGTGCTGTGTGCCAGAGGAGTTATTTCCAGCTGAAGATTCTGCGCAAGGTTCTCCCTTTCATACTAGCTGAATCTAGGGCCCCTGTGGTGGCATCCCTTGTCTTATCTTCACTGGACGATTGTAACTCCCTTTATCTGGCTCAGCCTGCCTATTTGACCCGGCGCCTGCAGATTCTGGTGAACTGTGCAGCAAGAATTGTGACAGGAATACTTAGGCGTGCCCATATTACTCCTGTCCTATGTCATCTTCACTGGCTTCCGGTGACCAAGCGTGTTTAAATCTCTATGTCTGGTTCATCGCGCTTTCTATGGCATAGGTGCAGAAAATCTACAGGCTACATTTTGCCTGTATGCCCCCATGCGGTATCTCTGCTGTGCCACTGTTTGTTTGATCTCAGTCCACCTGGCAAAATGCTCCTGTATCAGTGGCCGAGCCTTTTCCATAGCAGTTGCTGTGCTTTGGAACTTTCTTCCTCTGTCACTTTGTATTAAGGACAACCACCTGGCTTTTAGGAGATCTCTAAATTCTTATCTGTTTTGAATTGCCTGTTCCTTACTTGTATGTGTCTTTCATTCACTGCTGCCAGTGCCAAGATGCCTCTGGGTGGATTTTGCACTCTCCAAGTGTGTATAACATAACATAACATAATAGTGATGTTGTCCCTGCCACCATAGACTGATGGCTGCAGTGCCGTGGTGGTGGTGTTCAGGGCAAAGGAGGGACAGCAGCACAGGGTGCCCAGACTGTGGCCTGGTCAGGCCTGCCAGAGCTGACTATTGGGGCTGGTGTGTCTCCCTGCTGACTGGTGGTGGGCCACTGGCCACTGGTGTGGTGAGGGTGGCAGACACAGGCACCGCTGATATACCACTTGCAGCTGATGGTGGGCTGGCTGGCACAGCTGATGGTGGGCCAGCTGTCACAGGCATTGTTGTGCCAGTGGTCTTGCACTGCTACTTGGGCGTGCTGGCGAGGGTTGGGGGAGGCTGGACTTTGCAGGTCTGTGTGCCTGTCAGGAAGAGATGGGCATGCTGTTAGTCATCTGGGAGTCATGTCTGTGGGCTTGCATTACACTCATGCAACATTCTGTTTGCCCAGCTCTATTCATGCTGCCTTTTTGGGGACTTGGGCCTAATGTGTGCTCTTACATGTGGGTGGTGGGAATGCAGATTGCTTGTTGGTATGCCAATGCAACTTTTTTCTGTGTGTGCAGTGGGACAAATATTCATGACATGGACTTCCTTGCCACTAATGGGCGCTTCTCATGTGTCCATATGTGTGGGTCTGTACATTTATGCTACGGTGCTTGTGCATGGCTACGTCTACCTGCAACCCCTTGCATGTGTGTGTTTGAGATGCCCATTTGCTTTGACTGACAAGTTTTGGGCCAGTTCACTTGCACATTAGGTGGTTCAGTACTTGAGGATGCATGTATTTGGACACGCTATTTGCATTTAGATGGGGTTTGTTGTACTCACCACCTTCACCTTGTGTCCCTGCTCCTGCCTCTGCCATCCCACACCCAATGCCCTCCATGTGTAGGAGGAAGCTGCATGTCTCCTCCCGGGGCATGAGGTGGAGGGGTGACACTCTCCCTCCTCCTGTGGCAGCCGCCTCCCTCCTTTGCTGGGAGATGAGGTTCCGGACCCTCAGGTGCAGATCATCCCAGCTCTGCCTGCAGTTCCTTTTCGTGCGGGGGACAGTGCCCACAGACATCATCCTGTTCACCACCTCCAAGGAGTGCCTCTGAGTGCTGCACCAGTGTGCCAGCTCTGCCTCTGACAATGCATGCTTTTTAATGCGGATGTCAGGGACTCAGGTCTTCTGGCTTCCAGACATGTTTGGCAACTCATGTAGCAGTGGATGGCAGTTAGAGGTGGGGATTCAAAGTGGATTGAGTTTTAAAGATGGCCGCCAGCAAGCTTCCCGTTCGGGTGATGATGCTTATTTCAGTGCCATTAATTCCGGCGCCAGTAATTCTGGCAGTTTGGGTGCCAGTATCTGTATTGTTGGCACATTTCTGCCAGTAATACCAGCAAATTGATGCCAATGTCGGTAATTTCGTCTTGCCGGTATTACTGTTTCCCGCAGTGGGGTGTGCGAGCATCCGAGGACTTGTAATGCGCCGGTATTTCCGGCAGTTGCCCTGCCGGAGACGGTAATAGGGGCACAACAGATTGACCAGCATTTTATACAGCAATCTGCGAATATAGTTTTCAATATTTAAACTAAAACGACATGGTGAGTGCACTGAATGCTGGCATGGAACAATTAGTGTCCTCCCTGAAGTGAGGCCGGTAACATCCTGGGCCAGCTGAATAGCGGACAAGTCCAGCTCTCATTTCTGGAATACGGACAGCCTGCACTTCACAGGTTTGAATCCTGCCATAGGGCCAACTCATCCCTGCGTCCTGCAGTGGTCGATAAATGTGTAACCATAGCATCTGTTCTTACAGCACTAAAAAGTGGGAAAAGCTGGCATGACATGATCTACATGTAAGTATACAAGACATTATTGTCAATGCATGTTTGCATAAAGTGCCAGGTGGATTAAGAATATTAATGGAGAGCGCAGGTCCATCTAGTGATGTAGGAAATACACAAACACAATCTAAACTTACTTTTTTGTGCAATGCCAGTGGCCTTGTACAGAACATTTTCTGGCATTTCCTCTACCTCTTGCCGTTAGGTTCTTCAAGAGGGAAAAGGATGGGCAAGAGGTGAAACCTGAAGTGTTGATGAGTTGAGACTGCAAGAACCCAAGGCCTGTCTACCAGTACGTGTCTAGGTAGGTTGTGGGGAGTGCCACCCTCTCTCTCTCGTTACACACGTTTACATTAACATTCTAATGTATGTTCAGCATGTTAATCAAGACATATATCTCTATCCCCCAAAGCACAGTGCAAGGCAGCACAGTCCACGTGGGTGCTTTGTTTGCATGGGGGACCATTCTGCCTGCCCCTGCGTCAGTGCTTTAAGTGGAGTAAGAAATTGAGGGGGGGGCTCGTTTGGGGCGTGGCTTTCATTGTGGGCGTGGCCTAAAAGCGCACAACTCATAGTAAGGTGCGCAAACAAATATATAAATGTATGTGAGCATTTATATGTTTGTAGGCGTACCTTACTGTGGTGTGTGTACTTTTCAAGCCATATTTTATAAACATAGCAATGTTACATATTTCTATGTTTATAAAAGGTGGCTTGAAAAGTGCACAAACCATAGTAAGTTACGCACACTTGTGTGCTTACCTTACTATGGTTTGTGTACTTTTCAAGCCACCTTTTATAAATTTAGACATGTGTAACATATTTCTATGTTTATAAAAGGTGGCTTTGTTCGTCGACAAAGCTTTATAAAAGATGCCTTGAATTGTGTATGTTTCAAGCCGTCTTTTATAAACATAGAAATATTTCGAGGTTTATAAAAGATGGCTTGAAACGTACACAATTCAAGGCATCTTTTATAAAGCTTTGCCAACGGAGATTGACGCCTCGGGCTCTGTGATCTCTGCTCAGAGCAGATAGATCAGAGAGCCCGAGGCGTCTTTCACCCTCAGCGAACCCGCGGGCTCCGTGATCTAATATGCATATTAGATCACGGAGCCCGCGGGTTCGTGAGGGTCAGTGACCTGGGGAGGGCAAACAAAGGGACAGTAACTTCCTATGATGACCCTGATGAGGGGTCATCAGAGGAAGTTACACTGACTGACAGACGTGCCAGCCAGCCTCAGCATTGCTGTGACTGGCTGGCACTTCTGTCAGCTTGCCTGACATAATGGCAGGCGCATCTCCCGTTGCGGCTGCGGCCGCAGTGGGATAATGCGTCCCGCCAATGTTGTGTGGGACGGGGGCCCCGGCAGGGCCCCGGCTCAGCCCCACTTTCTGGAGACTGCCGTGGCCCGGCCCCCGCAGGCCCCAGCCCATTTAAAGCACTGCCCTGCGTATGGGTGCATCCCCCACTATGTTTTTTTTAAATTTTGCAATGCAGAACACACCAGGCTCCACAAAAGACGCTGAGCACAATAATGAGAAGCTTGCGTGGCATAGGAAGTCGGGCCCTGTGCCCTCTCATTATTGTTCTAACAGCGCTTGCTGAGAAGAGGAGTCTTCTCCTTGTCATGTCTGGTGGGGCGGTATGCTGAGGGTGTGAGCAGGTAAGTGTAGTATTGATTAAAGTGTATGGGTCTCATTACATGCTAGGCGGTAAGGGTTTACTGGTACCGGTAAGGGCACCGGTACCGGTAAACCCTTACCACCTTACTACGAGTTCCCTTTGCGGGACCCGACCTTAACAGCTGGTTTTACCAGCCGTTAAAGCCGTTAAAGTAGGGTGCCGCAAAGGGATCTTGGTGATAATTAGCGCCTTCCCCATTCCCATTGTGCCCTGTGGGGGCAAAAATGGGAATGGGGAAGTGCCTTGGTGAATGGGGAATTACCGCCCTCCCTCACCTTGGAGTAGGGCAGTAATTCCACCATCCACCAAGGCGGACACAGTAAAATACCGGCGGCAACCATGGTGCTAATGGTGCCATGGTTACCACCTACCATGTAATGAGGCCCTATGTAATGTGTTTGTATGTTTGCATGCATGAATGTATTTGCGTATGAACGTGTTCATGTTTGTGTTTTTGTGCATACATGCATGCAAGGTGTTGTCTGAATGCTGTATGAATTCACAGATAATTGAGAACGTCTATGCTGTATATAGGCATGTTAATGAGACTATGGGCCTCATTACAAGTGTGCCGATCTGGAAACAACAGCGCCGGTAAGCTTATCGGAACCGTTGTTTCCAGACCGGCACACTATGGGTTTGCCTGCCGGAGCCGCTATGTCCAACAGGGCTGACCTTGCCAGGCACAACGGCCACGGTAGGCAAGCCTTCACGGAAGCAAGCCATCCAACGGCACTGTTAAGAACGGTGGCGGTGCTTCCGTGGTCCCCATTCCCATACAGTCCCATAGGACTCTATGGGAATGGAGATTTGCAAATTGCCGGCGGCTGACTTCCCGGACCGCCAGGGTTGTAATACGCCGGTGTTACCGGGAAGTCAGGCACCAGTAATTCATTCTGAGTCCGGCAGCAACCCGCCGGTAGCACCAACAGGGTTACTGCCGGACTCGGAATGAGGCATTATGCGTGATATATAAGTGTGTGTGCCTGCGTGTGTGGAGTGCCAGGGAGTGGGTCCCCTAATTTTAGTGTGGGGCGAGGGCTTCTGGTGGCATGGCATTTTTTACTGGGCATCCATGGTAAAAGAAACACAATAAGTGTTATTATATGGCTAACCAGTTTACATTGGTGGACAGTCAAGCCATAAATGCTTAATGTTGCATTGGATTTTATTTACTGAACATCAAGGGTAAAGCATGTATGCTAAGTATTATTATGTGGCTAGTCTGACCTCATTAGTGCAGCCAGTCTAGATATATTTTCTTACTGTGTGGCATGACCTGTTTTACTAGGCATCAAGGGTAAAGATAACATAACTGTTCTTATGTGGCTAAACGTCTACATTGGATTAACAAGTCTGGATACATTTTGTTACTGTGGCAGGGCTTTTATTACTGGGAATAAAGGGTAAAGCAAACATGATGAATGTCATTATAGACTGCCCTACATGTGTGCAGCCAGTCTGTATATAATTTCTTACTGTTCTTAAATAGTAATGATGGCATATATTGATGCAACCTGAATGACCATGTATGGGCATAGCCAGGGTGGAAATGTGTTTAATACTGGAATATATTCTAGGCAAAGAAATCACGAAATTGTACAGGGAAAATGCTCCTACACACTGTTAGTAACTTGCATCCACTGGATTTGTTGATGTTCTAGCATACAAAACATATCACAAAATGTGTGGCTTTGCACCCAATTTTGTACAAAATGTGTGCTGTAAAATAACCCATTCTTTTTTTTATATTTTCTCAAGGAACAACTACAACAAAACATTATAAGCTGTGACAGGGCCGCTTATCTGGCCCTGTAAGGGGAGGGAAGGAGCCCGGGAGCCCGACCCAACATGCCCAGGTGCCAGAGAATGTGCAGGCAGCCACGCTCCTAAAACCTCCTTACCTGCTAGGACGGCACCATGGCAGGATGCATAGAGAAGAGGGCGGACACACCACAAAGAGGCGCAGAGGAAGAGAGTCTGCAGAACCCAGCTCGAAGCTGCAAGCAGCAGACCCTGGCGCCAGGCTGCAAGCCATCCAAGCAACAAAGACGGCAGACCAGCAAAGGAAAGGAGCCCGTGCACTATGTGAAACCCATTAACATGGCAGGGCTGTGCAGAAAACGGGGTGGTGCTTAAAGCCTTTATCAAACCTCCCAAGCTCTCCCCTGTCACACCCCCTCAGAGCAAGGTAAGCCAGTGGTAGGGTAAGTTAACAATCCTGAAAGGGGGAGCAGTATTTAAGAAGGAGCTTGGGAGTTGTTAGTGTGGGCTGCAGTTGGGTGAGGACAGGCGGTATAGGAGGATGTCCGAGTAACCAGAGGACGAGAGTGCGACACTAGTGCGCAGGATATTGGAGAGAGGGTTTCTGTAGAGAGTTTGTGAGCAAGGAGGGAGTGCATTAGTGAGAGAACAGAAGTAGAGACGTGGGAGTGGTGGTTGGGAGTGGAGATAATGGTAGTAGGAAGTAGACATAGTAGTAGTGGGAGTAGCAGAGTAGCAGGGAGAGATAGTAAGTAGTAGTAACAGCATGATGACTAAGACTGGATTTAGAAGAGGTAGTAGAGTGGTAGTGGTAATAATGAGGTTGTGGTAGTAGTAGAGTGGGAGTAACAGTAGTGAGAGGTAGGGATGGTAGAGAAGGGCAGTCGCAGAGCAAGGGGTAAGAACACGAGGTAATAGCATCAGCGGATACAAGGGGGAATGAGGAAGGAAGAGAAGATACCTCGGCTGTAGCAGACTGTATTGACAGTAGGGAGTGGATGAATTGGGAAGGAGGAGTTGCAACATCAAAGGGTGGAGAAAGCAAGGCGGGGTGTAAGATCGGAGGGACAGTAGGTAGGCACTGTGGGAGGAGAGCATCTTAAAGCTAGTGTAGTGAAGGGTCAGGTGAGACTATGTTTGAGTGACGAGGGAGTAACACCGGGTGAAAGGTGACACCATCCCTAATGACTGCCCTTGAACACTAAGCGGGCTAGGTCTAGGAAAAGGCTAGAAGGCCCCTAGGGAGTCAGTTAGCCATGGTATTGGGGAAAACACCTTTAGTCCCAGCTAGAGGATCAGTTAGCTAGGTGTTACCTGGCAATAGCAACTTGACCCCGTTACAAACACATGGGTTGGAGAGGTGGGAGGGAAAGACCTGGCGAGTTTAGGCACAGCATGGCGCCTTCCCCACATTTGTAACACTCATCTTTAGAGAGAGCTCACACTGTCACTTTCTCACTTTGCTATCTATAATCCACCTCTCTCGCTCCGTCTGTCTGTGTGTTTCTCTTTCGTGCTCTCTCTCTGCCTCTCTCTCTCTCTCTCTCTTTCTGCCTCTCTCTCGCTGCCTCTCTCTCTCTCTGCCTCTCTCTCTCTCTTTCTCTCTCCCTCTCTCTCTCAGATAGCTTCAACTATGTTGTGGGGGACTGGCATATTAGCAGAAGGAATTGACTGGGGAATACACTCATGACCATAGGTGAAGGGCTGGTGGTTTGGGGAGGAATAAGGATTTTGGTTCAGAGAAAGAAATGAATGGTATATGAGAAATCCAGGGGGAACACTGTGAAGCCAGATTGATGTTATTGCTTCATAGAGCTAGCTGAAAGACATCCCAGGAGGATATGTTTTGGACAGGGAGGGTCGGGTAGTAGGTGGGGATGGCAATAAGGACAAGCGTGGGTATGTTCAATGAGTAAGTGGATAAAGCAAGCAAACCCCACAATCTGCGTGTCCATTCTCACATGCCATTGCTCTATCTGTAACCATTGCAATAGTGGTGGCTTTCAAATGGTGCTTAAGCACCACGTAATAGCCACAACTAATACTGCTCTTCCCGCTCAGACCACCCACACAACCTCTCTTCACCAAACAAATACCAACCACACCCTGTACCAAGTCCACTGCGCCTAGTCACCATAGCAAACTCATGGTAAATGCACTATCCCTCTTCATAAAATGTTACACTTCAAACAATTGCGCATCTCTCCATCAAACAAATGACATGCGCAGCAAAGGCCAGGGCTCCTTTCGCCGTGCAGACATTACCCCCACGGTAAATTCCACTCACAGTCTGCCAAATGTTTATGAAAAATACATCATTTCCATGGCCTATCTCCCTGAGCCCACTGCTCTACATGAAAAGTCGATCAATACATGAATACAGCTTTGCCGGGGCTTGTTGAGATCTGTGCACGCGCCAACAGTAACGAGGCATCAGAGGCACTGGAAGTTTCCATTTACGAAACGTTCACACGCTTGTTGTTATTTCCAAGTATTCGTTATAAGTTTAGCTCGTCTGACTGGTAGCCAGGCGTGCTCTTAGCACTGTTTGGACCTCGCATTAGATTCTCAATGTACTTTCAAGGGCAGCTGCGTAATCTTCACCAGCTGCTCACATCTCAGCATTCCGGGACAACACGTAGGGCGCATTTTTTTATTTAAAAAAAAAAAAAAACGACAGGTGACAAACTTTCAAACATTAAATGGGGCTTTTCTCCATCGCAGCGGGTGTACAGATGCGTTGCAAAAGAACGTTTTGGGATTCAAACTATTCATTTCACTGCACTGCATATATGCGTGAAGAGGTTTTTTTTTTCTCCAGAGGAAAACTCTGTTAGCATTTCACAAACCACAGAGACGGTGTTACTGGACTCTGGCACAAAATAAAAAGTACCAGGAACCTGAGCAATTCTGATGTAAACTCATGAGTGAGCTTTCTCTGAATGTGCGTTTTTGGTCACAGCTGTTTACGGCCCACCTACAGATAAAATATGTTTTTCTTAAGTTAGTATCCCTCTGTTGTATATGGCCAGTGGAGTAACTTTGCTGAACATGTTGGGGGGGGGGGCATGACAAATGAAGGAAAGGGGTGGGGTGAAGGGAGGGCGGATGGTGGCCCTGAGGGATCATTTCGGTCAAATTGTTAAAATAAATTTGGTCGAATGGTAGATTTGACCCAATTCGGTCACCACCATTAGTTCGAAGCCGAAGATATCGAACATGAAGAGCAGTGGTTGCAGGGGTGGCCCCCTCAGCTCATGTTCGGTATTTTTGGCTTCAGCGGTTGCGGGCGTGTCCCCTTCTTCCCCAGCATTGGTGGCAGGGGAACCAACAAAAAAAAAGAAGAAACGGGACGCTGCAGCATCAGATCCAACCCACGTTAAAGGGATGGATCTGACCCTGCAGGTTACAGAGAGGCAGCAGATAGAGAAAAGGTAAGTGGGGGGGGGGTTATGGGTGTACTGGGGGTTTGAGGAGATATGGGTTTGTTTTTTTGTGCTGAGGTAAAAACTTATTCACAGCGAAAATGACTAAGGTTAATGCCGCAGTGATTTTGTACGTCGGTCAAACAACCTAAATCCCTGAGGGATAACATGGAACTACTACACCACAAGAATCCATTGCTGATGCTCTGTTATAACTTTCTTAAGACTGGTGGCGTATCTTTAAAATTCAATTGGGTCCCCACACATCTTCAGCCGGCCTGCCATGCACCCAGTGACACAACATAACATTCACAAACTTAATTCCACTAAAACATACAAACAACTCATTATTTTTCATTCATTCAGACACAATAGTCAACACACATATGCTTGCACACACTCTCACTCACACACAAATGCACCCAGCACCTCTCCTGACATACACTGTGTGGACACATTTATATGTACTTTTACAATAACACATAGAAACAGTGGCGCAATGTCCATTTCGCAAACCATACTTTATCACCTCCTGATACCTGAAATTTTGGGCCACGTTGACTTGACCTAGCTGAACTATAAAACCATGGCCGAAAGGACAAGATTCACTGGAATGTCAGTAATTTGCCTGATTTTTCCTTTCATTCAAAGGTAGAAACCATTGGTTAATGCAGTGCAGTGGGTGACCAAGTATAATTGGTATAGATTTTTAAATGCCATTTATCTCCAAACTTGCGTTCTGCACAGCACCTTATATGTCTACGTGCTGATAGATTTTTTTCTACAAGATTCTGACTGATTAAAATTAAGGGATGTTTTCCTGTGTGCAAATGGCTCCAAGCAGTGGAGTACCGAGTGGGAGAGTCGCAAGGGGGTGGTCAAGCTTCCCCCTGTAGCTATTTTAAGAGCCAGACCGGGACATTTGTCATTGGGACACCTCTCCCATTCGACACCTCAAAGAGGGTGCCCAACAGCAAAAGTGTCCCGCTGGCAGGACAATGTGTGCTGAGCAATTCCTGCTCAGCACGCTCATTGTCCTGGCAGCAGGAGACCTTACCAATTCCGAATGGTAGAGGTATCCCGCTGCCAGGACAATGTCCCAAGGAGCTCCAGCCAGCGGAGGGTCTTCACGTTGCTCTGTATCAACAGAGTATTACAATGTGAGCCACTAGGCACTGACGGGAGGGAGGGGGCACTATTAGCAGGGACCTTTGTCCCTTTAGAAATGTGAACGGGAGGGAGTGATCCGAAGTGAGAATGGTGCATAATGTTGCATGCTTTATGAAAAAATGACTATGGCTTTAAAACCCAAGGAGGATTTGTTAGGCTCACATTAATCTGCATGATGCTATTATGACTTTGCATGCAGAATGGGGAGAATGAAACTAAATCCTTACTCCAATTGCTCAACATATTTCTATGACAATAGTGTATGATTAGTTTACTATGAAAGGCTAGTTTATTATGTAATATGGTTTGCTTCCAATGCATTGCTATAAATAATTATATGTTATATGTATTATATAAATAATAAGCACATGCAATGTAAAGCAAAACCTTAATAAATATCTATATCAACTAAGCCTGGAAAGATGTGCACGGTCGCTTAAATTTTCCACATCCCAGTTTCACCATTTAACCAAGTGTGTGAACCTGAGCAAATTATTTAATCACATTGGGGGTCATTACAACCCAGGCGCTAATTGCGCCAACTTTACCACCATGGTGTAAACTATGTTTACACCATGGTGGATGGCGGATTTACCGCCCCATTCCAAGGTGAGTGGGGCGGTAAATCCCCATTTACCATTTTCCCTTCCCCATTCCCATTTTTGCCCCATAGGGCATAATGGAAGTGGGGAAGGCGCTAATTACGCCACCGTAAATTACGGTGGCGTACTTAGCATCATGGCAGGTTAGCGCCATGGATTTTAACGGCTGCTAAAAGCAGCCGTTAAAATCAGAATAGGCGTTAAGGGTTAACAACGACGTTAACCCTTAATGCCTGGGTCGTAATGAGGCCCATTGTGCCTTATCTGCAGCTCTGTAAGTGATTCTGATTCACTTCAAAGCTTATGTTAATGTATCATGTTATTATAATGGAAAAGCCTAAAGACTATATAGTTGCTCCACATATAACAATAGTGCAATTTAGGTGTTTTGCACCACACAGTTATTTGTCACTTGGCTTATTTATGGTAACTTATTCTAAAGTCACTTCCATGGTGCCTCCAAGTGTCAAAAACTGATGATGCGCCTTGCAATGTCTTTTTCTGTGAAGTCACTTCTGTTGGTGCAATTAGGAAGTTTGCATGTATTTTGCCTCAGAGGTCTTGGACAAAGCTCCCCAACAAACATACACAAACACAATAAAACATTTTATTTTTTAAAGTACCTCTGCTGTGCTTTCAAATGCTGCCCGGGCCACATCTCATGTTACACCAACCTAACCTCTTCACACTCATGTGCCTCCAGACAGAACCCTAGTCTCTGTCTCTGTGTTACACAAAGCCGGAAATCGATGCTCTGTGCCGCTGGCCTCCGGAAGTGCTGCTGCTAGCGTGACAGCACAGGCACCAGGCCCTGCCGTACCCAGTTCAGCACCATGGCTGCTGACTTTGAGTCAGGCCAGCCAGGATGAGGGACTGAGCCACGCAGGGCATCCCAGCCCTGAATGTGTTGCAGCGCGGCTCCCAGGCAATTGTGCATTGTGTAATGAGACAGCGCAAGCCTTGCTAAGCACCCCAGCCGGGCTCGCGCTGTCCAATTACACAATTGATGATTGTGACCCCCCTGCCCTCCTTCCAAAAGATGGAGGGGACAAAAAGGCATGCCACAGAAGTTGGGGGGGACAAAACCCCATGTCCCCCCCTTATAATTACGCCCATGTATATGGCCTCCATTGGAGGCTATTATACAATACAGCTAAAGTCCAAAAGTCATAACTCCTTGCTCTGGCATCTTTGCAGTTAAATATAAAAGTCATACTTCACTGCCCCCTGCACCTCAGGCCATACGGAAACAGGAAGTGACAGCACACAGAGGAAAGAACCCCACCTTTCGACTAAGGGGGTCAAAATGGTTGAAAAGCACCCATGTACACCATAACATTGTGTACATGGATTCAGGATCTAGAAAATACTCCCCTGCCCCCCCACTGAAAAATTGGAGTATCAAGCTGCATTTAGCTTTCAGCCTATCTCAGAGCAAGAATTGGCCAAGGTAATCTCCAATTTAAAAAGTATGAGCTGCAAAGGAGATCCTTGCTCCTCTCTGATTATTAAAGAGTGCTCTCCCGTTCTCATTCCAGCCTTGACCAAGTTTGTTAATGCTTCCCTTTTAGCTAATGAATTTCCAGGCAATATAAAAAAGGCATGGATTACTCCATTGTTAAAAAATATTATTAATATCTGTCCTCTCACTGCTTCTAATTATAGGCCTATTACTAACACTCCTTTTCTGTTGAAGATCTTGGACAGAGTTGCCTATAATCAGATTGCCATCTTTTTGGAGCAAAACCAGATTTATCATAAATATCAATCAGGATTTTGTCTGAATCATGGTACAGAGACGGCCTTGTTGGCCCTTAAATCTCATCTCCTGCAGAGGATGGATGGTGGTCACATCTCACTCCTTATGATTTTAGATCTCTCAGCTGCCTTTGACCTGGTGGACCATACCATACTGTTCACCAGGCTAAAGAGGAATGCCAATTTCTCTGACGAAGCAACAAATTGGGTCATCTCCTTTCTGAAGAACAGACAAAATAGAGTGGCCAGTGACATCGCCGAAGCAAAACCGACAGTACTTACGTACGGGGTCCATCAAGGAGCCTGCGTGTCGCCGTGCTTCTATAATATATTTATGATCCCCTTCTTCCAGATGCTGGAGAAAGAGGGATCATATTTGCAAATTATGCGGATGACACCCAATGTGTCATCCCCATATCCGGATTCCATGTGGAAGATGAACAAAGAATTAATGAGATCCATAAAAAAAAAAAAAAAAAAAATTGGATGGTGATAAATGGCTTAGCCATTAATAGCGCCAAAACAGAGCTTTTACTTATTGGCTCAGAGTCCAAATTAGAGAAGTTAGGACCTAGCTATAAGTCGTTTCTCATACATATTGAGGTCATGAGCAAGGTAAAAACCCCCGGCATTTATCTCAACAAAAATCTGAATTTGAGTGCCCAAGTGAATAGTCTCGTTTCATCGGCCTCATATTTTCTCAAGTTATTTCGCTGCCTTAAAGCTTTTATCTCAGAATCAAACTCCGAAACCCTGGCAAGAGCCATAATTGGATCTAAGATCGACTATTGTTGTAGTCTCCTTGTGGGGTTGCCGTTATCGGATGTTCATAGGTTAAAGGTCATACAGAATGGTGCAGTTAGGGTAGTGAAAGGTCTGTCTAGAAGAGACCACGTGTCGGAAGCTCGGCGTAGTTTACACTGGTTACCTGTGCAGGCCAGGATTGTGTTCAGGCTTCTCCTCATCACACATAAATACATACATGGAGTGATGCCACTCTATCTGAAAGAATTAGTCATGGTAAAAAACCACATTAGATCCCTTCGATCGGATGATTCCAGCACCTTGGCTATGCCACGTTTGAAAACAAAAAAATCGAGGGACTCAACATTCTCCCCAGCAGCCCCCCTTAAGTGGAATTCGCTAGCAGCCATATTCAACGGAAATATTTAAAAAGGGGCAGAAAACCGCTTTTTTTGTATAAATCACTTCTGACTCTTGCCTGATCCTGTGCGTGTTTGATTCATGCTCTGGAGTCTATTTTAGACTCAGGTCCGCCTTTTCTGTTTTAGTTCTGTTTGTTTTGTTTTATGTTTCACAGCGCCCTTAAGCCTTAGGGTACCTGGTTGCCCTATATAAATGTTAAACATAAACAACATAAACATAAACATTGTCAATTCATGAGTATCAACCAGGGGAAAATATCCCACCTCAGGGGTTCAGAGCCACATTATACACAATATTCTTTGGAAGGCTGCACTCCTCGATGAAATATTACCCGTAGTTGATAGTCACCCATTTACAATGGTTAATCCCCCCCACTAACGTGAGAGGGGGTTTAGATTCCATTAAAGTCAAGGAGACGAGTATTATGCAATAATTCTTTACATCTGACACCACAGCAGCAAAGAAAAAACTTAAACAAACATATAAGTTTGTTCAACTGAAACTGAAACAGTATTAAAGTAATCCAAGGGAAGCATCCCCAATCCAGCATGGAGGCCAGGGCATGCCCTGCAGGTAACCTATAGGCAGAGACCAACCCCCATATAAGTCCTTTCATTAAATCCCAACTCCTCTTCTGCAGCTCCCTCCATCACACCGGACGCCAACAATGAAGATTAAATGTTGTAGCGCAGAGACATTATCAATGACCGACTCTGAGGACCTCGTACATCGCGGCTTCTCGGGACGCTGAAGGTATCTTCCTGATTGGACCACCTCACCCGAAGCTGTATGCAAAACAAATGACAAAGGGTGGGTAGGTGTGATAATACTTGCCTTTAATAGAATCTAAACCCCTCTCACGTTAAACCCCTCTATGTCAAGACAAGAGGGTTCATATTATGCAAGTTTAAAGCCCTTGCATCACATTAATCCCAACATGATCAATACATTTATGGTAAAATGTTTTGAATGTGGACTCTCTGGACCAATCAGCTGCTTTCAAAATTTTTTCCAGACTACCCCCTGGGAAAGCGACAGTAGAGGCCATAGCACCCCTAACCGAATGGGGACTGAAAGAGTAAGTGTCAACCCCTGCTTCCTTCATAACCCACTTAACCCATCTGGCTAATGTGGTTGGGGACACTGGTGTGTGGGGTTTTCTATAAGAAATGAGCAGCTGAGAGGTATTAGGAGGCTGATGCCTCTCTGTCTTCAATTCAAAACATTTTAAGCATTGTATCACACACAGCATAGGATCCTTTGGAAACGCTGGGTAAGAAATGGAGGAAATCAAACACTTAGCTCTCCTGGACACAAAGAAGATAACCCCCTGTGGGGTGAACATCTTGTTATCAACATCCAACGATCTAACATCTGAAACTCTTAATGGAAATAAGGCATAATGACATGGCTAATTTAGAGAAAGGTTGCTGCAACGACAATACCTCACTATGAAGACAAGAGTGAAACAAATCCAGCACCACATTAACATCCCATAAAATAGAATACTTAGCCTTAGGCGGAACCTTGAGGTGAATAGATTTGAGGGTGTTGCGCACCAAGAAGTGCCTACCCACTGGTTCCCCTTTAACCAACACATGTCCAGCTGAAATGGCTGACCTGAACCCATTCATAGTTCTATATGCCTTTCCCTCCTTAAATAATTCCAGTAGGAAATTAACCACTTCTACTGGGGGGGCAGAAACAGGATCAAAGTGTTGAGCCACACACCAGCTAACCCAGCGGTTCCATGCTGAAGAGTAACCTGACTTGGTAGAAGTGGCCAGAAGTCCTTGATAATGCAGATAGAGTCCTGCAAAAGTACCTGGAAGCAGCAGGAAGAGCTGAGGGAGAAATGCCCCTGAAGGACCAGCTCGTGAGGGAGACCTGAGAGGTCTGTCAGGAGAAGAGGATGGAGACGGAGAAGACGAGGAATATCCACTGGCAACTCCAACAGGGCTGGAAACCACACCTGCGAGGGCCAAAAGAGAGTTACTAATACCAGCATCGCCATTTGTCTACACACTTGAACTAGGACCCTGGCTATCATGGCAAAGGGTGGAAAGGCAAAGGAAAGGGTTACCAACCAATCCTGGAGGAAAGCGTTGGTTGCTAACACACCGGGATCTGGTCTTCAACTGTAGAACCGGGGAACAGGACAGTTGAGTCTCAAGGCAAAGAGATCCACTTGAATCGGACCCCAGAGAGACAGGATCTTGGCAAATAGAGCTTTGTCCAACATCCAGTCGCTCCTGTCCTGCAGATGTCTGGAATTCCAGTCTGCTACTGCATTGTTGACCACCGGAAGATACTCCGCTTTCAATTAAATGTCCCGATCTAGGCAAAAATGCCAGAACTCCTTTGTCAAATCTGCTAGGGCTTTGTACTGAGTTCCCCCGAGATGGTTTATGTACCGAACTGTTGAAATATTGTCCATCCGCAGAAGGACACATCGATTCACCTGATCCTTGAGAAGACTCTTGACTGCAAAGGAGCCCACTAATAAATCCAGCCAGTTCATATGCAGCCTCTTCTCTAAACTGGGCCACTTTCTGCCCGTGAACACCTGTCCTATCCTGGCACCCCAGCCCGCTCTGCTGGCATCTGGCTCCAGAATGACATCTGGGATGGGTCCAAACATCGCTTTGCCATTCCAGGCATCCATGTGCCTGAGCCACCAAAGGAGTTCCAACCTGGCTTCATTAGACAGATGGTTGGTTTATGTTAATGAGTAATCCCTATTTTTTGTTGACGGGGGGTCAAATCTGAGGGAAGGGACAATCTGTAAAAAAAATGTTTTGGAAAGGACTGATTTACTACCCCTCTCTTCTAGTCATATATGGAACTCAGGTAAGGGTTAAGGGCAACCTGTACATATAATTAGTTAGGTTATCGCCTTGTTGAGAAAAAATTGCGCCAACGCTGCAACTTATTACAAAATATCTATCTCTTTAATGGTTATAAAAATATCTTAAAATACATTTCAAAATTCATTTCAAACTTGATTCTCAATCATACCATTCACTCATCATTTGTCTCATCTAACAGGGGAGTGCTAAAGCTGAGAAAGAAACTTTGTGCATAACATTTCATCGGATATTCATATATGACCTGGAAAAAAGCATTGGATTTTCCTTAGACAGTCGACATATGTTTCGGCCCATTATCGTATACCACTTTTGTCAACGGTGGTCACAGAAATAAATGTAGGGCCATCTTCAGGACAACAATTACTTTGTGGTAGATCAATCTTGTTCCCCCTTAGCACACAAACACATCTACAAAAAATACATAAGTATACATATATTAGAATAGTGTAAAAACATAGGTTTATCAAAAAATAGACAGAAAGATTGTATATCTCAACTAAACTGATTTTAAGAGCGATGGCTAGTTATGTATAGTACTAGACCCCCACTAAACACCCCTGGTCCATAGACTGTGGTTTAGACAATTGAGAATAATAGACTTTTGGGTATCTCTGAATTTCTTAAAGATCCCTAGTCTGAGATTTTTGTATTAAATCAAAAAACCCTAATTAATTTTATATTTGTACTGATTTCCACAATGTATTGAGAGAGCAAAAAAGAACTTACTTATTTACATCTTTTGTTTGTGTGTCTAGAATTCCATCTTGGTTGAGCTATAACTGGCTCTTTATTTTGAATTATTCTACTTGATCGTATTCACAGGAGTTGAATGAATAAACCTGGTGTGCATACCTACAAATAATTGAAAAACCACTGCTTAGATATGGTAATCCTATTGACATCAAATTAATATATGGTAACAGAAAAATGAAAAGTAACTTACACATTGGTAACTGCTGTTTTATGTATGGTTTTACGCTGAGCATGGCCTGGTTCCTTTGAAAGGTTTTCGGACAGGTGTTCGAAAAGCTGGTATATTTCCTAAAATAACAAAGACGATCTAAAAGCAACTCTTCATACGTGGCTGAATTCAGTTTATGAACCGTTTCGTGTGTGACTTTCTATTGCGCTTATTTTCTTGCCAGTTTAGAAAACTGAAGAAACTAGGACTAGCAGTCCATATAACTAGTGGCATAGTATCTAAATTCACATGAGTGAATGGTATGATTGAGAATCAAGTTTGAAATGAATTTTGAAATGTATTTTAAGATATTTTTATAACCATTAAAGAGATAGATATTTTGTAATAAGTTGCAGCGTTGGCGCAATTTTTTCTCAACAAGGCGATAACCTAACTAATTATATGTACAGGTTGCCCTTAACCCTTACCTGAGTTCCATACATGACTAGAAGAGAGGGGTAGTCAATCAGTCCTTTACAAAAAAAAATGTTTTCATTAGACAGAACCACTAAGAGTAGGATAGACTTCCGCAAAGATGTTTTCCCTTGAGGCGTTGTAATGCCCTGTAATGGAGGAGAGCCGGAAAAATGACCTGTATGGAGGCTGAGAACATCCGCACAACCCTGGCTAGCTGTCTGAGGAGGAGGCGGATTTCTTTCCATATTTTGGACAGCCTGCAGTCTGGAAGGAGAAGGATGCCCTGCTTGGAATAAAAGAAAATTTAATTTTTTAAAATTTGTTTATGGTTTTAAGTTAAACCTTTACGAAAGAAGAAGATTATATTTCACTTACATACATAAACATTTTACAAATATCAAACCTTAAAAATGTCACTGATTAATCTTTTACATTATATCAAATTAAGAGAATTAATAAAATGTACAGTGGCTATCCGAAATCCTCTTATTATTTGTTCATAATATCTGATCCATAGTTCTTGAGACGTAAATATCAAACAATACTTAAAGGTCTGAAATATAAGTTTCTCTTATCTTCCGTCTTGGGACATTCAGATATAAAGTGTTGGAGAGACTCAACTGCAGTAGATCCACAGCTATATCTGCAAACACTTTCCTCCAGTATAATTTGTTTCCGTTGTAATTTTATCTCTCTAGTAAAAAGTATATTAAGTCGAAAGCGGGGGATAGTTTCTCTAAAATCTGGGCTGGGAGCTTTGAGTAAATTGTCTTCTATTACTTTCAGCTTTTTATTACTGAAAATGGCGGTGTAACCACACCTGTATGTTTTTGCCTCATACATTGTTAAGATCCAATCAGCTTGAAAAATCTTTGTTTTAACATGTGAAGGGTTAAAGTTGAGGAGTTTGTTGTTTATGTTAGCTTCTTCTAATATCTGTTTTATAATTTTCCTCCAAGTCTGTGGAAAGAGGTAAACTGATTTTTTCATATACTCAGCAGGTGTTGTGAGAACCTTTACACTTTACACTTTGCTCTGGTTGAGTGAAACTCCAGTACATAGAGCATATCCTGCATTTGTACATCCCGTACAGTGAGGGTAAGCCTAATTCATAGCGAAGTTGGTCCACATGCACAGAGTTTGGCAAATTTAGGACAGATTTCCAGAATCGACTTTCGATTTTCAGCCATTGGGTTTGGTTTGTTAGCTTCATCTCTGATCCATATAATATTATGTGAGTGGTTTTTTGCAAGTAAAAAGTGACTGCTGGTTTGATCGAAAACTTTCCGTATTTACAAAGCAGAATTTTAGTCTGGGATATTGCATGAGTAACTTTAGCTCGAATATCCTCATGATAGGCTTGGTCTTTATTGCCTTTACAAATGTTAACACCTAGATAAGTATAGACATCAACCTCTACCAATCGGTTGTTTTCCAAATACCATTTGTTGTTCTTTTTTCTTCTGTGTCTTTTTAGGGTATATACATAGAGTTTTAGTTTTTTGTACATTTACTGTTAAGTCATTTCTTTTTGTGTAGTCTTTTAAGGTACTAAAAAGATTTTGCAGCCCGACTGGCGTTTTAGATAATAATATTAAATCATCTGCATAGTATAAGGCTCTAATTTTGATAGTGCCTAAAGTAGGCGCGTCGGCTCTCGTGTTATCAAACTCATTTGTCATGTCAGAAAAAAAAAAGTTGAAGAGGATAGCTGCCATTAAACAACCCTGTTTCAAGCCTCGACTTGTCGTAATGGGTACAGTTAGGTGATCTTTCTGAGTTAGTCTTATCCGAATTGATGTATGCTGATGCAGCGGATGGATGTAATATAGCAGTTGTTCTGGGCATCCTGCTGTCTGAGTCAAAGGCAGCGTTGAAGTCTACATATGCCATATATAGCACTTGCTTAGTTTCTATCATCTGTGATTTTATGGCTGCTATAGTCATCAGATTAACTGAAGTACATAGGCCTTTCCTAAAACCAGTTTTGTATGGGTCATGACAATTAAATTCAGTCAACCATTTGTGGAAGTCTCTCATTATTAAACTTGCAAAAAAAAATGCGGAGACATCCAATATGCCAATAGGCCGGCAATTCTTTGGGTCTTGCCTATTGCCCTTTTTAAATATCGGAATAATTGTAGATGTCTGCCATGTAGTAGGCACAGTTTGAGTACGTAGCACTTTCTTAAATATTTCATTCATCACTCCTGCCCAAAGACCAGCATTTTGTTTCAATGTAAAATTAGAAAGCCCGTCTGGCCCGGGTGCACGGGACTTACTTCATTTTTTATTAATATTTCAATGTCTTGTTGGTCAAAGGAAATTATTTCTCTCAATTGCTTTTTTTCCAAGTTCTCAAATGTATCTTTTTCTACTGAAGCATATAAGGGAGAGAAGTGAGCCCTCTAGCAACTTTCTGAAACACTAGTAAATTGTACTGACATATCAGAGTTTAGCAACTCCCAGATGTCCTTACAGGTTTTGTTTCTGATAGCATTTAACACAATTTCACTGTCTTTTTGGTAGAGCATACTTTTCCTGCCAGTGATACCATTTTTATAAGCAGTTTTTAGTCGTGTCACAAAAGCCACTTTTTTTAGCATAGGCAAAGAACGTGCAATTTGTATTTCTCTACAAAGTTGTCGTTTCCAAATAAAAATTTCTCTGTCAAAGATATGATTATTCTTGAAAGCCAGTTTCACATGATGCCTAGTTATTTGATTGAATAGTTGCAGACTTTTTATATAAAGATTAAATAAAGGGCGCCTGGCGGAGTCCTGATATGCCCAGGAGGGTACATGTATGCAAAATGCTAGAAATCAGGATGAGAGATCCATAGACAGCTGTCCAGTTTTGAAGCTATTTTATTTTGCCTTCAAAACGATTTTGCACAGATAAATAGAATTAAATATTTACAAGACTTTCGATAAGCACGAAAGTATGGACAGACGTTTGTTTTTTCAAGGGAAATACAGGTGAGTATCGTCCTCTTCAATTATCGAGAGACAAGTTCCACAGTGGTGCATAAGTATACAATACATGTAAGTAGTGACAAAGAACTTGTGCAGGGTGTGACCCAGGACTGTGGTAGGTCCGGGGGTATACAACAAAAAAGTGTACACAACACTATCGCTCAACACATATATACAAGGGTTGTGCCACAAAACATCGACACGGAAGTGTTTCAGCCAAACTGGGCTGGTTAAGAGTCTGTGGTGGTGGTGGCCTTCATCAGGATGATCACTGGTAGTGGTGCTTTCCATACAGGTAATCTGTGGGGGAAGGGAAAGCTGTCAGGATCTCGGGGGATTGATGATTGATTTGAATATTAATGAGTAATGGGCGATTAGTGCCTCAAATACACTGGTGGTGTATCTAGATAAAACAGCTTACCGTCTGCAGTGGTGCAGTGGGGACGCTGGAGTCCTGTTATGGGTACCGGACTCTGGAAACCATGTCAGCGGTTAGCATGGGCAAACTTGTATGATTCGGGTCTACTAGGCCAATAAGTACAGCCTTTGGCCTCTAGGAGCTGTAAAAAGAAGTGAATAACATAACGTTATCTATGTGCTCGAGGAGGACCGTGTCAGTGACCAGCAAGGTCCAGGCACATCCAGCGTGGGATTGTGCGGTACGTGACTGGAGACACCAGTGATGTGGGTGTTCACACAGTGGGTTAGGAAGATATTGGTCTGAACAAATAAAAAGGAGTGCCTATTACAGCCCTGCCGACTGTTGTGTGAGCAGTGGACTGGGAGGCGCTGGCTGTGGCCTTAAAGTGTGTTTATTTTATTTAAAACGTGTTAAAAAACGCTCACAAAACAACCGTGTGGAGATTGCAGATGCATATACTGGTATAACTGGGGTGTCAAAAATTACCTTGGTGTGTGACAATAACTGTCGGTCCTCAGGACGAGGTTCGTATGGAAGCTGCCCACGAAGTGGTTTACATAAATGGCAGTGACCCTCGAGATAATCAAGAAAACTAGCAGCGACTAGCGTGCTCCTAACCGTGGCGGGAGTGCATCATAATCTCTACAGTGCACGGAGAGCAAATGGAGAGTGGGGAGCCATTTGGTGCGTGAAAAAACAGTGAAGTTAGTTGGGAGCGCTGGAGGTACCTGGACCAGGTACTGCATCACGCAGAAAGACAAAAATTAAAGTCGAAATCAAACAAAATGGCAGCGTGTCTTACCAAATGCGAACAATGGCGACTGCACTCCTTGCGGCTCTGGATTCTGCAGAGGAGTGTTGCTGTTACTGTTAAATGCACTAACCCTGCCAGACACAGCCAATGGGGTGTCGGCTGGGTGCAAGGGATAGCCAATGGCTACAGAGTGAGCTAACAACAGAGGCAATAGGTTGGAAGTGTTTGACCAATGGCATGCAAATGCATCATCAATACCAAAAACATATGAGTGTGGCCCATGGAAGTGACAGAAGGACCCCTAATGATGGATGGCAAAGTAATGTGAAAGGACACAGGTGGTGGTGGACACATGTTGGTGTTAAGAGGGGTAGCCTTCTACCTGATTTTATATAGTCACATGTTATTGAGTCTCTTTACTCAAATTCTTTTCCAATAGTTTTATATAAACTGGTCACTTCATTCTGGAACCACTTAAGTCGATTTCTACCTTTTGTTACGGACAAAGCCGCAGCATATTTCATTCATTGTTTCACTGGAACACTTGAGGCCAATGACCATTTCAGGACAAGTTGGTTGTGGTCACTGAACTCTTGTTTAATGACCTTGAAAGAGTCAACGTTGGTTATCATCTTACTGTCTAAATATATGTAGTCTATAATACTACTTTGATTTCCTCTCTTCCATGTTGCCGCCAGTGGTTTATCGGTTTCTATGGTTCCATTGGCTATAATAAATCCTCTTTCGTTCATCAGTTGGATCCATCCACGGGTTTCATATGTTTGTGATTTCTTTTTCTTACTTGTACATTGAATATTCAGGTCTCCCACAATAATAGTGGTATAGACTGAATGATTGGTTAAAATAATGTCCAGCATCTTTCCAATAGTTTCGAAAAACACATCAGTTTGAATAGATGCATGATTCCAATGGATATTTAAAGCTGCAATTGTTTTTTCTTGTATCTGGATTTTCCAGCAATTGGACGTCCTCGAGGCTTCTTTATAGCTGGTGACCAAATAATTACAAAGTCATCTCATACTGGAGTATCTGTGAGCCAGGTCTCCTGTAAGAAGATAATACCACTTTGTTGTAATTCATTGTTCAGAGAGTTTATTAGGTGATGATGCCTAAATGTATTCCAGCTAGTCAAGGTTATGTATTGTTTAATTGATTGTTAGGGAGTCTTTTCTAGTCAGTTATTTTTACAATGTAATCTGTTTCTCTCTTAGTTTGTTGCTGTGTTGACTGTATGCCATTTCCATATTCAAGATACTTAGTTATTCTAAAGTCTGGTCTTGATTTAGAGAACTTTAAATCTTTCTCCCAGTGCGCCATTTCTCTCCAAGTTAGATATTGAGGTCCGAGCTCTGGCGCCTGATCGTCTTTCTCCATAAAATGATTGCGCGGTTCCTTCGAAACTGGGGAGGATATATTCTCCTTACTTTGAGTTACACGAGGCAAAGATGCTGTTAGGATCTCGAAATCCAATTTCGAAAGAGCAGTTTTGGCTAACCAGATTGTGTTAAAAACAATACCAGATTTAATGTGAAGAATGGCTATAGTAATATCTGGAGCTTGAGGCAATTTGACTCTATTTATATCAGATGAATCAAGATCCTCCAATTTGTCTACATCTTCAAATATATTCAACATCGAAGCTCTGTTCAATTTGTATTTTATGAAGCTTCCACCTCTATTTCGTATGATAATTTTGTGACTTTGTTCTGAACTCAGTATTTGTGTTTTTGTTACTTTTCCCATTGTGTTCCCCTGTTTTTGTGGTTGGAGTTGCTCGTATAAGTTACTCTCATAGTTCTTTTGCGTAACCTTTTTCTTCTGTATTTTCTGTAGTTCGACCTCTTTCTTCTTGGTGATTTGAGTACTATGCACGTTTGCCATGTATTGAAGTACTGATTTCTCCAACTAATTTCTCCTTTGCTCTAGGGTAACAAATGTTGCTTTTGCATTATTTTGCTTACCTGTCTCTGTTTCACCTGCATTTCTCTGCTGTGTCTTTTTCCTAGGAGAGTCTACTTCATGTTGCTTTTTCTACCTCTCAAGCTCCTCAATTATATCATCCAATGGTTCTTTGTCTGTAAATTTGGATATTTTCTTGTTTTCTTTTAAGTTTTTTTGAATTGCTCTTTTTTATATTTCTTTGTAATTTGTTGCAGAGAATATTTTTTAGGAGATTTTGAAGTGGTTAAGGGTTTCAAAAATTGTCTGGAATTTGTAGTATGTTGATTTGGTAATGATTTCTTGTTCTTTGTTTTTTTCAGTTTGCGTAATTGAGATATTTTTCATTTTGTCATTTGTTTTTTTAAAAATTGTAAATTCCATTTTTTCCATTTTGTGCTTAGCGTCCTGTGTACATTTTCTCACATCCATCTCTATTATTGACATATATATTGGTTTACACTAGAGTGGCGCTTGCAGAGCTGTCTCTTCGAGTGTCTGATGACACTGTTGTTGCTCTAAGCTGTTTAGTACTAGCTTAGTATTACTTATTTTACTCAAGATGCAACTTTCTTCCATCACTGCCTGTACTTGTTTGCTCGTTTACCAACTGCTTAAGTAAACTGTTTTGTTCATTCAGTTTTTGGTCAATAGATTCGTATAATTTCATCATGGATGTGATTGCTAAGCTCATTGCACGCAAAGACGTCTCTACTAGATTTGTTTGTGTAACCGATGCTTGAGTAGCAATTTGAAGGTCTTTCTTCTGGAGTGGTCTATCAGAAGATCGGCTTGAAAATTAAATGGACAATGTGGAAGAATTAGGGGTTGTCTTATCATAAAGAAAAGGTGATTACGACAAGTTAGAGTGTCTAATCTCTCTGATGATGGTATTTTTTGGGGGGGGTCTTTATTCTTTTCATTTGTTCCACGTGTGCTGTGCTATGCACATTTTCAAACATCGGGTTTTTGTCTTTATTCCTTTCTTTTTCATTGTTCCTTAGAGGTTCTGTTGCTTCCTCAGTTGTTTGAATTGCAATTCCTCTCAGAGTCCTAGGTGTCTTTACCTGGTGTTGTTGCAGCTCATCTATGTGGGGGTTCACAGTCCGTTGTGAACAGCACTTCGATTTCCTCCAACACTCTTTGTCCATTAAGTGACTCGAGGTGGCCATTCATTCCAGCCGTGACTATCGTTTGGTCACTGAGGTTGTCATTTGTGGCAGGCGAATCTAGGTCAATTAAAACTATGTTCATATTAGCTGGTTTAGATACTTGCCTAGGTGATACTACTGTGGCTTTGTTTTCATTAATTGTCACCTTCTTTGAGTCTTTCATTTGGTCTAGAGCATAGAACAGCCTGATATCCGTTGATAATGAGGCAGCTCGTTCACATAATCGTGTCAAGGGTGTTTTAGAGTTCTCGTTGTTCGTCTAGGGTTTGATTGTGTTCTTTTAAGTTTTTCTATCAGTTGCAACACCTCCTTTTTTGACGGCATGCCACACCGTAGTGTGTATGTGTGAGCCAATTTAAATCTGTCAGAGTCTGTAGACAAAGTGCCTTTGTTTTGTGCATATAGAGCAGTGCACGGCTCAGCGATCACAAACCGTCACTTGGCTGGCAGCCGCAGAGCGCAGAGACCGCGATCAAACAGAGCAACAACAAGCGCCACACTCGCTCTGCCGCTCTGCAAGGAGGGGTCAGTAATGAGGCATCCTGAGCCTCCCCTTTGGCCCCCGATCACAATAGAGGTAAGCCCTACGCCGCATGACGAAAGCACAGAAGAGAGGCGTTCAGTTGGTCTTTCTGCTGGGAGCTCCAAGGCAGGAAAAGCCGACAGTCACTCCCAGCTGATGCGTAGCACAATTAAAAAAAGAAACTGTCGACGTCAGCTAAAGTAGTTCCAATTCCATAAAAGTCTAAGCATTAAGTTGTCTCATGCAAGAAGTCAGGCATTCGCTTCAGTCTCTACGCGGTCTCAAATAGCACACTGTGATGATAAAGATTCTTCCGTGTAAGGCACTGTTACATTCTGCTAACAGCGTAAACAGAGGTGCAGTCAGCTTACCTCCCAGTAATTTTGCGTACTAATCAGAGGTAGATGGTATTTTCCACCTGCCGCACGAGCCGCTGTGCTAAGCCACACGAAGACTCACAAAGACTCAGCTTGACAAGTCCTTAAGGTAGTTGCTCTGTCTTTTTTCACAGACAGAAAGGAAATACTCTGTCTTTGCCATTCTCTCCCCACAAGCAAGCAGGTTGCTCTGCAAACTCTGTAACTCACAAAGACTCAGCTTGACTCCGTGCCGCTCCGTGGGAGAAGCAAGTCCTTAAGGTAGTTGTTCTGCCTTTTTGCACAGACAGAAAGGAAATACTCTATCTTTACCGTTCTCTCTCCACAAGCAAGCAGGGTGCTCTGCAAACTCTGTAACTCACAAAGACTCAGCTTGATCCGTGCCGCTCCGCGGGAGAAGCAAGTCCTTAAGATAGTTGCTCCGCCTTTTTTCACAGACAGAAAGGAAATACTCTGTCTTTGCCGTTCTCTCTCCACAAGCAAGCAAGGTGCTCTGCAAACTCTGTAACTCACAAAGACTCAGCTTGACTCCGTGCCGCTCCGCGGGAGAAGCAAGTCCTTAAGGTAGTTGCTCTGCCTTTTTTCACAGACAGAAAGGAAATACTCTGTCTTTATCGTTCTCTCTCCACAAGCAAGCAGGGTGCTCTGCAAACTCTGTAACTCACAAAGACTCAGCTTGATCTGTGCCGCTCCGCGGGAGAAGCAAGTCCTTAAGGTAGTTGCTCCGCCTTTTTTCACAGACAGAAAGGAAATACTCTGTCTTTGCCGTTCTCTCTCCACAAGCAAACAGGGTGCTCTGCAAACTCTGTAACTCACAAAGACTCAGCTTGACTCCATGCCGCTGTGCAGGAGAAGCGAGTCCTTAAGGTAGTTGCTCTGCCTTTTTTCACAGACAGAAAGGAAATACTCTGTCATTGCCATTCTCTCTCCACAAGCAAGCAGGGTGGTCTGCAAACTCTGTAACCCACAAAGACGCAGCTTGACTCTGCTTTAGGATTCAAGCTGAGTCCATGGGGGACTCCTGGCAGTGCAGCTCTTCCTCTTTCTGGTTTGGTGAACATACCCTTGGGATACCCCTATGGCACCCATGGGTGGGGGTACAACCCTGCACCCTTAGTGTATGTTTTTGGGCACCTGTGTGTGGCCCACAGAGCAGGGTATGGGCTAGTGGCAACTCCATGCTGAATTCGACAGGTGCTCTGAGTATCCTCCATTTTGGGATACCCAGGCCCTGCCATTGGAATCAGTTGATTCCTGATAGGAGACATGATGGCCCCTGTGGCCCCTTGCTTTCTATTGCCTGTTACCTTGTTTTCCCAAAGTCCTGGGAAGCCCTGACTCTGTCCCTTCCCCTGACTGGCTGTTGGGTGGAAGTTCCATATATGGTATTGTGGGGAAGTCCAGGCCAGACGGGCTGGAGCCTTCCCAGTGACTGTATGTTGTGGGTACGCCCTTGGGGTGGCACCTGGGTGAATGGAGTGTGTGACCAATGTGCTCTTCATGTTATGAGTGTCTGGTATGTGACACAAATACTGAGACAGCCCTGCCCGAAACTGGTATGAATGCAGTGTGGAGTGATGAATGGCTGGGTGCTTGTCCCAATCCACATTCCTTGTTGTGAGTGTCTGGAGGGAGGAGAATAGCCTGAATGCACTGTGAGCCTGATTGGCTGCTGGCCTGCATGAATGCCATTCTGGATGATTGGTTGCCGAAGTGTGACCCAGCAGAGTGAATGAGAGGCCAAACAGTATATCTGGGGATCCTTCACTGATGGAAATCGTTCAGAAGCTGAAGTCAAAACTTGATGCTTGATCTTGAGGCCGAGCCGGAAGAAGAAGGTGAACTGCTGTTCCCTTCGACGCAATCTGAAAGCTGCTGTGCCTTCAAAAACCTGATCCAAGAGAGGACCTGGCAAGGAGACGTCTTCCCGAGCTATGAGGGACCATCGTGCACCGGCTAACCTTCGCCGAAGCGTCCTGCAAGCCAGCCTTCAAAAGACTGTTGATCGGAGACGGGGACCGCCAAGGAATCCGAAGAGAAGCACCCGGAAATCCGTCCACTGTCATCACCCAGGGTTCAGAGGACCACCATAACCGCTGGAGGCCGTCAAAGCCATCTTGCTGAGAAACGGGGACAGCTTGACGCCGTGCCCCAACGCGCGGAGCCGCTACGCTCCATTGCCTAAGAACACTTTGAATCAAGGACTCCCTTGCTCATCAACATCAACCGCTTTGTCCCGCCAGAGAAACTCAAGGTCGCTGATGAACCAATGAGAATCTACTGGTGGGTTTCCCGCCACCCGATTTCCTCAAAGACGCTGATGAAGATCCAAAAGCCAGCCGTGGTTGAGTCCTGATCGCCGACGCCAGCCGCCGACGAACCCGACGCCCTTGCTGGGCCAAAGTTCTTCAGTGACTCTTTGCGGCAACAAACTATCGTCGTCGAGGTGCACTGCATGCCTCATCTTCCCAGAACGTCCACGACAATTGTCGACGAGCACCGCCAGGACCGAAGCTGCTGACTCAACACCTTTGTTCACCTTTTCTTCAAGGTATCTAGACGATCCGTGGCTCCTGCCTTAAAGGGAGTTCACTCAAGAAGGATCCGTCGACGACCCGACATCGAACTCTGCTAAATCAGGTACATTGGGGTAGTAGAAGCTTTTTAGAGGGAACCGATACTATATTCAACAATATATGGACTGGGCTTGTTTTATATCTTTATTTAGAGGTTGCCCAGGTGGGGGGATCCTCACACAGAACTGTGCCTGACGGTAGGGGCCCAGTATTCTCCCAATTGTTTAACCAACTTACTTTCCTCCTCAAGTCTATTGTTGGTTCACATTATTAATTGATTTGTATGTCATTTGAAACTGTCTACAGTTGATGCATATTAATGGAATCTAAGAACTAATCGTGTTACCACATAGAGACTGTATATATTTATCATTTTAGAATTGGCTGAGCACAAAGTTGTGTTATTGTATGTGTACATAAGCAAAAGCCTTATTTATATAAAGAACTGTGTTTTCATTAACATAGTGTGTGGACATTCCTTTGTGGGTGCATGGGGACTACACTGTACTTAAGAACCAGCCTGCATCACCTTCTGAGTGCTTAAGCCTTGATTGCTCGACTATTGCTACCAACAATAGAGAATCTTGGCTCGGGTGCTCTGTGCTTCTACTCTTCCATATAGAAGGCAGGAATACAAATAACCCCCCTCCAGTCTTTACAGGGAGGCTAACAGCAGAGGTGAACCCACCCCATTAATGTAGACTCCTATTATTGGACTCCCAATAGAAGTGCTGTTACCTCACATAGGGCCTCATTCTAACCTTGCCAGTATCCGGGCGGTAAACCCGCCAGGATACCAGCAAAGCTGTTACCCAGCTCTCTATCTGGCGGCACTGTGGCCAGATTCCGAGTGCCGGGGTGACGGTGTTAATCCCCACTCATGCAGTCACATAGGACTTCAGCAGGGGATTTGCTATCATTGCCTGTACCGGCAATACGGGTGCCGGTAATGATGACTTTTTTGCCTGTGGGGCATCTGCCTTAGCTGCAGCTTTTACCTGGAAGTAACTCAGGCGCCCCACCGGCAAACCTGTAATCTGCCGGTCCAGTAAAGTGCCGGTATACATCAATACCAGCACTTTCTTACCGAACTGGCCGACCTGTAATGAGGCCCACAAATTCTGAAGTTTTGGTGATCATTTGGTGCTGTTTTGTGCTATGTAGCATGGAAATGTCCTTGTTGTTGCACATTATTTGACGTGACCCTCAATAGAAATTGACATATTTAGGTCCTGCATCTGGATATGAGCTGGCTTCTCCCTTTTGGGCAGGAGGGACTTGCCTCTGTTAGGTTATGAAAGGCAGAGCAGAACTGGCACGCTCTTGCTCCTCTTCAGATGTCTCTGCTTGGCTTGCCTCACACCTAATGCTGATGGGAGTGGTGTATTGTACCCCATGCTGTGTCCCTGCACCAAGTGGGATCTGATGTTCCCCTAGCAATAGAGACATCAGCTCAGTCTACTCACTCTCTTTCTCCTCACTTACTTCTTCTTGTGGATGTGGTCACACATAGCGTGGCTACAGCATCATCAAGTGACGAATGTCACCTGGGCCTTTCCAGATTCCAGACTCTCAAGATTACATTTGAGCAACTACTATGCACACTAAACATGTCAATCAGATGCTTACGCCTGGCAATTTTCATTCCTGGGGTGCTATGTTGTTAGTATAAGGTTCATTTATGGGACATCTGCACTTTTTTAATGGGTTAATGGGAACATTTTCCTTTTCACCCATCTCGGGTTGCACATCTCTGGAAAACCTTGAGTAGGCTATGCTTATCTCACTTTGGGAATTCTTACTTATTTTCAGACATTTTAGTTACTCTTTTTAAATACTTCATATTTTGAAAAATGGGTCCTTTATTTCTTGCAATGATTTGAATTTTGTATGACATTTCTTTTGCTACCCACAAGTTTTTGCGCAGGCGTCAACCTAAAACTCACACACGTTACCCAGGGGAAGCCAAGGTTTCCTTAAAATATCTTTTACTCACATTTGTCTCATGACAGAGCGAGGGCGGGCCAAGGGGAGACGGCCACCCCTTTTTAGACCAAGCTCCATGCCCGAAACACCACCATGCTCCTGAATGGCAGGTAGTCGGTCAAAAACAGAGGCAGACAACGTTTGCTTTAGAAAAGAACAAAACATGTACGCAGTTGGGAGCATGATGCATCACCTCCAAGGGCTGCACCCCGGTCTTTAGGTTGCTAGGCAACTAAGGTTTGAACGCCAGGGCAAGCAAGCCATGTGTTCCTGCTGTCTTTCCTGGGCACTGGCCGCTGCCTGTGGCTGAATCTGCTCCCACTGCCCTGCTCAGAGAGAAGAGTTAAGATGCAAATGACCATGCACAAGGCAGATTAAAAAGTGTGCTTGCATTTGTCCATGTTTCAATGTAATGCGCGGTGTGCTTGTGTGGTGTGGGAACATGCACTTAAGAGTTTGAATGAGTGTGGGTGTGTGTAAGTCAGTGTCTGGGCATGCATGTGTGTTTGTGTGTGTGCACAATGCTTGCATGTGTGTTTTGGTGGGGAGGAAGGATGAATCAGCTGCAATGGCATCAGGTATTTTGTATATGACATCCTTAAGGTGATCTACGACAGCAATGTCTGCATATATTATGGACACAGCTTCATGAATGTGATACATAATGGCAATTCTGGTAAATATTGTGGGAGCAACTTCATGAAAATGATTTACTGTGGCAATGCTGGTATGCATTAGTAGAGCTTTATGAGAGTAATTTACAGTGATGAAATGTATAGTGGGCACAGATTCATGAATGTGATGTGCAGTTGCAATACTGGAATGTGTGTTATATAAAATGTTTTGCATATTGTTGCTGACCAGCCATGTGTTCGATTATTTCCTCTTACACTAGCAAACCTATTGTACATTATATGGCTTTCTCTACCATTTCACTCACAATGTGTGCTGTATAATGCATAATTTCAGCCCCTTACTTAAAAACACTTCATTGTATCGGGAGCCCTGGCTACGCTCGATCGATCACACTAATTTGTGGTTGAGATTAAAACCCCACCTCTGAACATATTTACCAGCTGCCACTGAGCTTTTGTTCACAAAGCTGGTGTCGCCTCTGGAGTGGTCATCCCTGGCCCCCATGGCACCAAAGGTATCCGCTGCCACTTCTTTGTCAGTGAATAGCTGGATGTAGCTTCTGTGGGCAATAGGATAGCTTACATTCTAGCGGAATATACATATTAGTTGGTAGGTACTTCATGCAACCCATAAGTAGGAGTGGGTGGTATGCCTACCCTCCTTGAAGGACAACTATAGAATGTAGAGGACATTCTGTTCCACTGGTGTTCAACTGTGCGTTGCAGAAACTGGACATCTGGGGAAATGAGTCGCGAAAGGAAGTTTCTGATCACATTAGTAAGATTCCCATTAATATCTCTAACAAAAAAGTAGAAGTATCAAACCTTTACTGTGGACTTCACTGTTAAACCTTTTTTTTTATTCCAAGGTAAAAACTTCACCAAACTGTGATGTGCGCACTAACTCAGTATCACTTTAGAAAACACACCACCTTTCAAATGCTGCTTCACTAAGAATATATGTTGATGGTTATGTGTAATGGCGCGGCTTGAACCGCACCCTAGCAGTAATGCTGAATCGTCCACTGCTGTTGCCACCAGTTCCCCTCTTCCAGATACAGCACATTTGTTTTGTGCGTTTCAGTAAAGGGCGGGGCTTCAGCAGAGCATGTATCCACTTAAGGACGACCTCCTCTGAATTAATCCCCACACTAAAGAGTAAAGTGCTGCTTCTGCAGCTTTAGCACTACCACCAGTTCTGATGATTGGTGGCCCCCACTTCTCAAGAGGAAGCCTTCAGAGGGAAATTCAGTTCCAGATATGATCTCTCAATCAAGGGATTCTACAGTGCTCTGAGTCCAAAAAATGTCATGTTCTGCTAGATGATGTCTCAAATAGTCCAGACATTTCTCTTTTTTTCTTGGAAGAAACGAGCATTTGGATTTTTGACCAAATAAAACTGACAATGCAAAGCTTTTATGCATTTCATTAATATGGCCTAAAGAGTCTGGATTGCCTGACAAAATACAGGTGTGTGCATCCACAGAGATAAGAAATTGGGGCTCAATATGAGTTTTCCGGTCTGGAAATAAGGTGCCGGTGACAATGTGTAACAGCACCTTTCCGGACTGGCAAACTCCAAGTCTGCTGGTAGGGGCTGTGATCTACCGGCAGGCCTGACCTGCCACAATCACTGGCACTGTTAATACCGGTGCCAGTGATTGCAGCATCCCCATCCCATGGGAATGGGGATTTGCCGATGTCTTTGTCACCCGTAATATCCCAGTAATACCGGGATATCGGATGGGGAAACAGTACAGTAGTCCCCCGGTATCCCTGCCGGAATTACCGGCAGGATACTGGGGGACTTGTAATGAGCCCTGTCGTGCAGTGTAGAATGCATTTTAGGGGGTATAAGTAATTTATATAACAACAACATGATGCCTTTGGCACATTCAGCATGCCAAACACAAAGAAGTATGAAATAATAGCAGAACGTACTAAAATACAGACGGTCACAGTAAAAAGAGAAATACTACAAGCAAGGGGGACACTGAGCACTTCCAGATTGGAGTACTCGGATGCAATCCTGATTAACCAAGAAGGGTGTAAATTATAGAGCTCCAGAACTATGTAGTCAGACTATTTGCCCACCTGTCACAGCACCTCAGGGCCTTCTTTTGTTTCATACTTTGCCATGCTCATACTACCCTTTATCAGCCAGGGACTTGTTGAAGCACATTTATGTACCGGGCATCTCCATATGTTGTCTTCTGCCCCTTGCCAATGAAATGTCAATTCTGGGCAGGGTTTCATGCCCAGCACCTTCACCTTGATGGATGTAGCTGAGCAAGGGGAGCCTGTTCATTTGCAGGTGCTGCACAGGGAAAGTTAGTCTTATTCAGGCTCATTCATGCCTAGATTACTTGATCCGCATACAAGTGCAGACATCTTTCTGCTCCAAGAAACCTTTATGGAAAAGAATCAACATTAATAGCGAACGCGCTTCCATTCCTTTCTCTCATTTCTCCTCTTCCTTATGCACCCTGCTACACCAAGTGTCACAATCGAGCAACTGGCACTTCCGAAGGCTCACACAGAATGAACATAGTGGCTGGCAAATACATGGAGTGCATGATACATCCATGAACTCAAACCATTTCGGAGCAATATCATTATGGGATGATAAGGTTCGTAATTGTTTTTAACGCGCTGTTCTGGGGATTGTGATGAATTCAATGGAGTCATCACTGTTTCCCCGGAGGTGACTTCCTCCCATTTGGCTAATGAAAGGCAGACGCTTCCTGATCCAGACCCTGGGTGCGGTTATATGAGGTGGTCTTCTCCAGCTATCCTGCCAGCTTGGGGATCCCTCCTCTGTACCACGAGGCCAGCAGGACTCCCTCCTCACCAGCAGGCTCAAGGTAAGCCCAGTTGGGCTTCTTTGCCGATCTTAGCCCCCCCTGCAGCAGCAGTGCACTGCATGAATCAGGCGCTGAATATTTAATCTTTAAAATATACATTTCCATCAAGAAACCTTTCATGGATTAATGCTTCTTGCAGCGTTCTACCGGTGGTGTGTTTTTCCAGCTTTGTTGATTTCATGAAGCAGCCTCCTGATGCAGCCGATGCCTACACAAACTTGTACCCCTGAACCTCCACGCTGTCTGCAGATAGTCAAGTGAGTGATGGCTGATCTCTTACACTGCCTCCTCCACTAACATTACTGAACCATATCTGTGCCGTCCTCACTCTGCCTTCCTGCCTCACCCAATCTTCCTCTTCTTCATTGTACTCTGTGCCCGTGTGGTTCTCAATCCTTGGTGTGTGTGCTTTTGTAACATCCTGCACTCCATATTTTGCATTGCGTGCCCTTGTTTGATATTCAAATCTAGGTGTCTGTGCTTTTGTAACATCCTGCACTCCATAGTTTGCATTGCATTTTGTACCTGTCCTGTAACTACTAGGCTGCCTGGTGAGCTTGGGCTAGGACTGTGCAGTGCAGCCACCCCTCTCTCCTTCATCTATTCTCTGCCACCCTGATGGCTATTCTCCTATCTTCTCTAACTGCTAGACTATCACCTACCTCTCACGGAATCTGGAAGGGAAAAGCACAAAAAAGATATCCTGAGTGCCAACCCTGGCCCACCCATCGCAGACACCTATGTCCGCGCAACTTCCAGACACGTCTTTACTGATATCCTCTTCTCTGTCTCCTCCCCAGATCTATGTACTCCCCATCTCTTCTCTGCTCTCTCCTCTTTCACATCCTCTCCCATTAATGGTGCACCAAGTAGGAAGTCCTCTTGGCAGGCTTCTCATCATCCCGCTGTATCATTAATGTCTACCACATTGGCACTATCCTGGTTCAGGGTCCTCAACCCAACCTCCTTCTCTTCGACCGGCGCCTGCCATCCCTCATTAACTTTGTTCCCTCATCTGCCTCTGCCCCTACCACTCTATCTGTCCTTCCCCCTCCGACTGGTGCACCACGCTCCTGTACTCCTCCTCGGAAAACCTTAAAAGGCGCAGACCTCCTTCATGTGGCCACACTTAATGCCCGCTCAGCCAACAAACACTCCACTGACATCTGTCTCCTCTTTGAAGACGTTGACCTCGACATTTTTGCTCTTACCGATACATGGTTCAACGACAGCTCAGTCACTGCTTTTGACTCACTTCTGCCTGATGACTACAAGATAATTTCCAAGCCAAGACCTAACTGTGCCGACGGTGGGGTTTCCTTAATCTTCCCTGAGTGAGTTCCTTCCTTCCTCCCTCACACCCACGCATCCTTACTCTTCCTTTGAGAGCCTGGTTTGCAAGTTGCTCATCTCTCTCCTCTTCTCTGACCATTGCTATGATCAACAGGCCCCCTAGTGCTACCAAACTGTTCCTCTCTGAATGGGCTGATTTCTGCTCCTCTCTCCTCTCAACCTTCCGTAAACTCCTTCACTTGGGTGACTTCAACATCCTCTTGGACTCCTCCATCACACCATCCACTCTCTTCCTTGACCTCTGCACCTTGCTCTCCCTCTCCATTCTCCCTTCTGGTCCAACCCACATGCCAGGACACACTCTTGACTCCCTCATCTACTCTGATCCTTCACTCTTCTCCCCCACTGACCACACCTCTCAGCTGGTCAGACCACTCTCTCCTCTCCTCTTACTTGGGTTTCCACGGGCCTCTAACCGCACCTCCTCCAGCCCTGACAACCTTGTTCATATACATCTGTCTGATGAAACGAGTGTCAGCTGCTGCCTTCAAATCTGCCTTCATCCTCCCTTCTCTCCCCACCCCAGAGTCTACCTCTGACTCTGCACTCAGCAACCTCCATCTGGCCATTACTAACACTCTGGACATTCTTGCCCCAGTCATAAGGATCTGCCTGAAACCCACCTCCAAGCATAATATCTGCTGCGACTCTGAACTTGCAGCCCTGAAATGCAAGTGCAGAGCTTCAGAACAGAAGTGGCAAAGCACAGGCTCACCCTCTGACAAACTGGCCTGCTCCCTGCTTCAAAGGCCTTACAAACTCTCCATCAGTGCCAGTAAAAGGGCCCACATCATATCTGGTGCATCCAACAGCACTGATGAACCCTTTAAAATCTGCAGGGAACTAGCCATCCCTTCAGCAGTCTCCTCCTCCCCTCTTCCATCCCAGACCCTCTGCAACACACTGGTCACACACTTCACCACAAAACTCTGGACATCCTGAGCACCCTTGCTACCCTCTCCCCCAACCCCTTGCACACTCCCTTGCCTCCTATGGCCTCAAACCTTCTTTCTTCCTATCTTTCCTACTTCTCCCCTGTCACACCTGATGAAGTCATCAGAGTTGTCCGCTCAATGAAGGTCTCATCCAAAGAGGGATCCCCTTGCTCCTCCAGAACCATCAAGGGCAACATTGGATCTCCTGCCCCTGCACTTGCTGATTTCTGCAACCACTTGTTTGCTACTGGTTCTTTCCCATCCTCCCTCAAGCACTCCCTTGTGCGCTCCCTCTTAAAAAAACCTTCAGCAGACCCTACCTGCCCAGCCAATGACCACCCTATTTATACCACCCCCTTCCTTGGGAAACTCCTGGAGAAGCTGGCCTTCCCCCAACTTACCTCACACACTGAACTTGTTGGCAGTCTCCACGACCATCAATCTGGATTCCAAGCATCCAGAGGCACAGAAACTGCTCGCCTGAACACCCATGAAGTACTGCTTGTATCTCTGGACTCTAACTCTCTAGCTCTCCTCATTCTACTCAATCTCCCCTCTGCCTTTGATGTGGTCAACCAGTCCGTCCCCATAAATGGCTCCACTATACCTTGGGTATCTCGGAGCAGTCCCTGGACTGGCTGGCCTCCTTCCTGACCGTTCATTCCACGTTATTTTGGCCACCTTCTCCTCAACTACCTCTTTTTCCACCTGTGATGTCCCCCTGAGCTACAACCTCTCCCCCTGGCTCTTAAACACTTTTCCTGCTCAGCTGACACTACTAATTTCCTCCTTCTTTCCCAACTTCCAGTGTTATGCAGATGACACACAACTCTTTTTCAAACTTCCTGCTTACCCTCTTGCATCTTCCATCCTGAACTGCGTATCTGCCATCCAGTCCTGATGCACTTCCAACGATCTCTGCCTCAATGGCAGCAAGACTGAGATCCTTCCTATTGGGACCCCTGTACCTCTTTCTTCCCCTCACTCTGGCCATCATCTATGGTGTCTCCCCCTTCCCCTTCATCTGAAGCCAGAAACCTTGGAGTCATCTTCGACTCCTCTCTTTCCTTCCTCCCTCACATTCAGGACATTGCCAAGAAGTCCAACTTTCAACTCTTCCTTCTCAAAGGAATTCTCCTTTTTCTCACTTTCCTCCAAAAGCTCATTATTACCAGAGCTTTGTTTCTCTCTAGACTAGACTACTGCAATAGCCTTCTCTTGAATCTACCCTCTTCCTCTCTACGACCCCTCCAGCTAATCCAGAATAGGGCAGCAAGACTTGTCTGTGGCCTCAAGCCCAGGGACCGCCTCGCTCATGCCCTAAAAACTCTTCACTGGTTCCCGGTTGCTCCAAGGATCAAGTTCAAATCCCTCTGCATCATCCAGAAGGCTGTCTGGGGCCCGGGACCACACCTACTGTAACTTGCTCTTACTAAATACTCTCCTTCTAGACCTCTATGTTCCTCTGGTAACAACTCTCTGTGTGTCAAGTGTTTCGCAAAACAGAAGGCCTTTACTTTACTTTACTTTACTTTACTTTATAACATTTATATTGCGCAGCCATAGACCCGTGGGTGTGAGGGCGCGGACAGAGACAGAAATAACAAAAAACAGGCAGAGGTATCCTGAGGTCAAAGAGTTGCCGGAAGGAGGATGTCAGATGGATGCTTATTTAAAAAGGAATGTTTTTAGACCCTTTTTGAAGTTACTCAAGACTGAGGAATTACTTAGGTGACTAGGCAAGGCATTCCAAAGTGCCAGGGCCTCGAACACAAAGGCACCCAATTGCGCTTTTTTGGTTATAAATATTGGCTGGTTAAGGAGGTTAAGATTATTAGATTGTAGGTTTCTGTGGCAGGGTTATTTTCTTATGTACCTTTGCAAGTAAGGAGGCATCATTCCCTTGAGACATTTGAAGGTGATAACCAAAAGTCTATAGGGTATCCGAGACTCCAAAGGGAGCCAGTGCAAGGCTCGACGTGCTTCAGAGACATGGGCTCTATACGAGAGTCCCACTACGACTCTGACCGCACCATTCTGGACCACCTGGAGACAATTGATGGTGGATTTACTGGCGCCTGCTAGTAGACTGCAGCAATAATCCAGTTTGGCTCCCACAATCGCTCGAGCGATAGTCTCAGCATTCTGTTGAGAGATGAACGGTCTCAAATGTTCCAACAATTTAATATAGTAGGTGGCAGATGAAACTATACTGGCTATATAGGGCTTCATGTTTAGCGACTGATCCAAGATCACACACAGAATTTTTACTTTAGGGAGGGTGGGGATTTGATCATCTCCTAACTGGAAGTGCTTATAGGCAGGATCAAGTTTAGCCAAAATGCCCTCCGATCCTACCACCAGAAGTTCGGTCTTCCTGCGATTAAGTGCAAGATTATTTAACATCATCCATTGCTCGATAATTGAAAATATGCGATTGAGTTCCTTATCGTCCCGGTCATGCTGACCAGTAAGAGGGATGACACATTGTGTGTCATCAGCATAATTAGAAAATAAAATACCCTCTTGAGCAAGACGGGCGAAGAAGGGAGCTATGCATATATTGTAAATACAGGGAGATAGACTAGCTCCTTGTGGAACTCCAAAGAGTAGCTGAATGGCCGGTGCCTTTGCCTCATTGGCACACACCCTGCTGACTCTGTTGGATAGAAATGAAAGCAGCCTTTTGGTGGCGGCCTGGGAGCAGTTGGCAACTGACATAAGCCTGTCTGTCAAGATGGAATGGTCGACAAGGTCAAATGCTGCGGATTGGTCCAACGAGATTAGCAGTGAAGTCTGCTGGTTATCCAGTCTCTGGAGCAATTGAGATTTAAGGTCCAGTAGAGAGGTCTCGGTGCCAAAGCCTTGTCTGAAACCTGATTGAAAGGAATTGAGGATAGGGTAAGCATTGAGATGTTGAGCAATTTGAGTATATGCAACCCGGTCCAATATTGTCATCAAAAAGGGGGTGTTGGTAATCGGCCTATAATTGGTAGGGACCGTCTGATCCAGATTGGGTTTCTTTTGAAGGGGAGTAACCCAGGCTTGCTTCATCTCGTCTGGAACAATGCCATTGAGAAATGAAGAGTTAACAAATTTACATATGGCTTGTATCAATGTGGGTGGACAGGTTTTAATAATAGTAGAGGCGCAGGGATCCCCTGTGCAATTGGTGGCTTTCAGTTTAGTAATAATAGATGCTAATTCTTCCTCCGATATAGGAGTGAAATCAAAAATGGGAATATCTGGGCTCCTAGTAAATGTGTTACTGGCAATGTGAGTGCCAAGGGTCCAACCAGTTTGTTAGCCATGGTGTTCTGGATATCTAGGCACCAGTCATCATTTTGAGGGAGGGTTATCTCTTTACTCAGCTGGCATCCTCTTATGGAACAGCTCTTCCTTCCTCTTTGTCTTGAGCCAGACCTCATCAAATTCTGGAAGATCCTCAAGACTTTCCTTTTCACCTCCTCCTTCCCTTCTTCCCTCCTTTGCTAATCTCACAGTCGCTGTGAATGGTGACCAGGGCTCTTATGTGTCCTTTGGGGCCCTGGCCCCCCACACCCAATCGCCTTCAGCCTCTGCCTACATGCAGCACTTGCCCTGGCACTTACTGGCCTTCACCACTGTAGGCCTGCACTTTCCCTCTATATTTATATTTTTTACAGATGAAAGTTCCCTAGCACTTCCTACACTGGGCACTTACACCTGCTGCTCACTCACGAGCATGGGCACTCCAGCACTTACCCCCCTCTCTCCTCCCCTCTCCTCTCTCTGCAAAAATGTATTTGTGATATAAGCGCCTAACAAATAAACAATAAAATAAAATAAAATAGGATCACATGGGAGGAGACAACTACTGGGGAGATGTGGTGACTTAATTGGAGAAGATGCAGTATTCCCCCCTTCCCCATGAGGAAGAACCCCTGATGCCCACATTCTTCATGGCTCATTGCTATTATGATCAAGCACCCACTTGTGACCCAGATATCCACAACACACATATAATAACTTTTTCTTATGTGCCTTTTTGTGAAACTTCTGAGAGAAACCATCTGAGAGTGACAAGTCCAAGACATCTGTGGACTCGAACTCCCATAATTCCTCAGGTACTGAGATAAGGAGGAGGACGAGGACGTTCATGCAGAATGACAGGAGCTCAAAGGACAACGTGCGGGCTAGTTGTTTTACTAAGTGCGCAGGCCCTTTAAAAATGAAAGCCGCACTGTTTGAGGATAGAGTGCAGAAGAAAATGGCAGGTCCAGCTGGAGGCTCACGAATGCAAAGCACCCAGGAACCGAGAAGGCTGCCGGAACTGGCAGAGAGACGACGCAGGTGAGCAAGCAAGGCCATAGAGACATTGGGAGCCATGCAGGAGCTCCTGGGTGTTGGGCCGCTCAAGGAAGCAGCATTCTCCCATCCAAAATGGGGAGACAAGCCAACCTGTGACCGCAGAGCTACGTGGACCACTGGAGGGATGTTCGCACACTCAAAGCTGGAGAACAGGTGGAGGAACCACCACACAAAGACATGAGCAGCATCAGAAACACAGGGAATCTGCAAAAAGCAACTGGGAACCCTGGGGTGTTCCGAAAACCGTGCCAGCAAATTGAATGGTACAAAGTTGCTGATGCAGAAAATACATACAGCTTCTTTAAATGCAGTCAAAGCAAAGTACAGATTCAACACCCAATAAGAAGAATGTTTGAATGCAGACCGACAAAATACAAAGGCAACGTTCGTTTGAATGCAGGCAAGATAAAGTTCAAAGGCAAAGTTTGTTTGAATGAGGTCAAGGCAAAGTATCAATTCAACACCCAATAAGAACAATGGTTTAATGTAGAAACAGCAAACTGCAAAAGCAAACCCCAATTCAACACAAGTGCATAAGATACCAGTGTGGGGAAGAAGTGTGAATAACTATTATACAACCACAGAACTTTGAAATACATATGAAGTCCTGGCACATAAGTATACCAGGCAGCTGAGGTTTGTATGGGAGATTCCTGGCAGGGGAGTGCACCAGTTAGTCTGAAAACCCATAAAACAAACTCCTGGCAGGCGAGTATACCACACCACTGAAACTGAATAGAGATTCCTGGCAGGGGAGCACACCAGGGAATCTTCAAAAGTACAAGAGAACTCTGCAGAAAGATTGTTGGAGAATATATTTGTTTAACCAAGAACTTTGTGAGTCCAGTGAAGATGCAAAGGAACTATTAATTAAAGAGACATTTTTGCCATCCTATTTTGATATTCCAGGGGAAGGGATCCAAGAATGTTTACCGTGAAGAACATTTTTGTTGGAGTTATTTTGAGTTTGGACACTTTTTGCCAACATTAAATCAAAGACATTTTCTAGCACCTTTTGTTGTTTTGCTTAAAGTGTGAGGGTCAGTATAGGGCGTTTTGGACACAAGAACAGCTTTTTAGTTACTGACATCCTGACAAAGACAGATCCTTCATTTTAGTTTTTAGGTAGGGAAAACTATTCTTTAGAAATAGGCTCAGAGAGGCCTTTTCCCACCGCCTTTTCATTTAGTAAAGTGTCTTTGTTTGGAAATATGACAACCTTCTGTCCGGCTCTCTTTTCTGACACCTCACAGGATACAACACTACGAAATGTGTTTATATCATATATCCTAGAGTGGCATTGGTGCAGAAATGCTACTGTTTAGGATCAGATCAATCATTGCAGGGCTTGTGGCACAGTTTTACATCTTCTGAAGGCCAAGTTTACGAATATGATAATTCTCTGAGAAAATCAGCATGTATCCCCTCAGGTTGGACTGTCAGCCACATTCTGAGAATAGCGACACATGTGCAAGTAGGCCAAAGACTGTTGGCAATCATGTGAAAATAAATCCTAGACTATTTGACATAGAACAACACCTCATGTACTAATGTTGAAGAAGTCCCAGTACTTTGCAAACAGGTGAACCAAGAGATCAATTTGCAACAAAAATCATATCACTGAAAAATACGTTGCAGAAAAATATTAGCAGCGGTAACACCCATTACTTTATCCAAGAACATTCTTCCACACTCGCCTTGGGCAATTTTACATCCCTCTTACGCCATCTTGTCTGAAGCCTTGTCCCCTTCTTTTTCAGTGTTACCTCACAATTCTCAGACTTAATGTTGCTTTGTCATGTGCAGGTTCAACATTTCTAAAAAGTGCATAAACCAGTGGAAATCATACCAACTGATAAAGAATGTTGTGTCATCAAAAGCCTGTTGCTGAAACTTTCCACATAAACTACCCAAAACAAATATACAAAATACATTTATTCTGTTCAACAAATTGTTAAAAAAAAAAAAAGTATTTAAACAACTGACAATACCGTCGGCTCCCCTGGCGATTTTTGGGATTTTCTGTGTAGCTGCATGGGTGTTTTTAAATATTTACATTTTTGAATAAAAAGGAAATTTTAAAACCTTATTTCATGGACTCTGGTGATCCCTTATGATCTACGGGCTGCAAAAGTGTAATATCTTGGCTGGGAGTGCGACTCTAAACTGCGAGTGGGGACACACTGGCGAATGTTGAACTGACAATACAAATACATATTTATAGAGAGAGATTTAAGAAAACACAGTCCATAGAGTTCTCTACTGACATGTCTGCAAAAATGCCGTAGTGGTACATGAACAAAAAAAAAAAATATATTCTGCATACATTAATTGGCGTAACACGTCTCTCTGCCTAAACAGTCATTAGTATTTCCCTACAATTTTGTGTTCCCGTCCAAGTTGCTCTTATGTGCTGGACGTGCTTGTATCTAATCATTAGCACATTCTGTCACCATAACATTTTGTTAAAACCTGTTTTTTCCAAATTCTACAAAAAACAAATATGAACATGCGAGACTTAAAAACCTTATCAGTTAAACAATGTATAATGTATCTATTTTGAAATGAGGCGATCATGGGTCACTTACTTGTAGGAGAAAGAGTCCTGACAATTTAGATTGGCTACATTTGTTTAAACGCTGAGTTTGGTGGCCTTGGCCCTTATATGTCCTCCTGGGTCATGGCTGTCCTACCAATCGCCTGCATCCCCGAGATCCCCACCCCCCCCCACTCCCAGCACTTGCCTTTGGGAACCCACTGGCCTGTGTTCCCTCACAGGACTGCACTTTGCATCGGCAGATGATCATTCTTTTCTATGCAAACTCTGCCTAGCACTTTACCGGTACCCAGCAGCTTACTCCATGGCACTCTCCTTAGCACTTACCCCACCCCCTCCTCCTCCTCTCTCTCTAGACTTGCACGATCCGAATGCTCACAAGGCCTAGTAGGACCACCTCTATCTGGTTCATTATTGTATTCTATTGCCTTTGTCCCATGTTCCCTCCCTTTGCTCCCTTTGGACGTTTTTGAAACGCAATGGGCCTCATTACGACCCTGTTGTTGACGAGTTCTTCTCGCGGTTTCCTGACAGTCAACCAAGTCTTCCCTGGCAGGCTGTGCGGCACCCGCGAGCAGAACTCGTAATTGCGCCGGAACCGTTATCAACGGTGTTGGCGCATCCATGCTCCCTACCCCTATGGAGCAGAATGGGGATCAGGAGCCCGGCAATACCGGCACCCGGGAAAGGGCAATTACCGCCCTATTCATCTCGTAATGGGCCCGTTATTGCCCAATCGCGGGAGAGGGTGCCGGTAGCGAGCATGGCACTAGCCGTGCCTGCCAAACAGGCACGGCTACCGCCATGCTCAAAATGAGGCCAATGTCTTGCTGTATAAGCGGCTTACAAATGCACACTAATTAAATAAATAAACAACTGATGACAACGTTATTTCATTGTCAGTTTTTATATACATGGCAAAAGAAAATAGACATGACTGATAAGTATTGCTGCTCCGAATTATTCTCTTATCACTGGAGTAACAAATCACCTCTTCTGGTGCGTATGTCTTAAAGCCTCTGTCTATAATAATTATGCATGTCTGCTACAAGGGGTAAATACTCTCATTTTTTGAAACATAAGGTCTACAGCAATGACAAAACTTCACCACTTGGAACAGGATAACAAAGTGTGCGGCATTCAAGATTGTTGAATAGAAATGTTTAGCTCTTGGTGGAGGGCCTGCATCTTTACCCCAGACCATTTAACTTCCAAGCAACTCAAATTAGAGGTCTCTGGCTACCACACATTTCTTTGTGTGAGGTTTATCCCCGAAGTAGACTGTAGAAAAGAATTCTACCTTGTAGATTGTGTTACTCGTTGAAATGCACTTCATTCACATATACATACGTTCTTCTTGCTTTGCAGCGGTAAGACAAGGTTGTGGTGCCCTTAGCTATGATCATGCATCTGACCTGGTAGGTAGGTAAAATATGCTCACATGGGAGAAGGCATCAAGGATCTTACCACTCAGAAGAACCACTGCCCTCCAAGCTAATGTTATCGTTAACTAGGACGTCTTAGGGCAATGTGTTAACTCTAAATGGTTCTGGATGGTTCGAAGGTAAAGAGGGAGACCAGTCCATAAGTTAGGTACCAAAAAGCAGAAGGATTGGCCTCACCAGCAGCACTGTTTGGGATTCGGGACTTAAAAAAGATTGGCAGATGCAGATTTTAACTGTCTCCAAGGGATGTATCTTACCAAATGATCACAAATTAAAGCCGGACCATTGTGATAAAAAACGTTGTGTACCATATGGGCCTCATTACGAGGTTGGCGGTGTGGAGAAAAGTGGTAATAATTGCTTTATGGCCACTTTTCTCGAACCGCCAAATTACAACTTTGGTGGAATTACCACAGATGGAATTACCACTCAGAGGAAAAGTGGTAACTCCACCACTTTTCCTCAAAAAATCAGCAGAGTTACCACTTGGAGTCCTATGGTCTACATAATGAGAACTAACACTGCTGTACCACCTCTTCTAATCCCATCGTAAACCCAAGGGACGAAGAGATGGTAAAGGTAATTCCGTTTGGCAGTTTTCCAGCAGATTTACTGCCGGAATACCACCAAACTTTTAATGAGACCAATTAAGTGTCTTAAAATATATGCAGCAACCAGTGCAGATCTCTAAGAACAGGAAAAATGTGCCTGTCTGTTCAGATGAAAGAAAAATCTAGCAGCAGCATTCTGAATTAGTTGTAATTTGGAAACCTTTTTCTTTGGAAGGCCAAGATATATAGTGTTGCAATATCCCAAATGACTCCAAATGAAAGCATTCACGGGTTGGATTATTGCTGGAAAAGTGAAATAATCCAGAACTCTTTTTTTAATGATTTTGGCTGGAAGGAGCAAATGCTTGTGAGTTTCTGTATCTGTGTAAAAAAAGAAAGATCAGAGTTGAGTCAAACCCCCAGATTATGAAGGGATGAAACAAGTGCGGGACAAGGACCTGAAGAAAAAGGCCAAAAGCTAGTACTCTCTGTTGCTCTTGCGGCCAAGGAGTCAAATTCCACCAGTGCCTGTGGACGTTGTGAGGACATCCATAACGCCAGTGGCATGATATAATGTATGACCTCAATGGGGTCTTGGTTGATACCATCTAATTGCAGAACAAGTTGGATGTCATCTGCATACATATAAAAAGGGATCCCAGCAGCATGTATAATACTCTCCAGGGGTTTCAAATAGAAATGAAAAAGGAGTGGACTTAGGGAAGAGCCCTGGAGTACACCACTAGTAAGAGATCTTAAAGAGGAAAGGAAAGGTGGCAGCGATATCTGTTGTGTCCAATAGTTCAGATACAATTTGATCCAGTTCCATGGTATTCCTCTCAGGGCCATTCTACACAGACGTAGCAGGAGGATATCATGGTCCACAGTATGAAATGCAGTGATGAAGTCCAACAAAATCAGCACCCCTCTTCTTCCTGAGTCAATCCATTTCCTCAAGTTATCAAAGGCTGCTGTAACTACTGATTCATTGTTATGGATGGGGCGAAAGCCAGCTTGCGCTTCATGAAATCACTTATTTTCTTCAGCAAAAGTCTGAATTTGGGATGTAAAGTTAGCCTCTAACAGCTTTGCAATATAAGGCGGTTGTGAAATAGGAGGACCATTTTCTGGACAAGATGGATCTAAGGTTGACTTTTTAATTGGCGCCCTTTTCAATAGGTTATTGGCCACACTTGATGACAAACATTGGTTGATAATATTACAAATGGCACCAGAAATGTACCATTTATCGGATGAAGGCTGGGAAAGGGTCCAGGTGTATCCCTGATGGTCTTCGCACGACTATAAGTCAAGGTAGAGGTAACAAAGGAGGGGCCTTCCATCTTCATCAATGCCAAACATTTGATTTTATCTCTTTGATTAATAACCTGTGACTTTATAGAGTCTCTAGAAACAAAAACCTTTGTTAGTGTGCTACATGTTCTGTGTTTTCTACATCACAATAATAGTTATTAGCTTTCCTCTCGTGCTCCTGTACTATTATCGTGATGAAGAAAACTCTGAGCATGTGCCTCACTTATATAGGGTTTTTATTTTCCTCTGTCTCCTCTCTCTACATATTAATTCTCGCAATTCTTTTTTTACAGGCTGAATCAAATTGTAATTTTATTTTAAAATAGCCGTGTGTTAGTGCATCGGAGCAAAACAAGTGTAGGCTTGTCTTGTGTAATAGTAGCTGTTGAAATGCGCAAATTTAATTGAAGACTGAAATAGAAAACATTGCATTTCTAATATTATATATTTTGTCTTCGTCTGCAAGTATCAAACCTTTCTGCCTGAGATGTAACCGGCAAGTGGCTACTGACTAGTGCCAAACTGGGACTTTGGCCATCTGGTACAGCTGTGGGAGCTGTACCAGAGCTCCAGAGTACCAGGAGCTGTGGGAGTCAGCTATAGTGGCCATGTGACCACCAGAATAATAGGATCATCCTCCTTCCTCATCCTTGCCAGAACCTGGGGAATCATAGGCAATGGGAGAAAGGAATATAGAAGATGATTGGGGAAAAGTAATACAAAAGCGTCCGTCCCAAGATGAAAGGTTCAGACCACCTTAGCAAATGTCATGGAGGGGGCATCAAATCTGAATTCAAATAAGTCAAGGAATGGTGTCCAGAATCTCAGGCAAATTGCCTAAAATAACTTGCATGTTACCAAAGGATTCCCTGGGGTTGAAAAAGCCCTGCTCAGCCTTTCCACTCAACAATTGACAACCCCTTGTCTGTACACTAGTGAAAGGGAAAACATGAACCTCTCTGTCCGGTCCCCCAGATGCCACTCTGTAGCATTAAACACCCGTTCCAAGGGCTGGAACGACTGTTAAAGGCCTGGGGCTTGAGTTAAAAGCCAGAGCGAAACCTGGGGTGCTAAGGCAGTTGCATTTTCATTGAACAAATGGCAAGCCAGTGGGGGAAAGGAGTGCAAGTGCTTGCACCCGTTGGGAGGTCTTTCTTTGCTTGGTGCTTTTGCCAGTCCACTGCCGAGGCCCCTCCCCCTTTGGCTTAAGACTGCTGTGTCTCCCCCGCGAGGGTGAAGCACGCGGGGGAAACGGTGCAGGTGTTTGAACCCGTAGGGTGTTCGTGCTCGTGGTTTCCCAAAAGGCTTCTTTGGGACATTTGGTCGTTGGATACCTGGATTCCGGGAGTGGCTGATTCTCCCCACAGCTACTTACTGGTACTGGTGGCACTAGGGGAGCCCTTGACGGGGAAGGGCTGGAGTTGGAAGTGGACCTTTGGCCAGGCACAAGGTGAAAGCCACCCTGTTATTTCTCCAACAAACCGCTACGTTGTCATATTGCCATTGGATTCCCCGCTTTGTGGGACTACTTAACTTGAGCAGGTCCCGAGTGGGTCTTTGGGAACAGGAAAGGCTGGTGAAATCAAATAAATCTCAGATGGAAGGGCTGGTACAAGACTTCACGCTGGTTGAGCAGATTAGACCTGTGGTTGTGCACATGTTCATTTCCCAGCAGAAAATCTTATTTTTTTAAATTTTATCTTTTTATTCAATAAATTGGTTTAGTCAGGGCTCAAGTCGAGGGTACACATGGGGGGACGGAGTCCACCCACTTTTTTCAGAGGGTGGACTCAGTCCCCCCCAGCTAAAATGAGAAAGATTGATGTCCTCTTTGAACTTATGAATTAAAGCCAACCTCAGGGATCAAACAGCAGTCTACAGATTTGTAGACCGGACACTTCACCACTAAACTATATAACCTGATGAAAAATAAGAGACAACTAAAGGTGAAATGTCCCATTTCGGTACTGCAAGTCCCAGGGAAAACATTTATAATGGTTCCTGGAGTTTAAAAACATGCACACCTTTTAAAGTTTTCAAAAACACTATTAGAAGAAAATATCCTCTCTTGGTTTTGTGCATGGGTTGATTTTATGAAAGGCAAAGGCCATTCATCCTGTTCAATTTGGGTGGTTATGCAAAGCAAATTTAATTAAATGTGCACATTTCACCTTGATATGCTAATTTCTGGAAACTTCACATCCCACTGCGTTTGTTGAGTCCCCCCAGTTTTTAGGACTTGACCCCTGAGTTTAGTTGAGTGATCAACTTTTTCAATCTTAACAATACAGTTATGTCTTTTCCAAGTACATTTTAAACAATTTCAGAGAAGCTGTAATATATTCTTAGATTAGTTGGACATGATAATCTTCAGTAAGACAGCAGTGCATTGTTTTCCAGAACTTTCCAGTGAAATTGTATGGAATGATTCAATACATGTTAAATGAAGAGTACTAACTTGTACATTGGATCCTCTACATTCTAAAGTAAATTTCAGATTTCCACTGTGGGACTAAATTTTGATTATTTAAGAAAAGAAAATTCGAATAATCTCAAAAAGCGACCTTAAATGCAATTAGAAAACTAAATTCAATACATTATATTATTGCTAGTATTATCTTCAAAATCTTTTAATGGGAATCATAATAACTAAGTGCTTTTTGCATTTGGCAACTCGTCCACTTCTACAAAATACATTTCTATCTAAGTAATCAAGTTTCACATTTATGAATGCATATATTGTCACATGTAATAAGATTGGGTCAATAAAGTAAGTACACATTTACAAGTGTATCCTAACCGATTTGAAATTCATAGATTGAGCCATAAGTACGATGTTGAATTAATGCATCCGTTACTCTATCCTGTTATCAAATTCGATGATGAAAGTAGCTTTAGTTCTGTTAAGAATTGAATTATATCAATAATGAGGGAGGTTTTGGTAGCCGACCAAATTTCCTCTTTGGTTATTAAAGTTAGATGTTTAAAATGTTTGTGCAGATAACGTTTCCTCGGGTCAGCTAGTGAGAAACATTCTACCATAAAATGTTTTGTGGTCTCAATACTATGATCAAGCTTGCAGAATCTGCATGTTTAAGTTAGGTTAAGATGCTTGTTATAAGTTACAAGTTTATCATTTGTAGGCAGTAAGTTTAACTGAAGGTGTAGAAAGGAGTCAGCATATCTTTGATCAGGGAATTTTGTTAAGTACTGAGGTAGTTCGTTTAGGGCTCTAGTGTGAAAAGCGCCCTCCTTGACAGGTTTATATGTACTAATTTTATCAGATGTGCTGATCCAATCTTGTCTCCAAAGTTTGATCTTAGCTTTGTCTGGCGTCAACAGGGATATAGAAATGTCTGCATTCTGAAGTATTTCGCAGCAAGACTGTTTCCATTCATGTAATGGATTAGAGTTAGAAGCTTCCAGAAGCTTTTTGAGCATGGGAAACAAGTTAGCTGAGCTGGAAGAAGAAAGGAGGCATTTTCTGTAAGTAGATTGCATTAGCCAGGAAACTGATGCATTAAGAGATGTTAGCCCTAATTTGTGTATAATAAGAGTGATTGGAGTGCTTAGGGGAACAGGTAGAATTTGTTTCCAATATATACCCTCAAGAATATCCCACCTCACTGATTTGGGAAACATTTTTGTTTGGCTGCCATAGGTAATTATAGGGATGACTTTTTGGGTGTAGAATAGTCTTGCCGGTAAGAGAGAGACTTTTCCATATTTTGCTTGTAACACCTTCCCTTGGATAGCTAATAATCTCATTCTAGATGCAAGTTCCTCTTTATAGGGTTGATCCGAGCACTGGGAATTTATGATGACTCCAAGATATTTAGTATTCATGGATTTGGAGTAGAGAACTCTTACCTAGCTGCCAATTGAATTTGTAACTTGACTTGAGACAGTGATGATGGAAGATGAGAATATTAGATTTAGATATGTTAAATACCAAATTATTCTCCTGTGCATATGCCGACAATGCTGAAAGTTTTCCCTGTAGGCCAATCAGTGTCTTATCTAGCAACACTAAATCGTCGGCATATAGTAGGAATGATATTTCACAAGCTCCCAGCTTGGGTGGAAACAAACTAACAGAATTAAAACTGTGATAAATATCCTTGATAAAAAAGTTAAAAAGGATGGAAGCAAAAGGGCAGCTTTGTTTTAAGCCAGATTTTGTTTCAATCGCATTTGATAAAAGGCCGTCAGTTGTCAGTTTGAAAAGTATTAGAATAAAATTGATGAATTGAAAACCTGATGTACAAAGGACAGTTGGCGTTAAGAAACTTAGTCCATAAAATCTGACACAGAACCGAGCCAAAAGCTTGTTTAAAATCAATTAAAGCCAGGAAGACAGGTTGTTTAGATCGAATGGCTTGATGCTTTATAGTGGAGAATATTAAATGATTTAGCGCAGTTCCAATGCCAGGTACAAAGTCAGATTGATGAATATTCAAAAGTTTGTTTCCAATAAGCCAATTCGTAAAATCTCGTAAAATTAATCTAGCTAGTATTTTGCCAGGAGCATCTAATAGGGCTATCGGCCTGTAGTTGTCTGGTTTCGACATGCCTCCTTTTTTTAAAAATGGGGATGAGAATAGCTTCTCTCCAAGATGGAGGGATTTCACTTGTGTTTATCACTCTCCTAAAGACAGTTTCAGGAAGTGTTGCCCAGGCCTCTGGATTGGATTTTAGAATTGCGTTTCTCAGGTTATCCGGTCCAGGGGCTCTGGAAGAGCTCCATTTTTTTATTATAATGATAATGTCCAATGTATCAAACTCTAATTGAGTGAGGTCAGGATTGATTGGGAACTGAACACTAGGTTGCACGTTAGAAGTCATCAGGAGATTTTGAAAATGAGCTGTCCACACCGACTCGGAAATTGTATTTAATTGTGCAGACGTATGAGCATTGGCGGGCATATTGTTAATGACATTCCATATTTCTCCTGAGGATCTAGATATAAGAGCTTTTAGCATCAGTTCTGCTTTCTCTTGTTTATGAAGCAATAGAATTTGTCTAGTTCTGTTTTTGTATCTAGTTTTTAGGAGTGTTCTTAGTGCTGAAGATGTTTTAGCCGGGAATGTTTTTTAATGCTCACCGTAACTCAGATTTAAGATTACAAATGTCTGGTATTCTGGCATATTTATTAGTATATGTTGGACGAACACTGGTAGTCCTCATTTGTTTGATCATCAGGATGCAATCATTATAAAATATCTGTGGCGTTGTTTGAATATTAATATTGCTTTTCAAGAGCTTTTGGTGCAGAATGGAAATTAACCCAGGATTCCATTTGAGACGGTTTCTAGAGTTGTTTATTGTGACTTGTTCATTAAAATAGTACGGATTTGGTTGAGTATGAGGAGTCCAGCAGACTTTAAGGATATTATGGTTGCTGGCCGTAGAAGGCATAATTTGAAAAGAGGCTATGTGTTTATTCGAATGAGAAGAAATAAACACATAGTCAAGGAACGAAGTGCTCTTGTTCCTAGACCAGGTGGGATTTGGGGGAGAGTCTTCAGGAGTGGAACCATTTAGCACGGTGAAATGTCTTGATTCCATTAAATTGAGCCATTTGGTGGCTCTTGAATTAGCGCATATGTTGGGGGAGAGAGACAGTTAAGATTAAAATCACCTGCTATCATTGTGGTTGTAACATCAGGTTCTAATACTATTTTGTTCAAGATTGCTTCAATTTTGTCTATAAACTTTGGCTCTGAAGAAGAGAGCGGGTTCCAATACATATTTATTAAGACAGAACCAGGCAAAGGAGGATGATTTTTGTTAGATAAAGTTAATTTCACCACTTGGATGCCTGGGTCAGGAGCTAACCAAGCTTCAAGGGATAATTGGGAATCATTGCGACTGGAAACAAATAGACCAGCAGCTGGCTGTCCTCTAGTTGCTTTATATGCTGAAATGTATTTAATTTGGTGATTTTCCCAAATGAGTGCTGTCAGCATCCATGTTTCTTGGAGTAAGACTATGTCGAACTCGTTTAATTTTGAAGGCTGCTGTAACCCAAGTCCATTTGGATTTGGGTTGTTGAGGTGGTTGGTGAAAGTCATTTTTACATTTACAACAAGTTGTTTTGTGATTAGCGGGAATAATACCAGAGTTTGGATTAGAGATTGGTTGAAATTGTCCTGGTTGGGGATTGCTTTCAATTGGTGGTGACAGAATTATTGCTTCTACGCAACCCTTTGAAATACAGTTGTTGTCTTTCTTTCCAAACAAGGTTATTTACTATTTGTGAGTGAATTCGGATTTCTGTGATGTCTTGTTGGGCCAGGATGGAATATCTCACTGACTCAATGTCAAGGGAGTTTATCTGTTTCAGTGATGGAATCGAATTGAACACTGCTAGTATTGTGGAACGATTAGGGTATGGATCAGAATATAATCTGTCAACCATTGTAATCCGAATTATCTCATCTCTGAGAATAATTGGATCCGGATTGTAAGTGGTCAATTGAATGTCATCATGAATCATCTCAAGAGACGTTTGCGATGGTACACTAGGGGGTGGAGAACTTGGTATACAGACAGTAGAGTTAGTGGCAGCGTCCAAGGGAATCAAGGATTCAGATAAAATGGAAATTGTGTTTGTGGGTAAATTAGCAGAAGTGGGGGGTAAAGTGTTTTTCAATGGGATATTCTCATTTGGCAGTGGCACCCTGTCTATTAATTAATTGCGCTTTTGCTCCAACATTTTGAATGTGGCAGGGTCAATATCAAGGTTGACATAAAAGGTCGGTAACATGACGCAACAATCTTGGGGAGCGTCATGTAGGCTGTGGTGGAAATCCTCAAGAATGTTATTGTTATTATGTGAATACACAGATAACTTCATGAGATTATCATGAGTTGCATTTTGACAACCCGGGTTTGGGTTCACAATAGCATTCATGGCTGCATCACACGGAAAAATATTACTGAGACACTTCTTACCTTTGGAGGTGATCATGGCTGAGTTGAGAGGGATGCTTTCTCGAGCAACTCACCGGGCAGGCTAGGAGTTTGCTTAGGGTCCAATTGCTCCGCAGTAGTCAGTGGTGAGTTTTGAGGGGGTGAAATATTGGCTACAACCATTTTGGTTTTTGATTTGGAGTTTTTATTTTTAGGGGGAGAAGGTAGGTTTTTTTATTTTTTTCTTTGTTCAATTTTCTGATTCGAATTAGATTCAATAAAGATTTGAGAAGTGCGTTTTTCCTATTTCATTTTCTTTACCTTTGTTTATTTTGAGGAACGTGTGAAAATACATCATAAAGAGGTTTTTCTGTGACTAAGAGATCAGAGACATCTCCCTCATTAATAGCATCTTCAGGTGGATCAGAAGGAGCTAGTAGGGAAGAGGTTTGGGCTGAAATCGAAATGCCATCCGTCTCGTTCAGGGGCATCTCCACAGGTGCTTCAACAAAGAGTTCAGTTGTAGGTACAATAGCACTGGAAGTGCCGGGAACAGCCTTTATGGAGTTGGATAAGTTCCACGCAAGCCAGTTAAGTTTGCTGTGAAGTATATTCAAAGACGAGGCTTGGGTAGCTGATCTGAGATCTAGCACTTCAAAGAGTTTAGTCAACGTGTATATGCTGGTGTTTATCGCAGTGAAAGCAGATTCCAAAGCTGGGTTTGAGATTGATGGACAGCCAAACGATGGGCGTGGCACGGTTTTGGTAAAGGAGGCTACCAGAGAGGACTCAGAGTCTCCAGGGGAAATAATATCATTTGGGGCGTCTGTGGGATATAGCTCTGGAGAGTTCGAGAGAACCGAACAAGCAGCGCTATTGGGGCATGCTGTAGGTATAGTTGGTTGGCAGTCATCCTCAGTAGATTTAGGGGTATGAGTAGAGTGGGAGAATGGCAGAGAGAAGGGAAAAGTTAAATTAAACATTCTGGCAGTGAGTTTACAAGCGAAAAGTTCTGCTTCATTCGTATCTAATGGGGGTCTAGCTGCTTCGGATTAGAGCATGGGCAGCAGCAAGGTTTGCAGCGGTTGGATGGGAGTTGGAAGTTGAGCTTCCAAGGATGGCTCTGGTAAATAACGTGGAGTATGAAACATTTCCGATTCCGATAGACACGTAAGAACGTAAAAGAGGAAGTGCAACATTGCATTGTTGCATCTGAAAGCAACAGGTTTGGCTCTCTAGTTCCTGCTTCGGATAGGGTAGGCTCTCCACTGATTGTCGATGACAAGAGGTCGATATTCGCATCTCGATTTTCTGTGGTCATAAGGAAATTTGCGAATATCGGTTGAGGAGCCGGTAGGTTTGGAAGGAGTAGCAGATTTGAGTGCACATGAGCTGGCCAGGGATTTTAATGGCTGTAACCGCTGAGTTACATGAAGGGGCGGGCTCGGCATACCTGAGGTGAGCGAATCATCGAGATAGATACAGGATGAATCGAGGCACTCGTGACAATTAAGGAGGCTTAACTAATTCCTTATAGCGTACAGAGGATAGAATAGAGACATGGAAGACAGGGCTCCATACGGACCCTCTTCTATTTCCATGGCGGCCACAGAGAGGCAGTAGAAGCGTGGTGGCGGCAGCAGAGGGGACACCGCTTCTGCTGAAAAGAGGTAAGGCGGGTGGGGGTTGGAGGGATCCATACAAATTAAAAAGATAAGGGAGGGTGGGGGAAGATGGCACTGTGGGGCAGGAGAAGCAGCCTGCAGGTTCCATGGAACGTGGGTTGGGATTAGCAGTTTCAGACCGCAATCTGAGGATTGGCTCCTCCCCCCGCCCTGGGTGCTAATGCATTTTGTAGACTGAGCATTGAACTTGGTGCTGCCTGATGATTTATATTTGCCCGAGCCATAATATTACCAATCTTGAAGATCACATCCCAGTTTGTCAGAAAGAAAAGACATTTTTATGGAGCCTTAAATGCTGCTCATAAACCCACCAATTTGATAAATGAATCTTTTCTTCGTGAGACCAGGACCCCTGAATTTCCCAGGAGGCCAGTGCTGCAACCAACCCCCAGGAATAGGAATCTAAGGTAGCTACCCTTCGGAAAGCAGGAATTCATGTCATCTACTGTTTAATCTTCCCTTCGAGTGCACCGGAAGTAGTACCTCGAAGCCCTGTGACTGAGAACACCACTAGGAGTGCAGATGAATCCACAGGGGGTGCAGGTGGAGCCACGAGTCCACAGGTTGCCATATGGTCATGAATCATGATTTATTTCTATCCTGATGCTGGCTGAAGAGCCAGAAGTGGACTTAATACAATTCTGAGCTGTTTGGCAGAGTTGTGTCAAAGGGATATGCAGAGTGAGGTTTGGCAGTAGTTGGTCTGATCAGGTATTGGGGCGGTCTTGGGTGGGATAACGTTGCATTTTACGGTGTATTTCTATCTTTTTGTTATTTGAACTTCTATTTTTTAATTACTGCTCGAATTGAGTGTTTGGATGCTTAGCTCTTTGACTGACATTGCTAAGAGTCATGTAAAATACATGTCATGGACATTTGTAATCTCATCTGACAGGCGATGTGCCATTTTCCACAATATGTTGTCTGTCATCTAGACGAGCCATCTGCCACACGTTTAATTAATTATTCTGCTACCGTGAATATGCCCAAAGAAAAACGAACTGCACACCCACTCTCTTTCAAAATCCTGGCACTAGACGCAAACTGCAGAGCCCTTGTGCAAAGTTTAGTCATACCCACATCTCACACAATCTCATGTCCTGCAATGCAGGCACTGAATATCCGAAATGGTGATTATGTAAGCTTCAGCACCCTGTACCACCAGTATATTTGTGTGTTTTTGTTTCGCCTTGTTGTTTCTTTAATAATTTGTATATGGCCTGCTTAAGTAGCAGTACTGCAGTTATTAGCACTGCAGAGCAGGATCCAATGCATAGCCCACAGAATGGTCTTTTGGTTGTCACAATAGGGTTTCTTGTTCTCTGTGGCCTTTTGCCCCTTGCAGGTGTGGAGTCTCACCTTTTAGATCAGTTATTCCCGTCTGCCTGAGATTCATGAGCCAACTGGCCCTTACTATTTAGGGTGCCACACTTGTGCGATTTTATCAATCCTGTCCTTAATTAAACTCCAGAATTTAGTGCACTTGTGACTGCTGGGCTCCCAATGCTCACTCCTCCTCTGCCATCCGGATGTTTACAGGACCTTTTTCAGGAAGACTTGCGTTCTTTGGCATTGCAATCCTTTCTGATGCGCAACTGGTGAATTGCGTTCCTGAACTCCTCACTGTCCCAGCAATGCACACGGACTAAGATTATTAGAACAGGCAGGAGCACAAAGTGGAAGCAGCGTTGTGCGGCCGGGCATGCCATACAAGAAATCCAGCAATGGTTCTTACCCCTTGGCATGGCCGCCACATGGTCTGGCATGGATTATAAATCCAGGCAGAAGCACACGGATAGAAGACCATTACAAGCCATCAAGATAACAGGGTGCAGTAGACTGAGGGCCTCATTACACGGATGGCGGTGGACCAAGGTGCTATTAGCACCTTGGCCCATGCTGGTAAAATACCAGCACCGCCTTGGTGGAAAGGGGAATTACCGCCCTATTCCAAGGTTGGGTGGGCGGTAATTCCCCTTTCCCCCATTGCCCTTCCCCATTCCCATTTTTGCCCCATAGGGCATAATGGGAATGGGGAAGGTGCTAATTACGGTACCGCAAATTTTGGTACCGTAATTAGTACCCTGGTCCTTTTGCGGGTTGGTTTTTAACGCCTGCAAAAAGCAGGCGTTAAATTCCCTAACCCGCAAAGGGACCTCGTAGTAAGGCGGTAAGGGTTTACCGGTACCAGTAAAATACCGGTACCGGTAAGCCCTTACCGCCTACCGTGTTGTGAGTGGGTGGAATGCTCTGTAAATGAGACATGAAGTGCCCTCCAGGGTTCTGAGTGTCACCATTTCTCTTCACTTTGCTTTACGGTACTTGTAGATGCTTCTGCGAGATCATTGATTCAAGAAAATGTTGAAAGAACTGTCAGTTGAAATCTCTCCATAAACAGGTGCAGTTCGATTTAGGTTATTTCCGATTAAAAGGACATTTCAACCTATAATGCAAAACAGAAATGTTTTACAACACATTTCAATAAAATAATGCATGTGTGCAAACTAGATTGAATATCACGATAAAAAAAATATTTCTGACCAAAAGGTAAATGTAGGAAAAATATGCACCCATTGTTTCTAGTCAGCTTCTCATAGCAAAGTAGGCCTAACGAAATTTACCAATCTATACAGATGGCGCCAAATTCATGAGGGAGGCAAAGTCCAATGTATAGTCACGACGGGCCACCGATCTCATTATAGGACCTAAGCACCTTTTCCTCAAATCTCGAGAAAGGGCCAGAGGAAGTCCATTGGACTGTCCTCATGTCTCCTCATCTAAACAAGATAGTGATCAAGGCCATCATGTCATACATGCTGTTTTTCTTAATTCCCCTTCTCCACGTAAATAATTTGTTACTTCAAAAAATATAGTTCTTTATTCATATCGTAGGACTTTAAAAATAGGTACTATGTACGTTTTGCACAGACAGCATTATAAACAATTTGGTATATTTACTGTGACACCACTCTCTCTAACGTTCACCTTTTCAGACACAAAACAAAAACAAACTTACTCGTTCACCCGCTGACCCCCTACAAAACCTGTGTCCAACATATATGTGTATACTGTAACAGAGTGCCTGATCACTTCAGGGACTTAAACAACAAAGGTTCTCTTGTTCCTCATTTGCGTTTGACTTGCCCTTTCTTTGCAGTGTCCATATTACTTCAAAACAAGTCGACACGGTGTGTTTCAACCATATGAAACCTCTTATGTATTCTACTTGTTTGCCCTTAACCTGGGCGCTCAACTTCTTGTTTCTTTAGTTCACTTGCTGAGTTCATGATTCGTGTCGCTATGGTGTCAGACTAACATGTCCAAATCCATTAGTTAATACCTTTATTAACCTCATAAAGCATCTTAGAGATGAGGCGACATGATGACATTCAAAAGAAAGTATCCTGGGAAAACACATAGGTGCCTTTGAAAACACTGTAGTGCAAGATACCGGGAATGGCAAATAAAACTAGGCAAAGTCAGAACGGCGCCGGATGAAAAAGAGAAGAGGCGTGTGAATGAGAGTGTTTCTTAGGAGATGTATTTTGAACGTAAAAATGCTGGAACATATTGGAGTGTACTGGAAGAAGAAACAGTGTCATCTGACAGAAAGAAGGGTGGCTATTATCGCCCGAATTGCACTGAACTATGTCTATTATACAAATACAAACCTGGAGAAGGGGTGGGGGACATATGCATATTCTTTGTGAAGATGACCCCAAGTCAGGAAAACCACCATACCGTGTCATTGCATTCCCCCAGAAACATACTAAGCAATAAAGCAGTTACAAAACTGGGAGGGATAATACTGTCCTCTATGGGCGTCTTCATGAGTTGGGCGGTAGACCTTAAATCTGGCGGTAACGGTATTCATGACTATAATCCAGCCTGCACTATTCCAGCCGGGCGCTGTTACAGCCGGCTGTAATAGCGCCGGCTGTGATAGCGCCGACAACACAATGCGCTATCATAGATCTATCATACGTACAGTATCGTTGCTACTATGGCCGGAAAACCAGCGCTAATAGTGCTGGAAATGCCCCTGGCTGCCTGCTAGAGGTAAAAGAACACAGGTGAGAGCAATAAAGCCACAGGTGCAAACAATGCACACAAGATGCCTACAAAAGACCCACCCACACCCCAAACACACTTCCCAACACCATGTTGCCATTTGGAGCAGGGAGCTTTGACATAGACTTCTACATGCTGCTCCTGGAGCTACAGAGGCCTGACAACCAGCCAAGGCCACAGGGAGCATAGGGGGAAGGGGTAGGGGGGCTGATGAGGAGGAGGAGACCAGCCCCAGCAAGGCGTGCAGCCATTCCCAGGGTCAGGCTATCACCCAAGGCCCTGACTGATGACCAGTTGCTAGCAGAGTACATGCTGGACAGGGCTATCATCACCCAGTTGCTGGACACAATCCAAGGTGACATTGGTAGCAGGATTGCCATCAGCAACGCTTTGTCCCCCACTCATGAAGATGGTGTCAGTCCTGCAATACTTTTGGTCGGGCAGCTTCCAGCACACAGCTGCCACAATGCACGGCATGGCCCAGTCCACATTTAGTGCAGTCCTGGGCCATGTGCTGGATCCACTGATGCGCCATGTCTACCAACATATGGCATTGCCCACTGCCCAGGCACAGGTGAATGAACTGAAGGCACAGTTCTATGCAATTGCACAAGTGCCCAACGTGATCGCAGCCCTAGACTGCACATGTGTAGCACCGGTTACACCCCGGGACCATGAGGCAGCGTACCAGAATCGGAAACATTCATTGAACGTACAGATGACCTGTAGCCCAGACATCAGCATCAGCCACTGCTGCGCTCACTACCCTGGATCCACCCATGACTCCATGGTGCTGCGCAACAGCACACTGCCAGCCTAAATGGAGATGCACAGAGGACAATGCACATGGCTAGTGGGTGAGTACAAACCCTGCCTGAAATGCATGCCAAAGTACAAGATAGAAAGGGGGCAGAGTCACAGGAAGCGTTGCATGCCACCAGGAGCCACAGCAAGCACATCACAGCACCAGTACCATGTATGTGTGGCACACAAGGTCACCTGCACACAGCCACCACAACTGTTTGAACAGGCTTTAATGATAGTGGCTAACCCCCTCCCCCCACCAACTCCCCAGCACACATACCCCTTCCGTCACCAACTCCCCAGCTCACATACCGCCCTCCACCCACACAGTGCAAATGGGTCCATACGCCGGCCCTCAGGCCAACAGTGCATTGTTCATCTAACATGGACGTTGACGCTTCCCAGGTGCACCGCCTTCAGGTGAGCAGCGTTGGAAATGACACAGTGACCTATGCCTTGGTAACCCCTGTAGAGGGCCCTCTGTGGGGGTGGTTGAGTTGTATGGCACTGATGCAGCCAACTGCAGATGCTGGTGGAGAAGATTGTTCGACTCATGCATCTGTTCTGCATGTGCAGATTTCCCCTCGCACAATTCGTGGACTCACTGGCCAAACCCTGTGAGGGCCACAGTGCATGCCTCCACAACCTTACGTGCGTATGCATTGTGACGCGCCATGGACTTGCCCGCCCCCTAATTGCACTACTGATGGCCTTGATGTGGCGGTTGTTTTCGCTGGCCATCCCCTCAATCCTCATCTGGCATGCTTCTATCACATCCAGGCATGTCATGACAGCATTGGCAGGACCAGTTCCTGTGTCCCATGCTGGGATGCTGTGCTGGGCAGGGCTGCGTGGTGTTGTAGAGCTGCTGTGCCAGGCAGGGTGGCACAGTGTTGTTGGGCTACTATCGCTGGTGGTGCTGGGCTGTCTGGTGGGGCTGCCGTGAATGGAGGGGCTGCCAGCAGATGACCCATATGAGGGTGTGTCCTCATCCGCCACTGGTGTGTGTGCACTGCGGTGGGGTGCACGGGCAAGTGGACTATGGCTGTGATTCTCCACATGCTCAGGGGTCCCTTCGAGTGTGACCATTTGCTGCACAGGACTGTGTGTCAGTGTCAAGACAGATACAGCATGCTGCTCTTCCCCGGATGAAGCCTCCTCCTCTGGGGGGTTGCACTTGTGGCAACTTCCACATCCTGTGAACCCCTGGTGGCTTGGGATGGGGTTGGTGAGGCAGCCCTGGTGGCTTGGGTGCGCTGAGGGTGTGAGGCCCTGGTGGCTTGTGTGTGCCGAGGGGGTGAGGCTCTGGTGGTTTGTGTGTGCCGAGGTGGTGTGAGACTACTGTGGTGGGGTGGGGTGGGTCCTCCGCTTTGGTGTGTCCTGCCGGGCCTTTCTCTGGGTGGTGTTGCTGGTGGAGGCATGTTTGGGCACACATTGGGATGGGCCTGCTTCCTCATCATCCACCTTGCCCTCGGATGATGCGTGCGTGCCTGTAGGGAACACATGATAGGGCACCTCACATTTTTCACATGCATTTCAGTACTTACAGGGGGGGTTGTACAGGACAGTTTCACTCATGCTTGGGCCTGACCTGTTTTGTTTTGACTGTGGTGGTATTACTGGGGCACACTACGTGTGGGGGGACACCGTTTGGAATTGTTGGTCTAGCCATTACATGCATATGATGCGCAGCTGGCATGCTGCAGTCAGTGAGGGGGGGCTGGTACTACACACGCCCACCTGACAATGCTGTGCCCACACCATGGATGTGTGTAGCATGGTTCTTGCATGTGTCCATTGGTTGCCCCACTCACAACTCTGGATCACAGGGGTTGCCTATGTGCGCTGGTACAAGGATAATTGTCAGGAGTACCGGGTTTATCATCAATGGTATCCTTCGAATCCGATAACACCCCCTGCTCCACCTCCTCACCTGATCCTTCTGGTGATAACACAAGTGTTCGGTCCTTCTTCTTGCTATTCACCTTCTTCTTCTGATAGAGATACGGCCGTCCTCGGAAAGAAGCCATTGTGTTGCCGGTTAAATGCGAAGAACACAGGACCCCCTTCTGAGAACGCCAAATGCAAGAGGAAAAAGCCAGCGGCTACAAAAAACCTCTTGGATAAGTCCAAAGGTGTTTGTGGAAATGTGGAATCCTCTTAATAGAAGTCCTTAGGTGTTTGCAGTATTGCGGAATGAAGCAGAGAGAGGCCGGAAACAGAAACTGTAGGTTTCCTGAATCACAGCAAAAGATAGACTACAGTGCTGAAGAAACAATGAGGTAGGTCTCTGAGGCTAGGAAGGAATCAGAAAGAGAGAATGCCAGCCAGAGATGGCAGCGCACAGAGAGAAAAAATAATGGAAATAATACCAGAACCGACGCCCCAGAGAAAAGGGGCAGCGAAGGAGGAGAAAGGAAACCGAGGACCCGGCACCGCGAGTGCAGCGGCAGCGAGGATCCGGAAAGGGAATCAAGGGAAACAGTGCCGTGGAACACGGTGACAGGAGAGGCAACAGAGTCCAAAAGGCAGCAGAGACAGGTAAGGGAAGCAGAAAATAAAGCAAAAGGCAGCAGCAGCTGCAAGGAGAAAACTACAGCGCGTTAACCCAAAGTGAAACGAAAAACTCCAAGGGTTGCAACACGAGGCATGAAAGGGGGCGGGGCTAAAATAGTAAACAGGAAAGAAAGGCAGAAAGACTAGACCGCCACCAAGAGAGATGAGAAAGAAACATGAAGGCTAATTAATAACGGCGTACACGCCAAGCATGCCACAAGCGCCAGGATGGCAGGCGCTTGACAGTATGCCCTCTTCCAGGGGAAGGTCCACCGGGCTTCCCAGGGTGCATCCGATGGTAGAAGCGGACCAGAACCGGTGCATGGACCTGTGAGGCGGGTTCCCAGGAATCTTTGTCATGTGAATAGTCCTTCCAATGGATCAGGTATTCCAATCAACCTTTCCTGTATCTGTAATCAGTGATTCTTTTTCCCTCATATTCTTTTGGAGTGGTATCGGCATGTGGTCTTCAGGAGGGCATCGTTCTCTGGAAAGGATCTACCCGATATTCTTTCAACAATGAGGGGTGGAATACCGGATGTATCCTCTTCATGTGTCCAGGTAGACGCAATTTGTAAGCCACAGGATTGATCCTCTTGGCTATGGAGAATGGACCTAAAAAGCGTGGGTGCAGCTTGGACGGATGTAGCCATCATGGAAGAAACTTGGTAGAAAGCCATACACATGTACCAGGAGACCAGACGGGAGCCTGACAGCGATGTGGATTAGCCTGCTTCTGTTAGCGGATCTGACTCTCGCATAGGCCTTCTTTAGCGATGTTATGAGCTTCGGCTAGGTTGGCAAGAGCACTGTCCACAGAAGGAACTGTAGAGGCACGCAAATCCGAAGGAAGGATATTGAGTGGGTGGAACCTGTAATTAATGAAGAAAGGGCTGATGTTAGTCGTTGGGTGTTTGCCATTTTTATAAGAGAATTCAGCTGTAGGCAGCAGTGATACCCAATTGTTTTGTAGATGGTTGGTGAAACATCTTAGGTACTGCTCTAGTGAAGTGTTAAGTCATTCGGTCTGGCCGTTGGTTTGTGGATGGAATCCCGATGACAAAGCCCTTTCAATGCCCAACTTGTCACATAGTGCTTTCCAAAAACGGGAAGCATACTGACTGCCACGGTCCGAGATGATCATTTCGGGCAAGCCGTGAAGTCGGAATATGTCTCTAGCAAATATAGAGGCCATTCCAGCCGCAGTAGGGATCTTGGGCAGGGGAGAAAAATGCACCATCCTAGAGAAAGAGTCCACCGTCACCATTATGCAGGTACATCCTTCAGAGAGAGGTAAATCCACGATAAAGTCTGTAGACAGATGGCTCCAGGGTTTTATGGGAGGTGGACTTTGTTGGATAAAACCAAGCATCTTTTGTGTATCGTGTGTGGTCCTGCAACAAACAGGACAGGAAGCACCTTATGCTTTGATCTCAGTTACTAGACCAGAACTCTCATTGAAGAAGGTCGATAGTAGAAGTTACGCCTCTGTGACCCGCTAGCTTGCTGTCATGACACCATCTAAGAGCTTTCCGTTTGAGTGAAGAAGTGGGCAGAAAAAGGCGGTTGTTAACAAAAACTAAAACCATTCCTTCGAATAAGAACGTCACAGGACTTGAGTGTAGGATCAGTTTGTAGAAAGGCAGAGGCGCCCTTGACCTCTTGAAGCAATGCTGATACGATGCACACAATCCTGTCTTGAGGTAGGATGTAATTGGCTTTCTGATCGCTAGACAGCCCGGGGTAAGGATACCTCGATAAAGATTCGGCCAGGACGTTCTTGCTTCCAGGTAAGTAGGTAACTACAAAATCAAACTGGGTGAAAAAATATGCCCATCTGGCCTGCCGGGAATTAACGCATTCCATTTGTTATATCACTTTGAGGTTTTTGTGGTCTGTTCTTAGTTGAAAAGGGTGTGAAGCACCTTGAAGCAGGTGGCGCCATTCCTCGCAGGCTGTCTTCATGGCCAGGAGTTCCTTCTCAATCACTGAATAGTTGATCTGACTGCGGTTAAGAGTCTTAGAAAGGTAGGCAATAAGGTGTTCGAGTCCCTCGTGTTCCTGTAGAAGGACAGCCCCTATGGCGGCAGCCGAGGTATCCGCCTCCACAATAAAAGGAAGGGACTGATCGGGTTGGTGAAGGATAGGAGCCGAACAGAAAGATTTCTTAAGACGCCCAAAAGCCTCTTCTGTTTCGAGGGACCAGTGCAAAGGGAGAGATGTCTTCTTCAAGAGGGACGTCAACGGTAGGTCTACCCCCGAAATCCTGGGTATAAACTGGCGGTAGAAATTGGCTAGTCCAAGAAAGCACTGAACCTCCTTAACTGAAGTCAGTGAAGGCCAGTTGAGTGCCGCAGTTCATTTTCTGGGATCCATCTTGACCCCTTGTTCCGTGAGAATGAAGCCTAGGTAGGGTACATTGGAAACTTCAAACAGGCATTTGTCAGGGTTAATCAGCAGCTGGTTCTCCTGAAGACGTCTAAGCACTTGATTACGATGTTTTTGATGTGCCTGTCTGGTGGATGAAAACAGTTTGTCATCCAGGTATACAATGGTGTTTTGGACTAATAGATCAGAAAATATCCGATCCATAAACCGCTGAAAAACTGCGGGCGCATTCACGAGGCCGAATGGCATGACCTTATACTCGTAGTGACCGAACGGGGTACGGGAGGCGGTCTTCCACTTGTCCCCCGTTCGGACACGAAGTAAATGGTAGGCCCGTCTCAGATATAACTTAGAAAAGACGAGGGCGCCTTGAAACTGCCTCGAGGACGTCCCGATTGAGAGGCATGGGATTTCTGTCCCGTATGGTGACACGGTTGAGGCCTCAGTAGTCAATACAGGGTCTCAACTCATCAGTGTCCTCCGCTCCGAAAGCCGAAAATCGATTTGAACAACAGTGGTCAATAGGTCTGTCAATGAAGCAGGCCTAGGAGAACAAGCAAGTTCGTCCTTCAGCTCCTCACGGAGACCTCTCCTGAATATTGTATACTCAGCGGCTTCAGGCCAACCTGCTTCGGCAGCAATCTTTTTAATCAGTGTTATGTGGGAGAGCAAGTCGGTAGTACCTTGCCGGATGTCCAGCAATTCTTCACTGGCAACTTGTGATGTTTCATGTCTCTCGAATGTTTGTTTAAATTGTGCTGTAAAAGCCCCATAATCCTGTAAGAGGGGGCTGGCACTTGTCACTAAAGGGGATGCCCAAGCCAAAGCATTGCCTGTTAAATTAAATACCAAAAAGCCAATCCGGGCCTGGTCAGAAGCATACGTGTGAGGACAGAAGGTAAAGTGAATTATGTAAGCTACCATAAATTCCATGAAGTGCCTGGGATTACCGTCATATTTCCCAGAAGCTAGAGGCATGGAAGGTAATTCTATGCAAGGCTGCTCTCGACAGTAACCATCTGACAGAGGTTATCATTCTCTGCTTTAATTATCCGGACCTCTTGAGACAGGCCCTGCACTGGATTGACTAAATCCTATATTTGTTCAGCTGTAGCCATGTTCAGATTAGATTGGCATTGCAAACTGTCAGGAGTACTGGGTTTATCATCAATGGTATCCTTTGAATCCAATAACACCCCCTCCTCCACCTCCTCACCTGATCCTTCTGGTGATATAACAAGTGTTGAGTCCTTCTTCTTGCTATTCACCTTCTTCTGATGGAGATACATCCGTCTTCGGAAAGAAGCCGCTGTGTTGCCGGTTAAATGCGAAGAACACAGGACCCTCTTCTGAGAATGCCAAATGCAAGAGGAAAAAGCCAGCGGCTACAAAAAACCTCATGGATAAGTCCGAAGGTGTTTGTGGAAATGTGGAATCCTCTCGATAGAAGTCCTTAGGTGTTTGCAGTATTGCGGAATGAAGCAGAGAGAGGCCGGAAACAGAAACGGTAGGTTTCCTGAATCACAACAAATGATAGTGCTGAAGAAACAATGATGTAGGTCTCTGAGGCTAGGAAGGAATCGGAAAGAGAGAATGCCAGCCAGAGACGGCAACATACAGATGGAAAGACAAAAGAATGAAAATAATATCAGAACCGTTGCTGCAGAGGAAAGGGGCGGCGAAGGAGGAGTAAGAAAACCGAGGACCCAGCAATACAAGTGCAGCGTCAGCGAGAATCAGGAAAGGGAATCAAGGAAAACAGTGCCACGGAAGACAGCGACACGAGAGGTAACGGAGTCCAAAAGGCAGCAGAGAGGGGTAAGGGAAGCAGAAAATAGAGCAGAAGGCAGCAGCAGCTGCAAGGAGAAAACTACAGAGCGTTAATCCAAAGCGAAACGAAAAACTACAAGGGTTGCAACGCGAGGCATGAAAGGGGGGTGGGGCTAAAATAGTAAACAGGAAAGAAAGGCAGAAAGACTAGACCGCCATCAAGAGAGATGAGAAAGAAACGTGAAGGCTAATCAATGACGGCGTACACGCCAAGCATGCCACAAGCGCCAGGATGGCAGGCGCGTGACAGTAATGTTGTGGGTGGTCACTCCCATGCACTGCACCCACTCACAGTGCCCGGCTGTCGGGCATTCACACTGTGGATGGAGTGGTGGCCTATTCACAATGCAATTTGCATGGGGGGTGCCTCACTGCCAGTCTCCTGGGTGCCGGGGCCTACCTCCGCTCCTCCCACTCCCTCAATGGATGCCATGTCGATTAGGGTGGTGCACAGCTGCTCCCATGGTGCCAGCTCCAGTGGTGGTGGTGGTGGCCCTCCCTCGTTCGCCATGCTCTCACTGCAGTGCTGCGCCAGGAGGCCCCCGACAGAGACCCGTGGTTTGTTAAATCACTTGCGGCAGTCCTCGCCATCCCTGGGGACACAGCCCGCCGCAGTAACCTTCTCGCTGATGTCTGCCTAGATGCGGTTACGCCACTGTGACCCCATCTTTTTCTGTTGGGGACTATAGACTTCATCCTGGTGGGAAATCATCTTCTCCACCAGTATTGTGAGTTCAGAGTCTGAGAGCATGGGCTTGCACAGCCTATACAGGGCAAACTTGCCCCTCACACGCTCCTGGGACATTTTCTGAAATGTGTTGGAGTGGACGGCTTCCAGAGGCTCTGATTTTAGGTGGATTGTGATTTACAAAATGGCCACCACTTTGTTTTCCGTTCAGCAGTGACGCATTTCCCGCTGTGCTAATAACGCTTTCTGCCGGGGCTAACGCAATGTTCGCTGAGTTTTCGTATTTCCAGCCACAATTACTGCCGAACGGCATTTGTGTTAACGCCCAAGCCATGTGTGCGTGCCCGCCAACTCATGATGGGACATTGTTTGCGCCACAACTCACGTCATTAACGCAAATAACACTCTGCGGTATATGCGCCTGTATATGGCCAAACTCCTGATTAGGCTGTGTGTCTCTAATAGACTCTAAACACCTGATCGTTATAGTGAGAGGGATTAGTCATTCGATGTCAAGACCTGACCTATTAAGCACGTTTAAATAATCAGTACAATCTCAAAGGCAACATTTGGGAACAGTGAAAGAACATGCTTGAGGCCCATCTGTGTTCTGAAGAAGAAAATCTGAGCAATGTCCCTGATCTAGACATTGGCCAAAATCCCACTGAGGATGACCATTTCTGCCAACTAGATCCAGGGAAGGCAAGGGAAAGGCAGGAGTAAACACACTTTTCACATTCAAGAGCCTAAAATGGGTCCACACAGCTGATATTGAATCATTGTATCTGCAATAAAAGCAGATGACTGCTTCAGGGTAATCCCTGAATGGGGGTGGGAGGAGCAAGTGAAGCCTGCGGATATCCCTGCTCCATAAAATAACAGGAGCAGGTCAAAAACCTTTGTTCGTAACAGGAACTGCTTGGCATCATTAAGAGGAGGGGAACCTTGCAAGCACTTGCCAAGGCAGGTGAAGAAAAACTGTTGAATACATTGGAAGGTCAAAGGTGACATTTGAAAATAATGGAGATTCCCCGCCTCCCCCCACCCACGATGAAGGAAAAACGAAAAGTCTGAAACCGAGATCCTTTTGTTAAAATATATGATAACCTGAGAGGGACCGAGACTATTGGAGGACTATATAATGCCCCAAGTTAGAGAGCCAATCAGGAAAATAAAATACAATATTAAGAAAAATGCTTTGGGAAAGAAGGAGGATAAATCTTGTTTAGAGACAATTGAGTTATTAAAAGAAAAAGTGCAAAATGCCAAAAATGTTTTGCATTTTGTCCCAAGAAACTCAGTCTTTTCCACCTCGTTATTTCTCTTTCGGTTCTATCCCATAGATCCCTTGTCCCCAGGCAAGCAGTAAACATAGGAAACCAGGTTGTAGATCTCTAGCGTACCCTTTGAGTGTGCGTGAAGCCACCTGATAATGATGGTGGTGAGCGCAGGACTAAGTAGGTCAAATAACAATGGTACTCTGTGGTCCAACATCATGTCCTTTGATATGGACAGTACCCGCAAGGCAATGTTTCTGATCCAAAGATCTGTCACCGACAGGAGCTGTTCGCAGGTGGCATTGCTAACTATAGAGGTTGGAGGATCTGGAAGAGCCAGGTTATCACATGAAGTTAGTACACCTGCACTGTGAGTAGGAAGGAGACCACATCTAGGGGCCGCGCCAAAACTTGATCAAATAAAACTGAGCAGAATCTAAAATGGTGTATTGCAACGTACGGTATAGGAAAGGAAAGAAGAGTGAATGGTGAGGAAGAAATTACCCTATGCCAATGCAGGGCAAGCATTTTCTCAACCCTTTCTCTGCCATTGGGAAAAGCTATTGTGGAAGTGAAATCTTACTTAGACAAGATAAATTGCTTTGAGTCTCACTAGGGAAAGTGTTGTTGACCTCCGCTCTTGTACAGTTCCATCATAGGCATGAGGTGTGCCGGTTCTATGTCATTTTCCCGTTTTCCGAAGGTTGCATTTCAAAAAGACTGATTTTTTTGGGTCTATTTCGTGTGATCCCCCTGAACACGGGAAAGGAACATCACCACTGTTCTATTTTTTAGGGGGGTTTCACCCCCCAAAACTCCCCTTTCTCCCTGTAGCCCCCACCTCTCCGCTTGCACACACATTTTCTCACACTCACACGAACACAGACACACACACACTACACACACACTTACCTCTGACTCCCGCAGCTCGTCCTCTCCGTCTCGCTGTGCCTGTCAGCCCATGCACGCCCCTGTGTGCGGCTCAGGAGCTGACAGTTCGAGTTAGAAAGACTGCTCTGTGCGGTCACGGAGCAGTATTTCTAAATCAGTCTTTTTTCCTTTTGGAAAAAAGAAAAAGGTCATTTGACCAAATACCGGTGTTCCAAAAGTTAATGATTTCAGGTGTTGGGGAAGAATTTGCTGAGATAGTATGGTAGCAGGAATGATAAAGAAAGATGTGAAACTACACCTCCTTTCAAAACTAATATCTCTGGATCCCCAAGGTAGATACGGACAGAAGTTTGTGTGACACAATGTCGTCCTGTTGGCATTGCCTTGAAACATTATATTCAGGCTTTTAGTGAACCAAGGCCAGCTGGGACAGAGCCCCAGCAGTTTCCAAAAACTGATCCTGAGCCAGGACTCACTCAGTTCTCAACTAATACAGACTTGACTGAGATTTCTTCAGCGATGTCATTTCACCAAAATGCCAGGGGTAGCGGAAGTGACATCACATGACCCTTGACCTCTGATGGTACAAAGGAAGTGGTGTAATTTGACCCCACCCGAAGTGACATTACAGGAAGCGATAGAACATGACCTTTCACCCCTTGACAAAACAGGAAGTAGCATCACATATCATTGTTCCTAACCGCACTATGAAAAATATAACTACGATATCAATGTAATGTGATATACATTTCATACAAGAATGGATAACCATATGTATCATTAATATCAGTGTGTACAGGCACACACTACTGTGAATGAAAGCTGACGTCCGAGGCCAAATGATAATAATGTGTTATTATCTAGCACTTCCGCTTAAGCACTTTATATAGAACAAATATACATACAATATCAGCCAACCAGTGTTGGTACTCATTTATCAGCCTAAGAAGGAGGAAAGGCTGAGTTGTTCTTGCCCAGATTCGAACCTGCAACCTGCAGATCACAAGCACATCAGAGCAGTGACCACCGAACCCATTGAGCTATCTTACCAGACATAGATATCTTACCGGCTATAGTAAAATGAGCAATTACATGTCTGAATGTTCTCAGTCAGAAACCAAATTACACTCTGTAGTGGACACCACTGGTAACTGATATTTAACAGCAGGCCAGTTCATCTGCAGGTCTGGAGCAACGTTGGCCACATGTCAAGCCTGCGTGGATCTACTTTTCAGGCTTCAGAGGTTGGCAACATTCATACCATTTGGAGGTTTCATAATTGTGTATTAAAGAATTTAGAGTAGCGCAGGGAAAGCTGCGCGCTCAAACGGCATCCTGCACTCTGGGCACTCGTTACATGCAAACAAACAGCCTGAACAGCATGCCATGGAGATAGAAAACATAGACACATTACAACAAAGCATTAATTGTGGCGCAATTAAATCAAGAGCCACTTTATGTGCTATGGTCAAACATTTCTACAATGTACACAAGCTTTTAGGCACAAGAATGTTGTCAAGTGACCGAGGACACTGAGACGGAATGTCTTGTGATTATCATAACAGAGGTAACGGCAGAAAAAACATGCTATAACTGCAAATTGCGAAAAGCAAAATACATAGTCCAAAATGGATGCGTATGCTACTCTAAATGCTTTTTGGAAGTGTTTGTCTGCATTGTGAATTTGAGGTGTTTAAGAACAGACTAAATCAGTGACTCACCCCCTGAAGTGTGCCAGAAATAAACCTTTAATGCATCTAGCAATTATTGTATAGAACTCCAGAAAAACTAATTGTTATTCCCGTTCTTTCTTACTTAGGCTCACTGCTCAAAGTGTTACACTTGTGGAACCCCCTGTTTTTTTAAGAGGCCTGAACAAGAAAACCCGCAACTCCAGAAACAAAGAGCCACATGGTTCTGGCCACAGCCCAGGAGCTGCAATATTTCCCTAAGAAAATGTATTTTCTTTATTTTTTAGGGGTAGCAAGGGAGACCACAGGGATAACAACAGAGACCTCAGGGGTAGCAGACCCCTGGTGACCCCCGAAATGACGTCCCCGATTTCTTCTGTGTGTCGTTTGTAGCTTGTGTTCGCTCGTGTACCATCGATTTACAAGCCGTGTACATTTCGGGAACTGAGCAGTCTTCCTCGGCTTCCGGACAGCCTGTGCCTGAATACTGAGGCTGTCCACCAGATTCTCAATGGTTTATGGTTAATAGACATGTCACTGTTAAGGTAAGTGTGTTGACAAACGAAATGAGCGCCACACCCAGTGTGCATTACACGTGCAGAAAGGGTGCATGCTTCTGCTACCATCACAATTATATTGGTCAAATCGGTGGTCATTATATTCTCAAAATTACTTTTGATTTTATGCCCAGCAGCCAGCCTGCCACATTCAGGCACGCCCTAGGCATATTCAATCTGATCGCCCAAGACCCTGCGCTTTCAAAATAAATTCTGTGTGTTTTGGAGAGGGGCTGTGCTGCTTACCGATATGAGGGTCTAATTCCTGCCTGTCCATGGCAAGCTCTGCTGTCACCCCCAAGGCCCCTGTTAGGCAATAGATAATTCCTCACCCCTCCTCGCCCCTCCCCCCCTCACACCTCTCCAGCCGCCCGGCAGACAAGGCACAGCAGGTTAAGGTAAGGAGGGCATCCAAACAGGACTCTATTCATAAGCGACATCTCATTCGAGTAACCACTGTTTTCTACAGGACTTTAAAGTTCGGTGTTAAGAAATGCGATCAGGGCATATTTATACTGAAAACACACACAAAGCACCAGTTAGCTACCCAAGTCTTTGTCTTTTTACAAGATAATTACAATATGTCACACATAAAGGTTTTAAACGCCCTTATTTTCGTGTGAGCTTATTTGATCCATTTAAAAGCATTTTTGGGGCATAACGTCACAATTTCCTCCCATTCTCCTCGCATCATGAACCATGCCGTTATCATGCAATGGAAAATAACCAAGTTGCCTTTTTATAAATGATGGTCTCTTGTGAGTCTTTAAGATTCGAATGTACACTGACAAAAACCACAGGCCAATTTTAGCCTTGTGCTGAATTGCATTCTGGTGTTTGTAGTCTTCATTTCAAGGTGGGGGGAAATAATGTTATAGTCATATTTTTTGCTGTACATAGTTCTATAAGAAGTTCATATATTTGCCAGAGTAATTTATTATGATGTGTGTACTTTTCAAGACCACTTCATAAACGAACATATCGTTGAAAGTCAATATGAGGGTGATGAGGGGAACGGAAGAGACAGAAATGAGTCATGAAGATTCGCCAGGAATGTGGGAAGGGAAGCTGCTCTCATTTTGACCGGTCTGCCTATGGCCACTCCATACCCTGAGGACTTTGGAACCTGTATTCACTCCAATAAACATCTGTTAGGTATGCATTTCCTTGATGATTTATTTGACAGTCAATATAACCCATGTGTATCTTCTGAATTAAAAGCATATTCCTAGTTTGGAAAATAAAGCCATCTTTATACATCATAAAACATAAAAGCAATCATGAAACCACTGGAAAAACAACAGTTTACTCCAGTTAGTAAAACACAATCATATTTCATTTGCACTGCATTCCAAAGACAGATGGTGTTTTCAAACCAAACTTGTTAAAGGTTCCTGTGTCAAACAATATTTCCACCAACTACAACTGGGAAGAGATGAGTTCAAGGGAGCAAGTTGCAGCCAGCCAGCGTTCTCGCTTATCCAAAGAGTGTGCTCCTGAGCAAATCGTTTGATCTCACTGGGACTTAGAAATGATTCTGCTCACACTGTCGGCTTCTCCAGAAAGGTCTCACTCCTGATATTGTACTACATCATAGTACCAGTGACCACTCAGACAGTGGACATCACAAAGCATCTGCCTATGGGCTTAATCCTGGTAACTTGTTTTAATGGAATTAACTTCCCATGATCCCCTTGAGTATCAGACTCATTCTGTGATATCATCTTCTGTGATGTCACTGATGTCCCTATATGTGAAAACTAGGGGGCTCTCACATGTTGTGCTGCAAAGTGCCCCGCAAATCCTAGGTCAAGTCCTGACCGCATTGCTTCTGTTTACCCCCTCCCCTTTCTTATTGGTGATTTATTTACTGAATGAGTTGAATTGTTGCAATCTGAACTAGAGGGTATCCAGTGATTTTAACGAAAACCTTTTATTCAGGGAATTTTTTACTGAAAATAAAACTACAGAAAACATACTAATTTAAAAATAATTATATACATATGGGGGGTGAAGTGCGCTCAATCAAGTAGGGATTTAAAATGTATTTTATTTATACTTAAGATTTACATATATCAAAAGGGGATATGAACGGCGTAGCAGGTGCAGCTTGATCTTCCTCCTTCAATCGCCACACCTTCTTCTCATCCCATTCCAGTTCTCATATTCCTATTCTGGAACGACCAGCACGGCCCCAGCTACAACATACTACACATCCTCCTCCTTTCACAAGTGCTCCTCAATCAGTAAAGTCCTTCAGGTATTTTGGCCTCCGATAACTCCTTCCAAACCTTGATGTTGTTGCCGAAGCCATCTTCAGGGTATCTGGTACATCTGACAAGGAAAGATTTCTATTTTCTTTGCATACTCCTTCAGCATTCCTCACACTGCCATAACCAGAACCAGACTCTTCCATCCTTCGTTCTTACTGCATGTTTAAACACCTCTATCACTTCAATGGGCTTAGAGCATTTACCTCCATCAACCCAAAGTACTTCTGGCAGCTTGATCCTCACCCAGCATCCTACCTCGGGGATCTTAGCTGCTCTGAACTTTCTGTTGTCTTGTACGCACTTATTGTTAAGCTGTCTCCTCCTGATCTTCTCTTCCACATTACCCAAAGTCACTTTCATACCATTATTCCACTCATCCATCCCATTAGCTCGCCTCCCCCTACAGAGCTCAAACAGAGATACCCCAGTTGTACTGTGCAGGGTAAACCTATGTGCCACAATGTTCATTCTCACCACCTCTTTCCAGTCTTTCCCATTGGACCAAGTCCATCTGATTGCATCCTTTAACACTGTGTTATACTTTTCCACAATGCTATTGGTCTGGGGATGGTACATGGCACTGGTTTTGTGGATGATGGACTTCCCATTTAAATACTCTCCCATCTCCTTAGACTTAAATTGGGATCCATTATCTGTTAAAATCTATTCTGGGTAACCCTGACGACCACACGCATCTTAAAAAACTCTCACACACTCAACATCATCTTCACCTCCGCCCATCTTGTCAACATATCAATAATCACCACACAATAAGTCTGATATCCTTCACTCCAGACAGGGCCTAGAATGTCAATCGCTAACTTTTTCCACGGCCTGTTCAGTACATCCGTTAATACCATTCAATACCTTTCATCCATGCACCCCTTATCACAATTACTGCAAAGGATACAATTTCTGATGTTCCTTTTGACATGCAAATCACATCCTGGACACCAGTACGTATTCCTTATCCTGCTCTTCGGCTTAGCAATGCCTTGGTGGCCTTCATGTCCCAGTTGTATAATCTTCTCCATGATCCGCTCCGGGGGTATCAGTTTATTGGAACAGCACCTTTATCTAGATTTTCCATCATAAACATTATTTTGGCATCCTTGCTGATCTCATCTGTCCACTCCTGCTTTGATAAGGCAGAATCGTGGATCTCACAAATCATCTCTTGTTGCTCTTCTTTATCACCATCCTCTTCCTCACGTGTGGCCATTCTTGACAGTCTGCTGCGTAGTTTTTCACACCAGGAATGTACGCTATTTCACAATTGAATTCTTGCAACCTGGAGACCCATCTCCTTATTCTACCTGAAACCTTATTCAGTCCTTTGGTAGAAAACACCTCTAGCAGCGGTTTATGATCAGTATGCAGTTAACCTTTTATTCTCCACACAAAACTTCTAAATGTATTCACTGCCCATGTTATGGCTAGGGCTTCCTTCTCTATCGTTGCATATGCCTTCTCCGCCCCTTCAGCAAGGGTGATGCAAATGCTATGACCTGTTCTTTACCTTCATGCACCTGTGTTAAAACTGCTCTCAAACCAACATAACTCGCATCCGGTGTTATCACTGTGCGTCTTGCCCACACATAATTCTTCAGTGCCGGTGTAGATTTCAAAGCATTCTTCATATATATAAATTCCTCCTCACATTCTTTACTGCAATCAATTTTTTTGTTCATAATACATTTTTGATACTCGTTCATATTCCCACATTTTGCAGCCACAAGATCAGGTAGATCCTTATATTTCCCCTGGCTAGCTGGCCCAGACAATGCAAAAACAAAGACTTCAAGTGGTAACGAGGATGGGATTTATACATATATTAAAAGGGGATATGAACGGCATAGCGGTGCAGCTTGATCTTCCTCCTTCAACCCCCACACCTTATTCTCATCACGTTCCAGTTCTCACGTTCCTATTCTGGAACGACCAGCATGGCACCAGCTACACGATACTACAGGGGGATAAGGGGATACAACAGGTGGGGATGGATTTGAGGGGGTTAAAAACATGGGAAACAGGGGTCTTGGAGGGGTGAGACAGCAAATAAATAAAATGCCTCGAATAAAAAATGTTAGGTAAAATCACATAGAACCAACTAGAGATGTATTTACAATGTGCATAATGGATGCCAATAGGCCCACTTGGAACCTTGCTGAGTGAATGTATTGTTAGGAGCAGGTGGCCCTTACCAAAGCTGGCTTTCCCATGTGGGTCACGCCCATCACTCTGTGCCACGCCAAGTCAATGCCCCATGTTAAAACACCCCCTCAAGGCCTTATCCCACTCAAAACACTGAGTATACCAATCAACATTATTTTCATGCAAATGGACAGAAACAAAATACTCAAGCAGAGTGGCAGTCCTGGGTTGTCTCTGTCTACCAGGGAACCCGCTTTTAAGACCCAGCAGTGCCTGCCACTCTGATAGCTTGCACCATAGGGGTTAACTTCAAGACACAGCTGGATAGAGGTCTCTTACCCCCCCCCGAGGAGCACACATTTCATCTCTGGGGGAGGTTGCTCCATTCCATGCCTGCATCACTGGCCTCGGCTTGGCTTCAGGGCCTGGGGGACATGGCGTTGACAGTATTTGGAGTCCAGTGGGCCATAGCACACCACAGTCCTATGGACGCAGATTTCAAGATTCCGATCTAGCCCCCCGGGAATATTTCCAGTCAATCCTCCTGAACCCTGCCATCAGTTGGAATCTTTAGGGGAATGCTCACTGATTATCCCTGTCTCTCTGATCCTCTCTACCGACACCAGGTGCAGGGGTTGTGGATCTACCTTGGAATTGCAATAGGCACAAGGACTTTGTCAAATTGGAGAAAGTTATATGCGGTGCTCTGGGCCCACCTCCATTTCAGATGCCTCCTAGCAAAGCAGGCGATACTGGTCAGGGCATTTCACATAGTCGTTCAGAGCTTTCCTTTTCTCATCTGGGGCAAGGCATGCTCCTTGGCCCCTAGTATCCTCCCGGTTCATGTCCTCTAGGCAGTGAAGCATCTTTTGTCCCGGGAGGCTGTTTATCTCCCAGGAGTGGATATTGGGAACACCATTGACTGAATACCTTTTGGCCTTTGTGTCAGAGGTCCAGTCAGCCCATCTTAGATCTGTTGGCTTCCTGCAAATCCCACTGTCTCCTGGTATTTTGCTCCAGATTTGGGTGGGCATGAATTGACCTTTCAACCCAGTCCTCCTCGCCTCTCCTACGCCTTCTTCCCTTTTCCTGCTGTTTCATTTTCTAATCTGGGTCAGAAGGAAGCAGAGCATCAGTCATTCTGGTGGCCCCTGCAGGCCCAGGAAGGGTGGATCCTGCTGACCTGGTAGTGAGCCCCAGAGCCCACCTAGCGGTTTTGTATTGTCCTCCACCTTCTTAGGCTTCTGTCTGCTCCTCACTTAGCTCTGGAGAGCCTCCATTCTTGCCCAGAGGTCGCTGACAGGGGCTCTTGGTTAAGAGCTTGTTTCATGCATTGACTGCTGACTTCTGGGTTATTACAATCCTTCCATCCTTAAGTCTTACGATGAATATGTCAAGTCGTCTCTTCTTGGTGTTTTTTCGAGACCCCACCTTCAGTCCTGTTTTTCTCTGTGCACCCTAGAGTATGGGGCCATTGGGGCTGACAGTTTTCTGCCCTTCCTATCCAGTTTGCAGCCATCTTGAACTTGCGAGATTCTAGGAGGGATCAGGGATTGGCGGGTTTTATTTTAACAGTATTCTACTGTGGAAGCTCATCTTAAACTGGTCCCTTTTTAGACCTTGTGGTCCAGCCTGGGATCTTCCCTTGGTTCCCTTCTGGCTATTTGTGGATCCTTTAGGAGCCTATCATTGAGATCACTAATGAATTTCTGGTACTGCAGGTTATCTTTTTTCTGACCTTTGCTTCAATTGGATGCCTGGGCGCATTGAAATCTCTGCTTTGTTTCTGGCCTGGCCTTGCTTTCTTACAGGGGTCTGGCCCTGTATGCCTCTCTGGAGTTTTTTCCACAGTGTCATCCCGAATTTACTCCCTGTTGAGGTCCCGGTTCTGTTTGCTCTCTTGCTCGCATAGTCGGTGGTCTGAGTGTGCCCTGGTTCACTTGGATAAAGGGGGGGCCGGTCAAAACTTGCCTGGATGGAATGGTTCCTGTGAGAACCTCTATTGCTCTTCAGCACTGGCCATGCAAACAGGAAGCCTTCAGTCGCTACCTTTAGCCGTTGGGTTAAGCTTATGTTTTCCATATGCTACGAGCTTGCGAAGGTGGTAAACCCTTGGGTCATTCAGGGTAGTTCTTCCAGGGGCCTCCCTATTTTGTCACGGGTGCCTAGAGCAGTAACCTGACAGGCAGCCAAATATTCATCCCTGGGCTCTTTTGTTGTTACCAACTGCCTCTCGTAGTCTAGGGTCACAACCGTCTTCATTTTCGTGGTCTTTAGTGCTCACCATTGTTCGAGATCTGCAGTATAAATAATCTATGGCTCCGGCGCACTGATTCATAATCTAGTGTCCATATTTTGTATTTCAGGTAACCAGCCCCTATTTGCCATATCCTCATTTGTTAAGGCCTGGGACGAGGAAGAGGGATGAAGGGGTATTGCTCAGATTTCTTTCCGGTAATCTTCATGGCTCTCAGTCCTCGTTTTCCTCGTCCCAGTCCTATTTTCCGATCCACCGTCCTGCAGGCCTTGGTCCTGGTCATCGGCTTGAATTTTAAGGTGGATTGTGGTGGAGGAGGTGCTGCCATCCTGTTTGGAGAGTGGTACAAGTCTGGTGATTTTTACTGTGAGACCTGTCCAGGAGGTGAGACCATCTAATTCTTTAAGGGTAGGACCCAGGGTAATGAAGATCAGTGTTAAGGGCCATCGCTCACACACACCGTAGCCCATCATTGCTCGCTTCAATGGGGTGAAGCAGCTTCATACCACGCAAAAAAAGCCACTGACAGTACCCAGATAACGGTGGCACATTATATGCAAATGAAATATAGTTAAAACATTTATATATGGTTATCAGTAGCATAGAATTTTTGAAAATGCAGAGTACTTTTGTGGTGTGATGAACAGCAGACAGGAGGAAGAGGGCCCAATTACGCAGGCATTTATGTGCTGGGACATGTGGTTATTGGATGTTTTGGGGTCACGATGACCCAGGCTCACTAAGAAGCTGGCTCTCTTTCAAAAATGTAAAAAGTATTTTCTCTGCTGCTGGATAATTCCATCAAGAAGAACTGATGAGTTATAGGTAGCTCCCAGTGCTGACATAAATTAAAACAAAAGGCCTGTGCACTCTATTACAGTAGATCAAAGTAGGCGGGTAAAAGCATGGTCCAAGGAAATAATAATGTACATTTTAAACAGGGCCAGGTAAATTCAGGCTACCCAGGCAACACACGAGGTTGCAGTAGAAAGGCTTTAAAAGAAGTCCCCAAAAATGGGTCCCCACAAACATTTTCCAGAAACGTATTAACGTTTTCCAGATTTACTAGCCTTTTTCCTCAAACGAAAGGCTACATTAAGTCACATTTTCAATTGTCATGGCCACGGATATTTTGGGGGTCATTGTAAAACGAGCTGGAATGCATAATGGAAGTGTAAAATCAATGTGTAATGTTGTTTATGGATTCATTTTGTGCGCCATCCTTTTTTCATATCCTTCCAAAGCTGAGGAGGGCCACGGAGCAGCGTTTGATTTCCGCTGTGCTTTCCTCCACTGTAGAGCGCCACTTTTCTTTTAGACATAAAACAAATGGATTCCTGTGCATTCCGCCTCGGAGTAGCACCCGATTGGGAGCAGTGTGATTCCTTAGACAATCGTTTGTAAATGATTTCTGCAAAGTCTAATTTTCAGGGGTGCTTACTTTTTACAAGCCACAGTGCAATAGTAAAGAGTAATGGTGATTTAGCCTTGTTTAACTCTTTACTTTTGCAGACCGCCCAGCAAAAGCTGACAATTGAATGCAAGGGACCCAACAGCACATAAGTGCTAACATTGGCGGAAATTGGCATTCAATTTAAAATCACCCCCATGCTGCACCTTATATTGTAAACCATTTATAGGGTAATCACGAACTCCTGTATGACAAGCATTTGTTCTGATGACGTGCCAAACGATTGTAGAAATTCCTGTTTTCTCCCTTGTGGCTTTTTTCTCCATTCAGTTCATCAGAATGAATTTTTGGTTTTTATTGCCTGCAGTAAATTGCACTTATGCAATGATGTTTTTATTCCCCATTTCTCAATAAAGTTTAAGTGGCGTGTTTACAATATACTAACAACTAAGGGCTTTAAGTACTAACGTCAGCTTTCAGGAAACAAGGAAATTAATAGCTTTGTCCCAATTCCAATGTGGTTTCTTTAAACGACTGTCTTACTGCACCTTGCTCCAACCATGAAAGAGGGCACGTTTCCTCACTCGTGCGTCATGGGTTATTGCATTCCGTTTACTGATCAAAAGAGCACAGGGCCTAGACTCAAGCGATAACATTGCAGTTAGTCATATGGCCCAGAGAGAAACACAATCACAGGAGTCTGTTTCATTGAATTTTTGCACGGTGCAAAACTTTAGAGCAGTGACAGGTGACATTTTTTAATTAGAGAGCACACACCATTCCCACGAATGTGCACAAGCGACAGAACATACATAGGGAGCCCATACTAACCAAGGGGAGTTCAGGCGAGCACCCCAGAGAAATATTAAATAATGTGATCAAATAGTGAAAAATGGTATAAGACACAGTTTACAATAAGTTTTGTAGAGTAACACATGAAAATATCCAATAGACACAGGTCACCAACAGTGCACAGGAACATTTTCATGATGCGCTTGCCTACAATATATGCCAGTGTAAAAAACATTTTCTTGCTGGCTATGTCCTTGTTGACTATGCCAAAATATGCCAGTATCCCCACACATGAACATACTCATGTTTGTCCATAATGGCAGCAATGATACTGTAGGAAAACATGTTCTGCTGGCTGCCCCAATGTTATCCCCACATAAGAAAACTCATCAAGTTTGCTTTGCCCATCATTCCACTGTAAGAGAACATGTCCATTCTGGCTGCATCAATTTAACCGCCCCATGTAAAAACACTCTTTATGTAGGTTTTGTCCATAATGCCACTAAAATGCATGCTACTGTAAATAAGCATGTCCACACTGGCTTCACCAATGCAGCTCCACTTCACATAAACAACACCCATCATGTTGGCTTTGCCCATAATGCCAGCCAGGAAACAAAATGCTATGCCATTGTAAGAAAACGTGTCCATACTGACTGCATTAATGTAGCCCACCTACCCAATGTAAAAATACTTGCCATGTTGGCTTTGCCCATAATGTCACTAACAATTCTATGCCACTGTAAGTAAACATGCTCATAATGTCTTATCAATGCCCCCCTCTCAAATACAAATACTCCTCAATTAGTTTTCCCATAATGTCAGTAGAAATGCTATGCCACTGTAAGAAAACATGTATTTACTGGATGCACCAATGAAGCCCCTTCAGCCTAAGAATACTCATCATATTGGCTTTGCCCATAATGCCACTAACAACACCATTCCACTACAATAAAATATGTACTTACTGGCGGCACCAATGTAACCCCCCTTGACGTAAGAACACTCATCATACTGGCTTTTTCCATAATGCCATCAAAACAATGCTAGGCCTCTGTAAGAAAACATGACCAGACTGGCTGCACCAGTGAAGCACCCCCAACATAAGATGATTCGCGATATTGGATTTGTCCATAATGTCACTAACAATGTAAGTTAAGATGTGCATACTGGCTGCACCATTGTACCACACCCCTCATATAAGAACACTAATCTTGTTAGATTTGCCCATAATGCCACTAACAACACCATGCCACTACAATAACATATGTACTTACTGGCTGCACAAATGTAACCACCCTTGACATAAGAACACTCGTCATAATGGCTTTTCCCATAATTCCAGCAAAACAATGCTAGGCCTCTGTAAGCAAACATGACCAGACTGGCTGCACCAATAAAGCACCCCCAACTTAAGAGGACTCACCATATTGGATCTGTCCCTAATGTCACTAACAATGCTATGCCACTGTAAGTTAAGATGTCTATACTGGCTGCACCACTGTACCACACCCCTCATATAAGAACACTAATCTTGTTGGATTTGCCCGTAATGCCATTAAGAATTCTATGCCACTGTGAGAAAACATGTCTTTACTGGCCAGAACCATGTGCCCCCCATGTAAGGACACTGATATTGGATTTACCCCAATGCCAGTACAAAACTACTGGGCCACTGTAAGAAAACACGTCCCTACTGCTGCACCAATGAGCCACCCCTCCCACATAAGAACACTTATCATGTTGGCTTGCCATAATGCCACTTAAAATGATATGCCATTTTCAGTAAACATGTTTTACTGGCTGTGCCAGTGTATCAGCCTCCCTTAACACAACTTATCATGTTGGCTTTGTCCATAATGCCAGTAAAGTTAATGCAGTGCCACTGCAAGAAAACATGTCTGTACTGGCTGCACCTATTAAACCTCCTCCAACATAAGCGCACACATCATGTTGGCTTTGCCCATTATATCTGAAAATACTATGCCACTGTAAAACAACATGTCAATTCTGGCTGCACCAATGTACCCCCAACATAAGCACACTTATCATGCTGAATTATTCTGGCTGTACTAAATTGTGTCAGTGTTTGCCCTCGCTGCTGGCACACAAACACATGCACACACACACACACACACACACACACACACACACACACACACACACACATATGTACTCACTCATTCACCTGCATTAATACATAGACAAAACACCTTACATAAATGCACGCATACAGACATAGGACTCGAGGACTGAGTTTTGCTGTGGGTGTAGTTATGGCCTGTACTTCATGATGTGCTCATATCTGTGTCCAATGGGGTCATGCCAAGACTGCCTCTTTGATATCCATATTACCTACATTGTCTGATGGAGTCATTATACCTATGCTGGCTAATGGCATCTCATCATTGGTGCCTCATAGCGGCCATTACATCATATACTGCTGATGGAGTCTTATTTTTAGATCCAATGGAGGCATTGTTGTGTTTACATGGGCTGTGGGCTGGGGCTAGCCGGGACAGAGCCCTGGCAATCTCCAAAAATGCAGTCAAAGAGCTGCATGGTTAAAGGGCTACCTGTGGAGTCAGCGTGTCTGATTAGAAAAGATGGAGAGGCATCAGCATATGCCGATGCCTCTCATTCTTTCTAATTGGAAACACTGACCCCCGAAGGGAGCCCTATAACCACCCGACTCACTGAATGAAAGGGCTACCTACTGGGCATTGAGACCTCTCACTAAGAAACACAAGGAGAGCTGGGGCGCACTGCTAACATTTCTTTTGGTGCACTTGTCTCTCCTTTTGTTTCTTAATCATAGGCTCCCACCGCTACAGGCAGCCTGCCAGTGGGTCGCAGAGCCTGTGATTTAGGAACAAAGAGGAGAGGCGGGCACATCAAAGAAATTATAGCAATGCATCCCAGCTCACCTGCTTGATGCTCACTGCCTGGAAGCCAAGCAATTGCCAGCCGCCCACCCGCCATAGGCGAAGGGGGGTGGCTCTATTTAGGGGGCATGGCCTAAGTACGTTGGATGGAGTGGTGGGGACAGCCCCTCACCACCCGACCTATCCTTATGTAGGCCTTGCCTCCTATCTAGAGTGTCCTCCTTGATTCTGCCTCCCACTTAAAGCCCTTTGGGAGGCTACATCTGGTGGTAAGCGCTTGGGACTCAAGTTAATAAGCCCAAGCAAAGGATTAGATCTCGACACTGGCAGCAGATCATTACCACCCAGAACAGACCATTGAACTCTGCATCATTTCTAATAGGATCCTGCATTAATGTCAGAGATGCTCAGACATTGATTATGTGAGCAAGCAGGCGTGGTGTGAGTGTGCACCCCATGTTTTCACACCAAAATACCAACCTTCAAAGATGATGGGCATGGCACCAAGGTGGACATGGCAACTGTGGCTCTGGTCACTGCCCTTCATTTGTTTTCTTGGAAGTGGACAACAATGGATAGAGCAGCTTGAGGGCTAGTGGGTTTGAATCAGGGGTTCGAGGTCCAGAGAAAATGGATATCCATGGGAGATGGAACGCATGCTTTGGTGAATAAACCCTGCATCTTAACAACAATGGAAGTCACCTTTCTTGATGGTGATAATTAATTATAATGTTTGTACTTCTGAGACAGTTTCCTAGTTTTCTCCTTGCAAGACAGTTTAGTTTTCACTCTGGAGATGGGCTTAGTGCGAGATTACCGTGTGCCGCACAGTGTTTTTAGATTGGCTTTCAATTATGCTGGCATACCAGCGGTGTTGGCTTTGTAGGTGAGACACATGGTCTGGCCACATTCTTTTTTCTTGGCCTTTGTAGAATTCATCAGTTGCCTTGATGTGGGCATAGGTGTCTGACTCTTAAGATAGCACAGGTCCCTATGGTTTTCAGCCTGCAGAATGCATAGCCCCATCTGCAGGCTGTTGGTACCCTCTATGGGAGTTGATCCTGCAGCAGCCTAGGAGACTCCCCAGAAGCTTTGGTCTTGCACATGTAAACCCGTATTTACTGTGGGTTTTCTATGAGCATGGTAATTATGCCACGGTGTTATGGCTTTTCATGTTTATTTACACTCTTGTAGTATTGTATGTGCATGCAAGCGTTTTTCCTTTTGGCGTGCAGAGAGGGCATGGAACAATGATGGTATGCTCCACCAGCAGGGGACCAGGATTGTCTGTGAGGTGATTTCCCCTCAGGGCTATTTCTGGCCCCTTGCTGGCGGTTATCATTGGAGAGTCCCTGCAACGGATAAGTGGTTGAGGGGACCGCTAGGGGGAGAGCAAGGAAGAGGCGAAGGGAGACAGGAGCTTGAGTCTGCCTCAGAGGGCATCCCGGCCCTCTGTATTCCATTGGCGGTTCCTCCCGTTGGGCTGCCTGCCAGGCGGAAGCCAGTATCTCTCCCCCACCCGGGGTCGAGGGAGTGTGCCGGGGGCCGCAGTAAGGGTGCTCTGGCGGGCCTGTTCAACCGGCCAGCCACCACTACCGTGAGAAACAGAGCGAGGTAGTGGGTGTGCTAAGAAGTTTGAGTAAGGCAGGAAAGGGAAACATTAAGAACGGGCCCCGAGCCCTGCGTGAGCCACTTGCCGGCTTACACGTGGGCCGTGGAGTGCCCTGACAGATGACAAAGTCCTCCTCTCCTATCCCATTGGGGACGCGGAGAAGCCTGTGAGTTGTCCTGCGCTCCGAGGAAAGGGAGCGTGACGGGTTAAGTTTGAGACACCAAGGAGAAGGCGTTGTGGTGCCCGGATAGGGACCTTTGGAACATCCAGACCCGGGAAGGACTGCTCGCATGGCTTATGTGGCCAGTCCTATGTCCTGGTTCATATAGTGGGGATTGATCTGGGTTTGGTGACCTGACAGCTCTGAGGGGAACAGTGATTCGACACACCCCGTAGTTGGTACACTTCACCCGTTCTGAGGGCAGAACTGTATAATTCCCTCTGGGATGGTGCCGAGGGTGGCCCTTTCCATAACGCAGTGCTAAGGAGGGGCTACGGCCCAGTGTCTTGACTGGGTAGCTTGGCGTAAGGTGGTGTGAGTGTGGTACCTCTCAATGGCAGTTCTGTTAGCCACTTATTTTAATATGTATTTACAAAAGGTGAATCCGCACTTCCTCATGTTACCTAGATGATGTATGTGAATATTTAGTACCTCAGGTGAATGCGCACTTCCTCATGTGATCTACATGATATATGTGAATATTTAGTACCTCAGGTGAATGCGCACTTTCTCATGTGACCTACATGATATATGTGAATAGTTAGTACCACAGGTGAATGCACACTTCCCAAGTGATCTACATGATATATTTGAATATTTATTCCCCAAAGGTCAATGCGCACTGTCCCATGTGTCCTACCTGATATATTTGAATATTTATTTACCAAAGGTGAATGTCCACTGGCCACCAGGGGGTGCACGGATGAGATTTACCTCTGTGTGAGCTCTCACCCGACAGGTCCTTGAGGTGGACTGAGCCCCCACTTCGGACCCCCCATACACACAAAGCGGTACATGGCTGGGTGAAGATATAACCCCCCCCCCCCACTGAGCGAAAACCAGACAAAATTCAGCCAAGAATTCATGGAGAAAAGATCCTCCACCACGCAAGTTAGAAGGCAACTAACTCCTGCACGAAGCTCTCTAGAGGAACCCCGAAGAGCCCACGGCTGGGAACCACGGCGGGCCGTGTAGGGAGCCTAGCGATACCCCCAACGGGCAGACCACCACTCCCTGACATGCCGCCACTCCAGACGACAGTGGCGGAAATTGCTCCGCAGAAGTCAGGACCTGCATTCTGCCCGAGCATTGGCGTGGCACAAGTAACTCCGATGGACCTCCCTCCCGAGTGACACAGAGAAGAGTATCGTTGAGATCAGGGGCCCCAGACAGTAAATAGCATGCATCCACTCTGGACACTGGAAACAAGACCCAAAACGGGGCACATGTGGGGCAAACGCAGATAGCATTTCCATACCAGCACGAAGATACGCGGTGTAGTCAGCCTGCCCCTACCCCGGGCAAGCGCACACAGGGCCGCTACCTGAATGCCCATGTGCCCAACGGGCGAGGCTGAATAAATAAAGCCCCGGAGCACTGTGGAGGCGCCCGACGATGGGAACTGCTTCCAAGAGGATCCTCCAACGAAACTATCACGGGGTAGCCACAGTTATCACAAAGCATACCCAACGAATGCGGCTGAAAACTCCACGGAGGCCCGCACCCACCAGCAACACAAAGACCACCAGCCCCTAACTACAACAGCATAGATCTGCCTGGAGCCGACCAAACACCACACGCTCAGGAGACGGACTTAATTGAGTAAGGTAAATACAAACCATGCGAGTGGCAAACAAAGAGCATTATAAGCCCTGGAGTGCCACGCAGTGGGGGGACATTGTCCAGTGATGTCTACATAACAGAAACTGTCCCTGGAATCACTTTGAAGCCCCCTCAGATGCCGGTGCTTGAAAACAATAGTGGGCTGATGCTTTTACAATTCCTGCTGGGCTCCACAACACCGAAGGGAACAGAGAAATCCTCCTCTTTCACGGAACTGGACACGTAAGCAATGGAATGCACAGGTAGACGGTCCCACCACCGCACAAGGAAATTCTAGGAAACCACCTTCCCTCACGCAGCCAATAGATCTGAATGCCAGAACATAAACAACCAGAGGCCCACCAACCCCACCTCTGCAAAGCATGTTAATAATATACGCAGTGAGTAACGGAGGGAGACCATTGAAGCACTGAAGTCCACATGGAGGTTTGTGCCCTCCTCTGATTAATAGACTGTATCAGCCTACTAAGTATAGGTAGTCTCTCGGCCACCAGCAGGACGGAACAAGTGGTGGAGGACTACAGCAAAGGTTGCTCAAATCGAAACGAAGAAACCAGTATAATGGGAATCCGCCCTCGGCTCCACATAAGATGCCTTAATCACCTGAACACTCCTGGAATCACTCTGAGGCCATCAATACCGAGTATCGATATGGAGGGTAGGGCCCCCGGAAAAGGGGGGAGTGCCTCCTCCAGTGCCGCAGTCACCACATGGACAGTGAAGTAAAATTAGCCAAATGCGTCTATTCCCCACCATTACTTACCGCAGACGGCACAAATAAAGTGATCATGGATACCTCCGGGATAGAAGCAGCGGCGACAAAGGGAGACATTGCCGCCCTCCTGAGTGAGATAAAGACCATGGGAGCCAACCTAGGCAGAAAAATAGTTAACACAGCGGATGGACAAGATTGAGGAACGACTTGAGGGTGTCGAGAACAATCAAGCTTCCACACCCTTGAATCTCAGATGGACTTACGAATAAGGGAAATAGAGCAAAGAGAAGAGGAATTCCGGCTAAAAATCGACGACTTGGAAAATCAACAGAGGAGAAATAACCTACGCTTTTTTGGTATTCCCGAACACGAAGGCGAAACAGAAGGAGACCTCAAGAAAACGATCCATGATATTATCAAAATATTGGTGGCAGACGAAGAGATTGACGAGCCCAAAACGGAGCGGATACATAGGGCCGGAGCTCCTACAGGTGGACCGAGATCCGTCTTTGCCAGGTTTCACAGATACCACGATAAAGCTAGGATTCTCGAGAAGGCCAGGACTGGAGGGCTACTCACCCTTGGAGGCGCAGAGATCACTATTTTTCAGGATCTATCATCGTTGGCCTTGATATGATATGATATGGCATTTGGAACGCGCCTATACACAAGTATTTCGAGGCGCGATGAGGCAGGGAGGGGGGACAAAGGGAAGACAGACAACGATCTTACTAGGCCAGGTGTCATTCAGATCAAGCAAGTGCATGGGAAGAGGGGAAGGGAAAGTGCAAGGGGAAAGTGCAGTACAGGGGTAGTAGAATAACAAGATAAATAATAAAGGGCCAGCTGGTGGCAGCGCAAGGTAAGTACAGACAAGTGCTGGGAAGGGGGCTGAAGGGATACAGAGACAGTCCCGCAGTGCAGGGGTTGCCAGGGATGCAGTGCAGGGGGAGAGTGGCTGGGCCAGGGACCAAGATCGGTGACAGTGGCCCAGTTGCAGATTCAGTGCAGTTTCAATCAGGAATTTAGCAGAGGAGAGGGGGAGAGAAAGCAGAAGCAAAGAGGAAGGTTTTGAGGTGCTTCCGGAACCGGAGATGGTTCTCATCAAGTTTCAGGGAGGCAGGAAGGCTGTTCCAGAGGGAGACCCCTGCTGTTGAGAGAGATCTACCCCAACTCGTTGCTTGGAGAAGCGGCTGACCCTGAGGGAGTTGGAGGCGGATGAGCGAAGAGCTCGAGAGGGAAGATATTTAGGAAGAGAGAGTTGAAGTTATTTTGGCCCTTGGCCCTAAGGCAATTGTGCAGTCCTCTCACGAAATGGCTCAAGGAATGAGGAACTAGATACAGATGGGGCTATCCCTTCTTCCTCTCTTTTGAATATGGAGGCAGGAAAATACGACTGTAATCGGAAAGGGCGATTCGTGAATGCACCGCAGAACTTTTGGAAACACGCCCGGAAGGCGAAAACCGTGAGGAAGCAGGACATAATGGGAGGCAATGGGAACTCCAAGGTCCACGAAGGAAAAGAGTTAAGGGATCGAGGAAATACAGATGAGGCAATGCTACACCCGAAGGAGAACAATGAAAAAGGTGATCGCTGGAGTGAATTCCGCACATCGGTTGCCAAGAAATGAAGATGGATGGCTCAAGAAACTGAGTGTTCCGAACCGTTCGTGGTTCGAATGCAGAGGGAGCACATTTTGTCAGGATGCTCCTCGCAAAAGAGAAAACAGACGACCTGTTGACAATATGTGGTGGTATCACAAGAGACACCATATATCCTTTCAAAGAGTTAATGTGATGTTCCGGGGGAATGGAGGGGGGAAAACGGGAAGGGGGCTCAAATGTTATTGAGAATGTTTTCTGAAGACGGACCGTGAGGTAACGGTTCCCACTGGTGGTCCGACGTCAGATCAATAATTCCAACCGATCCAGATCAGAAGCCACCAACCAGGGATGAGGGATCTAGAGGAGAGGGAGGGGAAAGGGGTTGGAGACAGAATTTTTACTGAGACTTGTAAGGGTGCATGCACGGTTGATCGACATTACATGGTGGAGTCAACTATGGTTGAAGGGTCTTCCAAAATGTATGATAGCAAATGGCTGCAGACACAGACCAACGGGTAGGAGACCTCCTCAGGGTGGGTATATTCAATGTTAAAGGGCTAAATTCCCCAACAAAGAGATCCTTAGTACACCGGGAATTCTGAAGGGGAAAACCAGACATACTTTTCCTACAGGAAACAAAATATGCCAAGGGAGAGGAACAGAAGCTCCTAGGGGCACAAACAGGGATAGAATTCTGGGGATCTGGACCTCTGAGACGAGGAGGAGTGGGAATACTCATCAGGAAGAGACTAGGCTTTACGATCTCAAAGACATGGAGGAATGTTGAGGGGCAGGCCTTACTTGTTGCAGGCACTGTGGGAAAGGTAGACATCATACTCGCTACCATATATGCCCCCAATATGGGTTAAGTACATTCCTAACCAAGCTAGTCGCCAAAATGATGTTAGAAGCCACTGGACTTGTCCTCTTAGGGGGCGATTTCAACCTGTGGGCAGACCCTAACCTGGATAGGAAAGCAGGTAAAATTGAAACGAGGGACCCCACTGAAGGGGGGCGCGGGGAGATGACGAATATGTTTGATATATATGGCTTGAGAGACACATGGCGGCAACTCCACCCAGAAGAAAGGGGGTATAATAGCTACTCTGCCCCTCACAATACCTTTACTAGGATTGATTACATATACGTAACGGAGGAAACACACAATGCTACTATAAGGTCGGATATCGTCCCGATCACCTGGTCGGATCATGATATGGTCACGGCCGACATTGACTGGTATTCATTGCCTAGGAAAGGAGGCAGTTGGCGGTGTAATGAGACACTCTGGAAAGGCCCCGTTTTTAAAACGGAGATGGAAACCGAGATCATTGACTACATTAAGGTGAATGACACCGGGGAAGTCCCCAAGTTAACAGTGTGGGAAGCGGGGAAAGCGATCTGGCGAGGAGTCCTGATTAGAGAAGGGGCTATTAAGAAAAGGGAAAGAAACTTGGTCTAAAACTAACTCAGGAATGAGATTTGTCGATTACGCAGGGAAGCGAGGAAAGACAACACCGGGAACGCGGAAAAGATATTGGAGGCAAAGAAAAAAAGAGAAGAATTGCGCCTCCTAGAACACGGACTGATAGCCCAGACAGAAGTTCTATGAGAAAGGGGACAAGGCAGATTCCTTACTCGCTGCCAGGTTGCGTGCCCAAAGGATAGAGCGGAAGGTAATGGAAATAGAAAACCAGGACACCTCCTGCACAGCAACCAATACAGACATCCTGAGGCATTTGCCACATTTTACGAGGCCCTATACAGATCGGAAACCCAACTAGAGGAGTTGGATACTGATCGATACTTGTCCTCTGTGAAAATCCCTCAGATAACGTATGACGAAATTCATGCATTAGAGGGTCCGATAACGGAAGAAGAGGTTAAGAATGCGGTTAAGAGATTGTCACTAGACAAATCCCCTGGAGAAGACGGCTTCAGCGCCGGATTCTATAAATCCTTTCTTCCCTCCCTTCTCCCTCTTATGGTGCAACTCTTTAATGAGATCCTAGACAATGGAAGAGCCCCAGACTCTTTTGTCCAAGCCCTTGTTTTGGTGATCCCCAAAGAAGGTTGGGACCCCAAGCAATGTGGCTCGTATCGTCCCATATCCCCACTTAACGTCGATGCAAAAGTATACACCAGAATCTGCAGCCCGACTGTAGACGTACATGCCACGTCTGATACATTCTGACCAGGTCTGGTTCATACTGGGTAGACAAGGAGTGGACACCATGAGAAAGACTCTACACTTAATCAATGAGTCCCGAACCATGAGGAATGATCCAGCTCTCCTCTCGGTCGAACCGGGGAAGGCTTTCGACAGGGTCGAATGGGGTTTTCTGATGGCAGTCCTGCGCAAGGCGCCAACAGGTCCGAAATTTAGGGCGAGGAGTACAGGCAGTATACGCATCACTCAAGGCCTCAATCTTTGTCAATGGTGAATATTCCCGCTGGTTCGAACAAGGTAGAGGAACGCGACAGGGATGCCCTCTCTCCGCAATACTCTTTGCCCTCTCTGTGGAGCACCTTGCACCCTCGGGTCGAAGGACTCAGACTGGGAAACATGGACAATAAAGTAGCCTTGTACACGGACGATCTACTCCTCCACATTTCAAACCCCATGTCCTCCATCCCCAGAGCAATCCAGCTAATTAAAGAGTATGGTGCCTTCTCTGGTTTCAAAATCAATGAGACCAAATCAACCCTATTTCCCCTGTATGAGACCACACAAGCAGAAGTCGATAGACTCTCCTCTCTGGGCCTTATGCTGGAAAATGTTAAGTTCAAATACCTAGGCATACAAATCATGAGAGATATTACCAAACTCTATGAAGCTAATTTCCCACCCCTCCTCCTAAAGTTCCATGCGGACCTAGCCAAATGGAAGAAACTCACAATATTGTGGATGGGTAGACTTAATGCAATCAAAATGGTATGTCTTCCCCGCTTTCTTTACCCCTTCCAAATGCTCCCCATACGTATACCGAACACCTTCTTTGATGTGGCCAAAAGGGCCGTAGTGAAGTACCTATGGGAGGGTAAGAGAGTGAGAGTAGCCTATGACACTTAAATGTTACCTAAAGATAAAGGCGGAACGGGACTACCAGACCTGAAGAAATATTACGAAGCTGCCCAACTTCGAATTGTGATCCCCCACCTCAGAAATTGTAAGGAACCTCAATGGGTCGCAATGGACAATCACTGTTTGTCCCCAACAACGGTCTCAGAGTGGTTGTGGGTTCCAAGAAACAAGCTAGGGCGGAGGTTAAGGGAATCACCCGATACTTGGAACCATATGAGAAATATGGAGAGAGAGAAGGGATATACAGCAAATAACTTCATGGCCACCCCCCGGAGCCATCTCTGGGCTCCCGGCATTAGAGAGAATATTCCTAATCTAGACAGATTTCAATCCTGGTTTGAAGCGGGCTTGGAAAGGGGGGGTCAGCTATGGCAGAATGGGTCCTTTATTTATTACCATTTTGGAACTGGAGGAGAACCTCGGGCTGCATCCCCTCCCTGTCTTTCACTTCCTGCAGATCAAGGGAGCTCTGACAAGGGTCGAATGAAAAGATAAAGTGGATACAGAACTCACCCCCTTTGAGAAACTGCTGTACTCCAGAACAGAAATGAAAGGGTTAATATCCGCCATGAGAATTGGTTGAGGCAAGGAGGGGTTCCACGTCGTACCTGAAGAATAGATGGGAGTAGGACCTGAGAGAGGAGATTGACCCGAATATGTGGGCTAGGATGTGAAGGGCTGCCCCTCAAGTCTCTATAGCTAGCCAGTACAAACTACATGTGATCAAATTGCTACACAAGTGGCAAGATGACCCCTACGACTCTCTAGACTGTTCCAGTCACTAAGTCCACTATGTTGGCGTAAGTGTGGTGCAATAGCCGACTAGTGGCACATGTGGTGGGACTGCCCCAAAATCAGGGTCTATTGGTATGAGGTCCTGGGGTGGATCAAAGATCTTGATGGAGTCCCAAGACTTGCAGATCCCCTTTTGGTTCTCTTCGGATTCGAACAATGTGATGACGAAAGGGAGAAAATCAGGGGCCTAGCAGCCCACCTTCTATTGGCGGCCCGCGCCACCTTAGTTATTAAAGGAAGTCCGAACAAACACCAAGCAAAGGCGAATGGATTACTGTAGCATCAAACATATGTGTTATGGAAAAAAATCACTGCAACTCGGCATGGAAATTCAACCCAATGTGACATGTTGTGGGGAGACTTCGCCAGTAAATACATGCCAGAAACCAATCAGTAAACTGCGCAGTGAAAGTAAAAGATTGTGCCCTTCCCCCCTGGAGAGGACACTCTAATCTGTTCTGTTGGAAAAGACATACATAAAGACCCAAGGATCCTTTGTCCAAACAACCCATGTCAATGTACTTACCGAATATGTTATAATGTGCGCCAAGCAAGTCTCTACTCTCTATTTCTTGAAAATGTATTTCTATAACATGAGAAAGGGGGAAAAAAGTTTTTAGGGGGGGAGACGGGAGGGAGAAAGTTAGTTTGAATAAAGTACATGTTTTCCTATTTTGGGGACGAAAATGTTTCACAAGAATATGATCCACTGGATCTGCTTATTGTAAACTGTTCAGTAATACCCCTTGTATAACTTGAAAATTTCAATAAATTCAAATAAAAAAAAGGTGAATGCGCACTTCCTCATGTGACCTACATGATATATTTGAATATTTATTTCCAAAGGTGAATACGCACTTCCCATGTGGCCTACATGATATTATTGAAAA